>NW_024496525.1:24594665-24902121 GCF_017590055.1 Onychostruthus taczanowskii
CCGCCTCCCCGGGCTCCGCAGGCCCCTCTCGCCGGCCCGCCCGGCGGCACCTGCCGGGCCCCCGCCGCCGCCCGCCCCGCGCCGCACCGTTCGCGATGAGCTTGGCCGAGAGCTGCTTGACGAGCTCGGGAATCCGCTCCCACTGGCAGTCGGAGCGGCACCGCTCGATCTCCGTCTCCAGCCGCGAGCCCGCCTTTCTGGTGGCCATGGTCGGGCCGAGGGGCCCCGGCGGGAGCAGGGGCCGGGGCGGCGGGCAGGGGGAGGCGGGGACGGGCGGCGGCGGCCCCGGGAGCGGCGGAACTCGAGCGCCGCGGCCGCGCCGCGCTGGCGGCCCCGGGAGCGCNGCCAGCGGCGGCGCCGGGCGGGCCTGGCGGGGAGCGCGGCCCGGGCTGGGGGAGCGCTCGGCCGCTCCCGCCGCCGGACAGCGCTGCCCGGGCACCCGCGGGAGGCGTCGGGAGAGCAGGAGGGAGGGAGGGAGGGAGGGAGAGAACGGGTCTTGTAATGCGAGCACCGCGCCGCTAAAGGTGCCGCTGGTAGCGGGCCGCTACCGCGGGCACCGGCAGGAATCGGCCCTTCAGAGCCCGCTCACACGAGGGGTGGCGATGGCACCTTCGGCTGGTTCTGTTCCTCCACAGGCGAGGGAGGACCACACACCTCTGCTACACTTTCCCCTTCCCCAAAAGATAACGCAAAATTAGTTCCTGCCCGTCGCTGGTCTCCTCCTTGAAAAGCCTTGAAAGCCTTGACCCCGCTCGCTGGAGGGTTCGTGGGTTTGAGAGCGCTTTCCCGGGCCGGGCTCCCGCCGCGGTCTCTGCCGCCCCAGCGGGCCGCAGAGCCTGCACACCGCGATCCACGCCAAGCAGGCCCAGCACGGCCACCCGCTCAGGACTCGCCTGTGCCTCAGCCAAAAGCCAGAGGGAAAGAAAAGTACAGAGGTTATGCCCTATGCTTTGAGAAAATAAATGTATTTCCAACATTTGGCTAGAATAAAAACACTAGGTGAAAAGATTCCAATGGTACTTTGTATCTTTTTCAAACACTGCATCACACAAACGTGACACAGCAACTCCACAGACTTACATCTTGCAAAACTACAGCCATGACTGATTTTCTCAAAAAATCAGCAAGAGTACTTTCTCTAAAAAGAAAAGCAAAAAGATGTAGCAGGGGGAAAAAAAAATCTCACAAATTGCTACTTACTTTTCACAAAATAAAGATACAGCCCATTGACAGAAGGAACAGGTTTTGCAGAGATATGGTGTAGCTACATGCAACATGAATTCAAATGATTCAAGTGTCTCGCTC
Organism: Onychostruthus taczanowskii; assembly: GCF_017590055.1. Lineage (NCBI taxonomy): Eukaryota > Metazoa > Chordata > Aves > Passeriformes > Passeridae > Onychostruthus > Onychostruthus taczanowskii. The sequence continues at coordinate 24,595,971 of NW_024496525.1, forward strand.
CACATCCTTGGGTCATAGTGCAGGCTTGACAATTAATTCTTGCATCCAAAGAAATGAGAAGTCAGTGAAGACAAGAATTTGGTTGAGTTTGTGAGGATGACTGTCAGAGACAATTATGAAGATTCAAAAAAAAGGCTGGATGCAATTTTTGCTTTTACATGCGTTGCACTCCGCTGGATCTAGTACATGTTAATCTTCAGAAGTTACAAGTTCATGAAGTCAGAGTCAAATTTGGGCAAATGTAAAACTACTGGCTGTTCTATAAATAGATCTGTTAAATACAAATATGGCATTGCCTGTGGGCATTGGGAGAGTTGTTTACATAACAGAATTTCTAAACAATTTTCTGCTTCACGTGTGTTCACATATACTAGAGACAGGTGCTTTCAGAAATTTTGCTTGGTTTTAATCAACAGCTGAAACATGAGATGGATTCTTTTGGATTTTTTTTTAAAAAGCATGGATTTTTTTAAAGATATGCAGTTTCCATTGAATCACTAACTGACCAGAAACAGACCAAGGCTTACACAACTAAAAGTTTGTTAGTGTATTTCCCAGCTATATCCTCAATGTAATAAATACTACTTCCAACAAATTGTGTTTTGCTTCCATCATCCTTAGACCATCACAGTTATTGCAACTCTATGGCAGGCATAAAATATCTTGTTCAGTGTTTCAAGTATTTTACTTTTCATTCCCAGTGTTATTAAAAGCATAACAACAAAAATTAAGATATTGTAATTTGCCTTTTAGTCAAGATGCTTTTATAGCACCTTCAGGTTACAGTCCCATTTCAAACAAAATATTCTTCAGATTTTAAAAGTGAAATGAAATGGTAACAGAACATAACAGTATTTAAAAAATACAATGGAGTACTGCAGGATTGGAGAGAGGATTTAATAATGTAACAAAACCAAAAGGATAAATAAGTAATAAAGCATTTTTTGATACATGAGTTTTCAGATGATCCAGAGAACATCAAACTGATTATAACATGTTTCTTTTAATGGGGAGAAAAGATAAGATAAAAATTAGGAAGGAAAAGAAGGATAATTCAAAACGTTTGATATTATAACTACTAGTTATTTTACAGATAAGACTATGAAAACTAAAATTTCAACTTTCTAAAAGAGCTAATTTGCCTATGAAGATTATTCATATTGATTCACAACAATTCTAACACATTTTGTTAGCACTGATCACATCATTTCACTAAAAGCTACCAGCAATGGTATTAAAATATTTACATTACAGCTCATCAGGCTTATTATCTCTACAGCTCCTCCTTATGAAGTGAGACATCTATGCAAAAGGAATTAGCACATTTTGAAATGCTTAGGAAATCTGCTTTAACATTAATGACACTTCCATATACCCAAGATTGCTCTGAGAAGATTCCACTGTAGATGACCCATAGTGGAATTCAATAATGGATTTAGAATGGATAGCATAAAAGTTAGAGAGAAAAGAAGCATAATCCTGCATATTTTGTTAAATGTCCCTTATTTTTTCAGCCTTTAACAAAGTGTTCTTTTCTGGAAATGGCCTATTCATTACACTGTTGGGGCAGACCAAAGCATACATGTACTTGGCTAGAAATAGTCTGCTTGTAAGGTGAGGCTGCTGGCTAGCAAATATAGAGAAATACCTGGTTTGTGTTTCTCAGGAAGGGAGGGAAATTCAAAATGCAGGAAAATAACTAAGATGTATTGGTCTATCATTTTGCCTTATGCCATCTCTCCCACTCCAATCCCCCCAAACACAGGGGGAAGAGAAACAGTGGATTGTTCAGTGCAATTTCATGAGCTTGCTGTGAAGAAACAGGGCCTTTCACTACACAGCTACACACTGTGGTGGCTTGACCCTGGCTGGGTGCCACATGATCATTCCCCTCCATGAGTGATCAGGGACAGAAAATACAACGGAAGGCTCAGGAGTTGAGATAAGGGCAGGCAGAGGTCACTGACTGATTACTGTCATGGGCAAAACAGACTCAATTTGCAGATATTAATTGAATTTATTACCAAGGAAAATCAGAGCAGGATCATAAGAAATAAACTCAATAATGAAAACGCCTTCCCCCCACCCTTCCCTCTTTCCTGGGCTCTGCCTCCTTCCCCCCAGCAGCACAGGCAGACAGGGAACAGGGCTTACAGTCAGTTCATCACCTGTTGTTTCTGCCACTGCTCAGGGACAGGAGTCCTTCCCATAAGAGACACTTGTCCATGAACTTCTCCAGTGTGAGTCCTTGCCATGGGCTACAGTTCTGCGTGAACTGCTGCAGTGTGGGTCCCTTTACACAGGATGCAGTCCTTCAGGAACCTGCTGCTCCAGTGTGAGTCCCCCATGGGGTCACAAACCAAACTCTCCCTAACATGGGCTTCTCTCTCCACAGGTCTGCAGGTCCCTGTCAGGAGCACATTCCCATGGGTTCACAGCCTTCCTCTGGGCACCCACCTGCTCCAGGTGCATCTCTGCTCCCCTGCTGACCTCCATGGGCTGTAGGGGCACAGCTGCCTCACCATGGTCTTCACCATGGGCTGCAGGAGAATTTCAGCTGCAGTGCCTGGGGCACCTCCTGCCCCTCCTGGACTGACCTTGGTGTCTGCAGAATTGCTCCTCTCACATATTCTCAGTCCTCTCTTCCTGGTCACAATCAAATCTGTGCAATAACTTTTTTTTCCTTCTTAAATATGTTATCACAGAGGCTTTACTATCATTTCTGATGAACTCAGCCTTGGCCAGAGGTGGGTCCATCCTGAAGCCAACTGGCACTGGCTTTGTTGGAGGTGAGGGAAGCTTCAGCAGCATCTCACAAAAACCATTCCTGCAGTGTCCCCTCCACTACCAAAACCTGGCCACACAAACCCAATACACACACTGATATGGTACTCTCATACTTCTTATAACCTAAAAATAAATAAACTACCTGCACTAGTACCCCACACAGATCTATGAGAAACAGGTGTGATGGGCCTTTAAACTGGTGGCAATGTTAGAGAGAATATAAACTGACTTAAATAAAGCAGCACTTTCATCTCTGCTAAAATATTAAACATTCTATAACAAGGAATCAGAAAAACCAATTCAAAAAGTATTTGCATTTATAAAGGCAACATATGAAAACAGACTGCTCAAAACCCAGAGAAGAGGAAAAAATCTCCTGCAAGTAAACTCACAGTGTCAATGGGTTTTTTATTCCAGACTGAATTTTTGGCTTCTTAGACAAATACTATTCACCACTGAAGTGGTGAGGAAGAATCCAAGATTAACAACCAATTTGTGTCAAAGGTTAGCGATGCTTAATGGCCAGTGTTGTTTCACTATTTAAAGAAAAAGTGTTTAATATGCAAGTTTACCTACAACTCTGGTTTTAATTTGGCACACTGACCAGTGGTAGTCTGTTTTTTTCCAAAAAGTTTGTCTGAAACTGCTAGTCATAATGCTGATTCTTAAAATTATTTTTCTACTTATAGTATACATCAGAGAAAGAAAACAATTTTGAGGGAAATATGATGATACAGAAGACAACATAAAAGTCCTTTTTTTATATCCATAGTAAAATAAAACAAAAAAGTAAACATTAAAAAGCTTTTCCTCAGCACAAATGGTAATTTTATCAATCTTGTATCTTTCAATTAAAATCAACATTGTAACGCCTATTAAAATATTAAATATATTCCTACTGCAAGTGATCAGAGATGCAATTCAAATACTATTTGTATTTTAAGGCAATCATAATCAACTCCTACTACCGTCTGCTATTTTGTTGAAGTCCAAAAATTCTCAGGCCAAATCTCATTAGTGGGATAATTAATTTCTCTACAGTGCAGAGTCCAGCTCATAACCATTAACAGAAGCAAAACTTTTACAGGAACACAGGTCATCTTTTTTTTTCAGTTAGTGCAACATTGTTGGCAAAAACAGGAACTACACAGTTCTCCATTCCTACTGAAGTCAGTAATCTCTATGAAGCTGAGAACAGACCATATGAATATTCTTTGAGGAAAGAATTTCACAGTGACTTTTGTCTCCTTTTGAGAAGAGTATAAACATGTTGTTTGAAGGGAAGTGAGACTGAATAGTATCCACTAAATCAACAGTCTGACAGAAAGCCCATTATAAAACCTGCCACCCCTGCCTCATAGCAAGGAAGACAGCCATGTAAAATGTGAAATAAACTTTATCAAAATATTTCAACATTTCAAGTTTTGTACTTAGATGAGTCTATTTTCTTAGAGATATAATAGTTACATCTGCAAATGTACATTATTTGTAAACCATTAAGCCCTTATGGCTGTTTGAAAGTTAATATCATACACAAAACAATTCAAGAAAACTTAGGAACCCAAAAAGCTTTCTTCACAATGGAATTTTAATTTTGTAGTTTGCTGCCTTCAAAGTGATTCAGTTCATACTGCACTTGTGAGATAATGGGCAATTGATACTGAAAATGGAATGTATGCCTGTACAATCAGGCAAACATATTTTACTATTTTATGAAATCCCTTTATGTTAATTGACAGTCTTTAAGAAATGACAGGGGCTAGCAGTCATTGATATTGATTGTCTGAATCAGTGAAGTTTAATTACTAAATGTGCTGCAAAAACCCCAAAAAAGTCAGACTCCAAAAGAAGTCCTTTCTAAGCCCACCTATGTGAAATGGGAACAGCATTGCCAGTGAAAGGGCAACAGAGTATCACTCAACTGCCAGTATCTACTAAAATCATATTCTCCCAGCTCAGTGTTTCATACTACATTTTAAACCTGCCACACCATGCCTGGAAATATCCCCTGCACCACAAATGCACATATTTACACACACCAAAAAAAAGTCACTTCCCAGAATTTAAAAAAACCCACACTCCACTGTTTTCCGGAGCTGAATAAATGTATTTATATCTGAATTGCAACTTGCTCCACAACTGTATTTTTACAATGGTATGGTGTCAGTAAATTTCCTATCCTATATTAACATGCAGTAAGAAATAGGGAGCAAAACAGGAAGAAAAATGCCATAGCTTGCTGTTTCTCATTTTTATTGTGTCAGTGTAAAATATTTCAGTCGTGTTCAAAGATCTAAGGATTTTAGATAAGTGCTTTGGCTGCTTTTACATTCAGGGAAAAGCCAGGATAAGGTGTAATCATGGGTCTTTCACTGTGCTGCTGTCATGGTAAGCCTCGTTCCTGCTCTATTTCAAACTGGTGTCCAACACTGCTTGTAGGGATGCAAGTGAACAGGGACACCACACAGTCTCTGCACAATAACAAAACTTACAGACACAGTTCAGCTAAATTGTAGATGTGATCCGGATTGTAGTTTAAGCTCTAGCTTAAACTCATAAAAGAAAATCTTCCTAGGCAAATTGAACCTCAGAGGCAAAGATGTTTTCTTATTCTTTTGACTTACGACAAGTGTCCAGAATAGTATTAAGGATTTTTTTTTAAATAGCAATTAAATGTTTTTTAGAAAGATACAACGGTTTTGCACTTTATTAGGCCTCTATTTTTCAAAACAGAAAACCAGCCATGTACCATTTTTCACTATTCCTTAAGGGTAAAAACAAAATACAATGTCATACTGCATTCAAACGTTTGCTTCTTGCAGTGATAGACTAACTATTTGCCAGCTCCATTGCCAGACCACCAGAGGGAGTCGAAAGCTACATTCAACTTCGGAAAATTTCTAAACCCGTAGGTACCTTAAAACATTGACAGAAAATACTGTATGGTGTGAATAATATGACAAATGGCTAAGAAACTTGCCAAGGACAATGAATAATTTCAGCAATATCATCAGTTCATTACTATCTAGAGGAAAGAAAAACACTGGTGACAACTGAGTGCTCAGCAACTATTTTTGTTCCGTTTGGAAAGAATGAAAAATCATGCATTTAAATTAGATGCTTCAATTATGTTAATAACTGGAAAGAAGTCTTTAAAAAATCAGCAGATCCAGAATTAGTACAAAATAGTCTTAAACAAAGAGTGGCTCCCCTGGGGCTCATCATGTGCTATGGAACAGGTCATGGCACAAATCCCGTGGCTCTGACAGACTGGCCAGCAGGCTGGGCTTATCACCCTTCAAATAAGCATGGTTAGCTTTAACAGCTCTAGAGACAGGAGCATTCACCTGCATTCATCTGGTTCCACTAGTCTTCCACGAGTCCTGGGCAGTCTTCACAGCTTTCCTGTATTTTCTTCACCACTGTATTCACAAAATTATCCTTTCTTCTAAGTTCTTTCCCCACCAAATTCAGAATCATCCTCTGGACTCACTCCAACAATCCTCATTCATTTTCTGAATGTTGAGCAAAATAAACCAATTCAATTAATTCTCTTGCTTTTTGATAAACTTCTATCACAAGGTTTTGCATGTTGGCATGTTTATTTGTCAGAAAGAAAATTCCATTGTAACCTGTTGATAACTGGCATTAAGGAAATAAGGTAACAATGTCCTCGATGCTGCATTTGCCACTTGAAAATGGCACTGTTTCCAAGAAGAAAAGTTGTCAGGTTAATCTGTGTGGGGTTTTTTTATTCAAAAAGATTTTAACTGAATGTGGAGATCATTGGTCCTTCAAAAGCAATGGTGTGCAACCAGAATGTCCTGTAAATTACAGTGAGGCAAAGCACTCAGCATTCCCTTCTTCCCATTTCTTTCCCTCTCTCCACTGCCTGCCCACACTGACACATGAAATAGAACGCCCCGTTCTTCTCACTGCAAATTAACACAGCCTGCTCCTTTATAACCAGCTGTCAGAATCTGTCACCAAATCATTTTTTGCCTTTTCAGCTTCAAAGGTAAAGGTAGGAATTAGGGATGATTTCTTCTACTAGGACTCCAGCAAAAGTTTATGTCTGGCAAGAAACAATTTGCAGGTTTCCTTCTCTGCAGGTGAAAGAGATAAATACTGTGAAGTTAGCTGTAAGCATCCATATTTGCTGCAGGAGCATCTTAAGACTATCAAGATTGAAAGCCAATGCCAAACTTTTATTCATTTTTGTAATTCAGATGCATATTAAGGTTCAAAGCCTGTCCTCACTTTGGTCCTGAAGTAGATCTCAAGTCTTCCTTTTAATTTGATAGCACTAAAAAATTGAACTGACCTGCCACAGCTGCATACCAATGGGACTGACATGGTGATAAATACTAAGTAGAACTAGAACTGTATGAACACGTGAACTTAAAAGCAGCAGGGACACAGCACCTTGAGCTCTAATTTGTAGCATCCCTCTGCAGTGAGAACATCACCAGAGTGGGATCCTGTTCCCTCAAGCAGGCGTAGCTTCAAGAGTAACTGTCATGAACAGCAGAGTATCTGTTTAAAGGATGGGAACTCACTAAGGAGACACCTGAGGAAAGCTTTGAGGTATTTGCTGTTTTTGTGAATTGAGTTTCTCTTCTCCATGTACATTACTTTTATAGGAAGAAAAGCATATATAGTGTTACTACCGAGTGAGCTTCTGCAGACCATACAATGATACCTCTGTAAGCAGTCACCTCAAGTAACTCAGGAACAAACTTAAAGCATTGTCCCCTCTCTGCAGCATCATCTTTAGATTTTCCCCTTTCTCCTAACTTCCCTAAACTCCAAAGACTTTACACTTGAAAGCTTTTTTAGCATAGCTGAATGTCACACAAAATCACGCCCATAACTTAGATAAAATGTACTTGGCTAGACATAGTTTTATCAGCAAATATCATTAATATATATGCATATTTTGAAATGGCTACATTTCCAAACAGATTTATTTTGGTTATTCACAAGGCCTAATCCTAAATTCTTCTAATTTTTTCCTGCTTATGAAAACAGACCTTTGATCATAATCGTACCAAGACAACTACATGTTTAACAAAATAAAAAAACAACTAGGGAAAATCAGATGAACTTAAATGAGACCAATTTTAATATTTGATGCTGGATTTCTTGACAAGTATCTTTGTATTAAGAAAGCTGTAAGAAGTTTGCAATCAGTTTGCAGTTTCATCTGTTAGGTTTTTTGGCAGTTCCTGAAGCAATTAAAGTTCTGTTTTTCTTTCCTTTATTACTGGCATTTCAAAGGAAGTTAGCAGACTTCTGCATGACTCTTGTAAATACAGTTAGATTGGTTGCCAATTTTTAAAAGCAATTTTACATGTGAATAATATGGATTTCTTTCTACCACTGAATAAAGTATTAGTCAGACCAGCCCATAACATCTCTACCTAAACACTTGTAATTGTTTCCCAGCCAGTAACTGTCTTCTATTTCTATCACACAGAACACGAAGGTTGTCAAAATACATGTTTTCTTATGTTTTCTTGAAATTTACATTACTCCAGGTCTCTTGCATTTCTCCATTATGCAGTTTCTGGGCACAACAAACAAGAGACTGTTTCAGCTGGTCTATGTAACTGAAAGTATCACTTTATTTTCTACTGCAGACTACAGGAATCAGTCTGAGTTTCCTTTTCTACACAGGTGCTCTGAACATTCAGAATCTATTTAATACATTATATATAAAAATGTGTGATGGCAGGCGAGAGCGAATTAACAGCTCTGCATTTCTTCTACTTTTAGAGAATCCAGGGCCTTGTGGACCAAAGGTTGAAACTGAGAAGTGTTTCTCACTGGCAAACAAAGATCAAAGCACTTTTATCTCTTCACAGCTGAAATACCCATGTTATTCATAATTCAGTTGACTGAATATTCAGTCAACTATCTCAACTGAAGGAGGGCAATATTATGTTTTGCCATGTAAAAACGGGATTTTGAAAAAGACTGTCACTTATGGGGGAAGGAATAAAAACCACTAATTTAGTAAAAACACCTGGAATGATACCTGAGACTTAACAAATAATTTCAATATGATGAACTAAATGTTATAAAGCTACACACACGCATACTCAGGGACCTGCAGAGGTAGGAAATATGTTTATGTTGGACAACTGGCAAGAAAGTTTGCAATTCATTATCAGTGAATAATACACGCACATGGAGATAGACAGGGGAAAAATTACCCCTGAAAATATCTGCCCAGAAGCTTCTCATCTCTGACTTCCTATAACCTTCTCCCTCTTCTGTGGCTGCCTTATCTAGTCCTCCAAATCTGTGTGAACCCAGAATCCATTTTTAAAATACAAGTTCTCTTCATCAAGGCCTATTACTTTAAATGGAGATCTAGGCATGCAATACAGCATGTACCTACACACATGCAGACAACACATGCACAAATTATAGGATGCTTGTGCAACATTTCATTATAACCAATGAACACATTTTCTGCTGAGAATTAATCTGTTCTCAGATGACTGAGAAGGGATATACCTGTGTAGGAATTGTTATTTTGTTCAGAAAAGCAGCCATGGAAAAGGGCTGAGAAAATACACCCATCAACAGAGCCAATTTGAAGCCTCAACCCATTCTGTGACACAATACATGGTCCCCCTCAACCTCAACTGCTTAGTGAAGCACTTAATAGGGTTGTTTTTCATAGCAAACAATACATATGCCAAATGCACTGATTCTTTCCCTTAAAGTACAGAAATTTCACTAAGTCAGAGGAACCGTAAGTTATGTTCTTTTCTTTGTACTTCTCTAAATCCTTTAGCAGAATTACCTGCTAATACTAGTATTTGTGTTTCTAAAAGTATTACAAAGAAATGGCTTTACCAGATGCTGAGTACTTTGAAGATTAGATTAAAATCCACACTAACTGAAATCCCTACTCATAAGAAATTTGACTTTTCACACTAATCTGCCTACAACATCACTGACAGCTCTGTATTTCTGACAGCAGACAGATATCATTACTAGACATAAAAGCTGACTGAGGCATAGCAGCACTGTGAAGAAAACTTAATCCAAGTACACACACAATTCACAGTGTAACATCCCTTCACCAAGACAATAAAAGGTATTTATAGTACTAACGAAGATTAACTTGTACACTTCAAATTTGAAACAGTGGTCTGAGTATGAAAAACATAACCCACGGTCTTTATATGACCTTGAATTCCAGGCTGGTCAACAGATTAAAACACTGTTCTGCCAAGAGTAAATACTCTCCTGCAGGGACATCAGAACAAGAAGTAAAATTATTCCTCAGCTGCCTAGTTTGCAACTCAAGTTTCAATGTATCAATGTGTATGTACATCAGCAGTTGCTTATGTAAAGATGCTAATCTAAAAATTCAGACAGCTTAGTGTCATATCCACTTCCTCGAGAGCTCTGTTACCTGGAGGCAGCAAGCAGTCATAAACTTTTCAGCTACCCTGGGTAACAGGTTCAAAGCAAATACAAGTTGACACCTAAATGCACTTAGCCCTGCCCAAAAGAAATACCCTGGGCTTAAATTTTTATTAAACAACTACTGTGAGAGCACAAAGAGGACACAGAAATATTCAGCTATAAAATTTGTCTTTGATACAATTGATATATTCTAATAACTTTAGTCTCACAACAGTCTCTCAAAACCTGTGTAGAAAAAGAGGTTGACAATACAGCCATTATCTCTAGCATTTAGTATCTTGTGCAAGCATTCTTGTTTCATCAGTTTGTCAAGAAACAGTTTAAATTTTCCAACAGGGAAGCAATATTTCCTAACATCCCGTGTTCCTAACATTTAGGTTCTTTCAGCTGGGTCACAATATTCCAAATCAACCTGGTATCCAACAGTTTCTTACACTTACATAAAATCAGACTGAAATTGCTTTTTGTTGTCCTCATCCTGAAGACAAGTTCCATGAACTCCTCAAAGTGCAAACTTCATAAGCAACCTGTTCTCCAATCTCCCAATTCACTTATACTGTCTGCATAACAAGTATTAATGGTGGATTGTTTGTTGTATTTACAGCAAGTTTATTCGGGAGAGGAAAAGTATTCTTTTACAAATGAGCCATGTTCACTATTGAGATTACTTCCAAAGAGAGCATTCAGAAAGCAAACCTGAATATATTACACTGACAATTATTTTTCAATACTTTAACATAGGCCACTTAAAATTGGTTGTTATTAGCACATAGACTGATCTTTAAATATACTACTTCTACATAAACAGTGCAAATCTCAATATTCACATCAACCTGAAATTAATGCTGCAATTACTGTTGACATTCACATCAAGAAAGTAGTAAACTATTTCACATGAGCAATTCCAAAACCTCAGAATGCCATTATTAATATTAAAGAAACACAGAACAAACATGTTGGGCTTCAAAGCCTTGTTTTGATACACACAATCCCTGTAAACATGGATTTATTGTATTTGTCAATACTGATATCTGATATAATTCTATAAATAAAACCACTGATATAAACAATTTCTATAACCTTTTTTTTTTGCATAGGGTTTTGATTAAGATTACTTTAGGATAGAGACAGCTGTTAACAAAATCCTCTAATCAATTAGTCTTCCATCACACAAATTTAGGCATATGACAAGGAGCCTCTCTGACTTCAGTGGAAACTTACACATGTAAGCATTTGCAAAACTGGAGTCATTTTTAGCACTTAAATTACCCCTAGTCATTGAGAATACAAGCTATAAAAGAGCTCTCCATAAATTTATAAAATATACTGATTTAAAAGTTTATGCTGATGTTTCTCTAAGTCACATTTATGATTCCAAACAGTTATGTACATACTATACTATCACAGTAGGAAATACTTCACTGTAGAACACCACAGTGAACAAGTCGTGAAGCACAGTGTTCAATATCATTTCCCTTTAGTATTCCCAGTGCATAAGTTGGTAACATCTACACTACACAAGGTGCCCAGGTCTAGTATTTGTTATATACAATGTAAAAGCAAGATAGAAAGAACTTTGCATTTTACAGTAAGGAATGAAAACAGTGGGTAATATACAGGGATTCACTCCTGCAAAGTACAGAATTCTCCTTCACTATGACCACAACCACCAAATATGGTGGATTTCAGGTAGGTCATTCAGCCCAGTAAAACAGTGCTCAGCACCTTGTAGCAAGAGAGATCTGAGTGCACTTTATTCTAAAACATCTCCTTTGGATGTTATAAAGTGCAAAAAATAAAACATATATTCTAATATTTTACAGTCACTATTAGACTGCCATATTTGCACAATTCAAATAACTTGGTATGCATTTTTATGGACCCTATAATAACAAATGTTGAAACTGGAGTTTTCTCATCTTTAAAAAAATCTTATTATTTTATAATTATTGTGTTACTATAAAAAGAAAATATAAATTATAATTAAGTCTTGAAATAGGTACTTTTAACATGTGGCCATTTTCCAAAGCATCAAATATGAAATTTAATTTTCTCTTATAGCATTACATTTTAGAATCTGTAAAATCTTTTAGAAGTTAATAACTTCAAAAAATAAAAATTATTGTATCACAGTATTAGACATCTCAGCTTATCAGATATCTTTTACCCTAGAAGTGTTTAAAAAAATAAATAAATTTTAAAAAAATCTAAGACTTCTATTCTCAGTTGTTTAGAACAAGATACGTGGAGTTATTTTTTAAACAAAGTAAGAGTTCCATAGTGCTTCATTTTGATCTTAAAATTCAAATAAATGGGACAGAATATAACCATAAATTCAAAAGGCTTTAGAGTACTATACTGCTTTGGTGCATTGTACCAATGATTGTTTACATGCATGAAGAACCAAATTCTACAATATTCTTCACAGAGCTGGGTAAGAGCAGAAGATCCCGAAGTTCTACATATGTTACAGAGCTTTCCTTTCTTTGAGCAGTGGGGCAGGAAGATTGTGACACTGAGGAACAGTCTTCTTCCAAGCGGTACCACGAGCAGCACAGCTACTTACCTGGAGCTTGGCTGCACACCAGTAATTTAGCCCTCAGAGAATACAATGTTGGTTGTATAACAGTATTATACTATATCCAGTGATACCAAACAGCTAGAAGGAAATGTATGGAAATACAGAGCTAAGAAGGTATGACTAAAATACATTTCTAAAGCAACAGAAGTCTTCCTGTAGCAGCCTGTAAGCCACAGGGAGGAAGGGCAGGAGAAGACAATACAGGTACTGCCAAGTCCATAACCACTGAACTCCTCGAGACAGGATATTCTGCTGCTCAGTCGGAGAACTGGAAGATGGTTTCTGGGTTATTGCTGTCTGTAGGGTTTGTGGGCTGCAATGTCTTTGTGGGTGTAGTTTTACCATGAGAATGAGAGGAAGAAGAATGGGAACTTTCACTGGAGCTGCTACGTGTCTCTGTGCTTGTGCTTGTTTTTTTCATTTTCCTTCTTTTTGCAAGAGGTGCCTTGTCCACATTCTGGAGACAAAATCCTTCCCTTTTGTACTTGTTAAAGGCCTGTTTCAAAATAAAAGGTAATTCTAAGTTATCCAAGATATTTAACACATGTTATCACTTATTGTGAATGGTCTATGGTACTTCACAAGATAAAATGCAATTTCCCGTCTAATTCCTATTGTAGCTGTAACAACGACTCTACCAGCCTTTACAGGTACATAAGAGCCAATACATTCCATTATTGATTGACATCTTCCTCTCCTTCTTTTTAGTTTAGAAGTATTTTTTACTTGGCCTTAACCTATTTAACACTACATTTTCAGAGAGGACACTGCTAAATTACAGTTTTTCTTTCAGCCCAAATTATGTTGCATTGTCAGGATCTCTCCAAGAAACAATTACTTTGTTCTTCTCTCCTTCCTAAAAGGCACCCACAAGCATTTCAGCATAGATCAGCTCAATTTTGATTCTTTCTCTGTAGAGGGTATCATGAGAATCAACACTATGTTTGTAAAATACAGTTGAAGTTCAAATTATTTTAATAAATATACAATAGTAGACAAGCAAGTCCACTAAAAAAGCATCCATGATATAAAACACATGAACTATATATATTCCAGAAATTCTACTTCAATTTAGTAACCATAAGGACAAAAAGTCAAACAGTTACTTAAGTTAAAGTTTTGGGTTTTTAAAATAAAAGTTTGAAGATCTTTTAATAGATTTCTCTAAGAAATAGAATACTTTTAATTACTGTTTCCAGAATAGCACTCAATACCCAAATCCTCATGAAAATAAATATCTCCAAGAAATTTATGCTTGCTTCATCATTCATATTTTCATGTACTCCAAAAGAGATGTTATGAGGAAATGTTATTGAGGATAAAAATCTAGATATAAGCATATACTAAATTATAAGGACAGATATGGGTAGCTTTTAAGAGAAAACATAAACAAATCTAGATGGCACATTACAAAACACAGCACATGACAAGGAAATTCTCAGAACTTACATGGAAAGTGGCTTTGACATATGTGTGCACTGCAGCTCCTGAAGAGCCTAAGTTATCAGGTGTCATTAGAGGGTTAGATGAGAGCTGGCTGCCATCCTGAAGCCACTCATTGTATCTCAGGCTGGACATTTTAATCCTTTTGTTTGGATCCACTGTGAGAAGTCCTAATAGAAACACATTACATTCTTTAAAACTGTCAGCTATTTATCTTTGGTCACCAGAAAATGCAAATATTTCTTAATAAAATCTCATGCATTGCTTTGATAAGTAACTAATGTCAATATTTATCCTAGGTATGCCAATATTTATCTTAGATAAGGCTCACACAATGTTATACTATCATCCTCTCCAGAAGAATCTTAAAAGCAAAAAAATGATATTTAACTGTTTGATAACTCATATCTCTCTTCACACAAACTCAGAACTACCAAATAATTTATCTACTTAAAACCTGTCTACGATACTAAAGTTCAAAAGAGTAAGCCTCAGATTCCCTGCACAATTCACTCAAGTCTGAATGTGGAACTCAAGTCTGAATCTGGAAATCCCTACATTTTTGGCAGAAAAACTCCTTACAAATCTGCTTCTGCAGAAATTCAGAATTCCATCTAAGTAGCAAAAAGGTAGGTGTCTAGCTCATGATGAAAACATAATTAGATGTTCAAAAGCTTAAGGGAACCAAAGCATAGCAAATGTCAATGAAGTAGCTCAGAAATACAGTAAGTAGTCTTTGTACAGGAATTTAAAAATAGCCAATGGAAAAGAAATAATAATAAATTCATTCTCTACTAAAGCTCAGCTTTTAAGACATTTATCTCATAAGCTGTTTTGTTTTTTTTAGAAAAGCAAAAATAACATAATAGAAAAACTCTGCTTTCAAATATATGAGTAAGTTCACTCTTTCTGAAGCTTTTCAGTTCCTTTTAACCCCACTAACCTTATCAGCATCTTACCACATTAGAAAATTCTGATAGGTGTACAACCAATTTGTAATGCATTCTGATGTGTCCATAGCTACTCATTGTTTGTATCAGAGGTCAGCACATAGCTCAAGCTGTGCATATTGCCCTGTCAGGTTAGACACTTTGGAGCATCCAGATATTGTATGGTTCTCCAAATTCTATATTTTAAAATAAAAACATAATGTATATTAAATACTTGTAAATACATACCTCGAATTAGCTCTTTAGCCTCTTCAGAAACATTTTTCCAAGCCTCTCCTTCAAAGGAAAATTCTCCCTTTTTTATTTTCTTCATAATTTCCAATGCACTGGTACATGTTAAACTTCTGTCTTGAGACTGAAATGGTACCTGTCCTGATAGCATCGTGTACTGTCACAAGAACAAAGGCAGCCTTAGGAAACACAGTGTATTTACAGACAACTCTGCTGTTAAATATGAAGGGCTGTTGTTTGCATCACCAATGCTATGCAATAAAACTTGGCCTAACATAACTTTAAGGCTATAGAATATTTATAATACAGAAGACTTTCTCTGGAGTCCTTGTTAGAAAAAACATTCATCTATTCCAGGAAGCTATGAACAAAATTTATTTCTACCCCATTTATGTCTAATGAAACTAATTTTCTGTAGAACAAAATATAGGTTGATTCCCTCTCTGAATTGAAACTGTCAAAAGATTATATGGATGCCTGTAAAATTCCCTAACAAGCATATATCTTTTTGAGAAGTTGACTGTATCAAGTAATTTTTGCATTCCCAAAAATGTTAAATTTTATTTCCTACTTGCTAAAAAAAAATTCTGCTCCTGAAACCTGTATTTGGAACATGTTATTTGTGCAGCAGTACTTTCACCTCCCTTGAATTCAGCATGTACCCAATTTATGTCTGAAATCATCTTAAGTCCCTTGCATTTTAACAAAAAGTAAATACATGCAATAAAATTATAGTTAAAAACCTCAATCACTCACCAAAATGACCCCCAAACTCCACAGATCACAAGACTCATCATAACCATTGTGATTCAAGAGCTCTGGGGCAGCATAATGAAGAGTAAAACACGGAGTCTTAAGAGGCTGATTATCAGGTGGTTTTAAACGAGCAAAGCCAAAATCAATTATTTTTATTTCTGAATTATCAGTTTCATCTGTAAATAGTAAATTCTGAAAAACAAAGACAAAAATCAATATTAGCAGAGGGTACAAAATTGGTTATAATTACTTTGCTACATCTATCGCTACAGAAAATTCTCCATTATCTAGAGGAAAGGTGAACTGCAAGACACTGAGGGAAGAGAAAAGAGAAATAACAATACTCTGGGTTGTAACAAATGTGACATTTTTACCTGCCCCTGCACATCTGCAAGTCAGGACAGTTCTGAGATTACTAACAAAAATGCATACGTGGCACAGAACAGCAGAGAAAAGAATTCTGGGAACTTTGACAAGAAGAAAACCTAAGACATCAACATGTTTGGAGATGGCAGAATTGCCTTCTTCCTCAAACAAAATCAAATTTTCTTAAGCTTCCACTTCCTTCTGGCATGTTGTGAACAACAGCTTTCTTGTGTGGGGGATTCCCACTGCTCCTTCTGTCTTGTGACTGAATGGTCTTTGGCTGTTGAGCAGTACCACAGTACTGCCATGAGGACAATAATGCACAAGTCATTTGAAAGCAAAGGAGGTGATAAGAAGTGCACCTTTGTATGACGTGGTGTTAAGAAGTGCACCAATAGCTCAGAGGTTTCACTGAGAGCTGTCTGCCATGGGTGGCAAAGCCAGCACTGATAAGTGCTCTGAAAGAAACGTGGGACCAACAGCATTCAAGCACTGAAGGTCACATAACAGTCCCACCACAAACCTACTCCTTACACCAAGGCAGAGACATTGGTGCAGTAGTCCCTGAGAATTCCAGCTTTACACACTGGAATGTGGCACTTTGGACTTGAAGACAGACAAGTTTGTTGTCAGTTTGGAAAATATTAGGCAATCTGCTTCTTTTTTCTTCTCTGAGTATTTTTATTTCCAAGAAAGATACAAGAGGAAGGCTTGTCACAGAAAGCTTTTGACTCACAGAAAAACTGTCTGAGGCCAAGATGAATTGTAAGCTAATTCTACTCTTCCCTTCGACTTCTGAGAGAAGAGCGTCATTTTACTACTGCCTTTACTGCTCAATTTATGAATGCTAGAAAGAAATTTCAATATCAGAAATCCTACAGCTCTATCTAACCTTGTAATACAAAAGGTGAATGACTCACACAAAGTAATTAATTTCAAACTCATTAACAAGGGTAAAAAATGATTGCTAGACTGCCATCAGGTCAATAAGGAAAACCTGAGACCATTCATTATGGACAAAAGAAAATAGCTGCTACAAAGCAGTATTTTAGTATTTTTGCTTTCTGTACTGCTGATACAGCTCAATGCACATTCAGAGAAGTCAGTTTTTAATTGTTGTGTAAATGGATCTACATGAAGCCTAATTTCAGCAAAAATATTCATACAAGGATAAGTGATTAATATAATAGTCTTTTGTATGGTGATGTTATATACTCCACAAGTAAATAAAGAATGAATAACATTCGTTTAAAAAGACCTTTCTTATGATAAAAATTAAATTGATTATGCATGGATAGAAAGGTACAGTCCAAGTATCCTATACCGGGTTCAGGTACCTCTGTTAATGAGGCAAATAAAGCGTGTTTCAGAACTCTCCCATCCCCCAAATATTTACAGCTATATTCCACATATTTTAGGATATATAAACAACATTCTCGCACACTTGTTATGTTTTGTTGCAATACCTTTAGAACCCAGTTCACAGATTGATGATCACAGAAACAGTCCTCAAATCCTCTACTGAGAAGCTCCAAATATGATCACATATGCTACACAAACTCTTTATTCCTACAAATTCCCTATTTTCTATCCAGTACTTTTCCTCTGTTTTATAGAGCAACATATGTGATCTAATTACTACTGATAAACAGAAGTCTTCCAGTCCATGAAATTCAGTCTCACTCTTAGTTACCTTTAACCAGCCGGACTTTAAAAAAAAATTATCAGTAGCACATTCGATTGCAAAGTTGAGCATCAAAAAAATCTGACCAGAATTCTTAGAAAAGCAACAGAATTTCCTATATATCTTTTTACAGAGAAATGCACTAACCATATCTATATTGGGAACCCTGCATATACTATACTAAGTTCATGTCAGAACCTAAAATAGTAACTTTCAAAACAAGCAGGAAGGAGACAAGCAGGTTAAGTCCAGCTTTGTGGAGGCAATGGATTCTGCAAGCTGTTTGCTAACCCTTCATTACTTGACTTCCCAGACTTCTGTTCTTGAACATAATGCAGAATTGAAGACTGCCTAATTTACCTTACAGCTGAAGCTCTGCTTTACTGTGCCTTTACATTCAAAATGGCAGTAAGACTGAGATGGTAAGAAGAGAGAAAGAGGGGTTGGTTTCATCCTTTTAATAATTACTTGTTTCAAAAATGATTTTCTTACCCTGATGATGCAACTCTTGGAAAAAGTTTCCCTGATGACTTTTTCAACTCACACACTAGAATTTCAAAATAGTCCCTCTATAACTGTTTACTTACAACAGCAGCCCAGGACAGAGATTCTTTCAAATTCATATTTTGGATTGGTTTTCAAAAACAACTAGCAACACCTAGAAGACTTCTTTACCAGTTGAATTGGAATTACTATAAAATACCAAGTCTTTCATATCAAAGAAAGTATGTTACAATAAGATAAAACACCAGTAGGAATGGTAGATTATTTTTTAACTCCAGCTACAAAAGGAACAGCTATTTCCTGGGGTATGATGGCTGTCATCACCCTGCAATAAACATCCTCACTGGATGAATCATTAATCTACACCATTTTCAGACTTGAGAAAATGTACATCCCAACCCATTGCTGGCAAAAGCACCCAAGAAAAAACTGGCTCCAGGAAGCAGAACAAAGCCAGTGGTCAATCTTATAATAGTAAACTGACTGGTCTAGAAGGCATGATGTTGCTGAACAACAAAAATATCAGAAAAGCAATTGCTGAAAAAAAGATATTAATAAATTGTTTCTTTTGGGAAACTACTGAACTCACTGAACTCAAACCACACATCTCTTAGTGCTCACTTTGTACTTAACTGGAAAAGAAGCCCTACTAAAGAAATTATGATCAAACGAAAGATGGAAATGTACAGGCAAAATACCCAAGCAACCTAGCTCTGCTTATGAACTGTTTCACACAATAAATACATGCTAGTGAAAAATGTCCCCAAATAGGCAAAGAATGTTTTTGAACAAGTTAAGAGTAGAGATTGCTTACAGTTACTTTTACCTATGAACAGAAAAATATCTACAGAATTTGCTAAGTAAAAGTGGTAACATCTAATTAAAAACACAGAAGTAGAAAACTCTGTAACAAAGGCTGGAGAAACAGAGATACATCACATTCCAGACATTTAATAACTTACTGTCTAAACATATATATACAAGTCACTATACCTCAGGTTTCAGATCTCTGTGGACTACTCCTACATCATGCATGTGGCTCACTGCTGAAACAAGTCTGCGCATAATGTGACTGGCTTCAGTCTCACTGAAATGTTTCTTTTTCTGAATACGTTCAAGCAATTCTCCTCCCTTCAGCAATTCCATTACTAGGAAAGTGTGAAGCTGAAACAATAAAATAGCAGATTAGAAATTTAACATTACAAACCAACATTCACTCAGGAGTTAGGTGCTATTCTGACAGGTTCTCAATGCTTGAAGAAATAGCACTGCCGCTTGTAGTAATTTGGAAGACCAAAAAAAGGACCAAATCTCAGATGGCATTTTTCCCATCAGTCTTGTTGAGACTGAAGAATAACATCTTCCTCATGTGCCCCCATATTTATTAACCAAAATGCAATGCCACCACCTAAATGTATAAATTTGTAGGAAGATGAAAAGGCTTTACTTAGGTTAAAAATTAAAGCTGGAAAAAGAGAAACTTTTGCTGCTTAAGCCTGCTCTGATATAAGGATATGTATCTATTAATATGCATAAGGACTTAACACTTAAATGTTACAAAATCCTTTAAAAGCACCCTGAAACTTAACCTCTGAAATCAAAAATTATCTAGAACTTTCGATTTTACTCCCTACAGAGTAGTAGCCAAAACTACCCCATCATTACAATTACAATATACATCTTCCCAAAAATTAAAGAGCATTTTTTAAAATTAAAACAGCAATGAGTTTTCAGAGGATTGCTCTCTTCAAGGCAATAAATAAAAAGGGGCTTAGACAGCATTGGCACACGGTCAACTGCAATTTGAATGTCTTGCAAACAGTAGACTTCTCAGAACAAGGAAGTAAATTCAGCATTCTCAAAAGGCAATGGACGTAGGCATGCCATGGCTTCTAGCCCTTCCCTCCCCTGAATGACAGTAACAAAAGCAGTATTTGCAAGCAGAGCAAAAAAGTTCTGGGAAGTGGCCAAAAAATGGACTTCAAAGCAATATTCAGAAGATGCACACTTTATATACCCATGAACAGAAGCAGAGCTATGTGGACAGAAAACAGTAACACTTCTTAGAACAACCAAGGTGTCTAGCAGTGCTTGAATGGTATCCTCTCCTGCTAATTTTCTTTATGCCTTGGGAATATCTGACAGTGTAGTTAAAAAGGATAAAAAGACTTTTTTCCCTAGAAAACTTCTGACTCACCAAGAGACTGCAATGCAATATTATATGGCTGGAATACTAATGTGGAATTTGAACAGACTGATATCAGAGCAAGTTAAAAACTGGAACTTCTTTTTATTAAGACAAACTGCAGAAAGTTCAAAACTAGGAAATTCCCATCAGTTTCGGTCTTCAGAGTATTGTGCACGTAATCTGAAAGGTAACACCTGAGAGCTACCAGAAGGAGCTAAAAATACAGTGGGTTGATTGGCTGAGAGCAGCCTGTTCAGTGGCACACCACAAATTCCCATCAGGTCTTCAGAGTATTGTGTGCACGTAATCTGAAAGGTAACACCTGAGAGCTACCAGAAGGAGCTAAAAATACAGTGGGTTGATTGGCTGAGAGCAGCCTGTTCAGTGGCACACCAGTCTAGAGAACCATTTTTTTAAATTTAGCATATTCATTTTACTCAAAGGAAAAAGAAATGTCCCGTTCCACACATGCGCATATATGTAAAAAAAGGGTTTTCTTGTCATTAAAAATTACAGTTCAGACACTGTATCCTCTCAGTGAAATTTGCTCTACATGAGCTCTCTGCTGGTCCCAGCACAAACAGCATGAGGGGGACAGACTGGGATATGTGCAGAGGTAAGAGACCCCTTGTTCCATTACAAAATCTATAGACCAACACAGAACAACAGAGTAGTATAGGCTGGAAGGCAGCTGTACAGGACATCCGGCCTAGCTCAAACCAGGGCCAACTTCCAATTCAGATCAAATTATTGTTCATTCCATGCTGTGGAGTCTGTATTACATTAAGGAAAAAGACAGTTAAGGTATCTAATAAGTAAACTGATCTTAATAGATTTTCAAACAGACGCTCCACTTTCATGTTTGGTAAGTTATTTGGTTATCTCCATTAAGTTACTAATGTGTAGGAAAAGATACTAGTCATATAATCTTCATGTGCAACATTTCTAAATTAATTCACAAATATGTTTTAAGATCTATAATTATTCTGGGGGAAAGGTGATAACACAATTCAGTATCACAGATACTGAAATTGGGCCATGAACACATTGTATGATGGTAAACAAAGACAAAACAGAACAATGAACAGAACTCAAGCCTTAAATTTTTTTGCATACTGTTTTGATTTGCTAGAGTAACTGCAAGATTGCTAGAATGCATAATTTCCGCTTCATTTTCTATACTGACTAGACAAACGCCCTAGGAAAAAAATTGCCTCCACAGTTACAGAATGCTTAAGTCCAAAAAGTTCTCGGGAAAACACATGGCAATATGTTTGGTAGGTGCTGATTACAGTTTCTTCAAAATACCTGGTCATGAAAAACTTCATGTAACTTCACTACATTCGGATGTCCTTCGCAGAGTCTCAGAGCTGTTATTTCTCTCTGGGTGTTGGCTTCCATTCTGGAAAAATTGAGCAGTCATTTTGTACCAATTTTACTGAGCAAATTGCACATTCCAAGTGTTATTTATTAACTGTTTGCAATCCATATTTTTGTACTATTACAACCACTTGAACACAATTAAATGTATATTAAAATTAAGTGGAGAAAAACTCTCCTCATAACCCTGCAATTTAGTCCATTAAAAAACCCACACCCAATTCAATGTTTTTAATGCAACTGCAACTTCCTAGAGCAAAAGCTGATGTGATACAGAATAGTTTCAACCTAAAACAAATCATGCCCTTAGTCCAGAGCAATTTGACTACACCTCTGTAACTACCAATATTTGTTAGTTCACCTCTATCTTCGCCCAATCTTTTTCCATTCTTAATGGGGGCAAATATGTCCAAAATGATATGGAAACTATGAACTCTACTAGAAAAAGAGTAACATCATCTTTATATGAAATGTGTTATACAGATGAATCCCTAAACAGAGCATTGTAAAAATCTGAAATGGATAAGAGACTATTTCCAGAGAAAAAAATCATTGCATAAA
Organism: Onychostruthus taczanowskii; assembly: GCF_017590055.1. Lineage (NCBI taxonomy): Eukaryota > Metazoa > Chordata > Aves > Passeriformes > Passeridae > Onychostruthus > Onychostruthus taczanowskii. The sequence goes on from NW_024496525.1 coordinate 24,618,851, forward strand.
TTCTATTTCAAGTATTCAAATCTATAGTCATAAAAAGTGAAAATGGTGAGTGTTATAAAAACTACATGAATGGTGACAGAGCAGAACATTTTTTTTCCACTAGTTAGATATACTGATTTACTTTTGGCAAATAATGCCTGAAAATTTCTGCCAAAACTCTCTCTGAGAAAGGCTAACCCTGTACTGATTTAGAGAATGGCTTTACAGGCAACAGATACAGATACAATCGCTCACCACACATTTTCTTAATTTTTGCTTGTTTTTTTTTTCCTAATTAGGATGAGAACCACAATGAGAATTCTGTGCAAGAGAATTCGGTCTTTCTGTAGGCTTTATAAAATCAACAAGTAAACTAAGCTGTTCCATCTGCATCTCTGCTGCTGCAATTTTTAAACTGACAGTGACTTCTGGTCCTTAAGGAATTAAAAAACCTGACTCACAGAGTCTTTCCCCCTAAACTACTATCAGAAGGAAGCAGACCTTGGAAACAGATGAAAAATGTTCAGTATCATGAGCACAAATCTTTGAAATTTTTATGGGGGCTTTTCTGAATATTTCCCATCAGTAAATAGTTACCATCTCAGATTTTAAGCAACCTTGAGAGAAACAAATGGGATGTGCTAAACAGTAACTCAAACAGGTTTACATTGTTTCAGTGGTTATCAGACATACAGAGAAACCTAAAAATGTTGGCTGGGGGCAGGTCCAGCATTACTAAAAAAGCAATACCACAGAGGAACTTTCACCTCACGTATCACAAAAAGGTTTCCCTAGATGCAAGATTCCCTTTTTGGGCACATTTGTCTGGTAGCAGTGAAAGACTGACTTTGAGACAAAGAAGTTGCTAGAAACTTATACTTTTCCTTTTAGCAAGATTTAGTGGTGTGATCCTCAGAGCAATATTACTTACAGATTCTAATTCAAGTTGGGTTTTGGCCAACTGCTCAGAGTGTGGGTTTACTGCTAACTCTAAATACTGTACAAACATGCTGAGTCTGCTCACACTCTGCAATCCTAAAAAAAAATTCAAAAATCTCTGTATACAGATCACTTCTTACCTTCATTTAGCCTGAGCCACCAAGATGAAGGAGAAAGAGCAAAAGAACCCGAGAGTGATATAATTCAGGGACAATTTCTAGAAATTAAGTTCTAGGGGAAAAAGTCAATACTGGTCTGCTCACTTACCCAGAAACAAATGCACATTATGTTAAGATGAGGTGGGAGCACTAACCTACAGCTCTGCTGGTACCACAGAAAAAACTTCTGGGTTTTTGAAAGAGAAATGAAAGAGATCTCCACATTAAAAGACCCAATGTAGGTGTCTGTCACACACCACTTAAGGTCTCATTATAATGAGTGAAATTCCCATGAATCCATCTTATAGGGTGAACTAGCTCACTGTAACATACATACCTAGAGTAGGATTCAGTGGCCTAAGCATAGGAAGGAAGAGCCTGGAAGATGACATCAGCCATGAAGACATCTACAAAAAGGTAGCAGTCACAAGACTGATGGGAACCAGAGGACAGAGAAGACACCAACAGATTCTAAAATGGCCCTACGTAGATGTCTATGTTTAAGTTACTGAATCCCACTTCTAGTGCAAGACAGTTTTAGGCAGGCTTCCATTAATTTAGCAGACCTCAGAAAACTAACTCAGACACCTACACTTCAGCTTCCTGTTCTTGAGCCTGTCCTATTCAAAAAGCATATGACGAAATGACAGACACCTAGGTCTGGCAGACAGCTTCTTCTAGAATCTGGAAAAACAGAGGTACAGCCAAATGTCTTGGGCAAGAGATAACTGAACTATCATTCTGACAGCAGAACATTTCTACTCTCCTGCCAGCATTCTGCAACACACTAGGGATGTACTTACTAATGAACTCTGTAAAATGAAGGCAAAAATCCATCTGCTACTCAAAGAATCCCTTATCTTTACTCTTCTCTGAGCAGAAACTCACAGAGAAATCCATTCTGGAAGAGAACCAGATGGTACCCGTGTAGAAAGCAAGTCAGCTGCTTCCATTGTGGTGTTCTCTTCAGAACATCCAGGAAACAAGATACAACTTACAATTCCATAGTCTAATTCCATTTTATACACACACATACAGTTAGATCTGAGGCAACCCACACTGCAGACCATTCCTAAAAGCAGTATCCTAGGCAATCAATAGGGCTGCTTAAGAAAGGGAGCTAGCTTAAGCTTACATTCAGTTCACCAAAGTGTCAAGATGAAAGAACCTTATACCTTTACTTTGTTAGGAAAAAAAATAGGTGAAATAATGGTAAAATACAACTAGGAACCAAAAAGTACTCTTTAGGTTTCTCCTTGTGTCCCAACTAGAATAACATTTTATTTCAAAAGACTCTCAGAATCTTTTAATGGTCATAAGGTTACAATAAGTTTATGCAGACTCATAGAACAAGAAATAATTTTAAAGCTATTTTTCCACTTTCATAAATGTAGTGAACATTATTCTACTCCATGGGTGACAGTAAGCAAAGAAAATATTTTTATTGTCTTATAGAATATTTATACCTTTTGCTAATTATTTTTACTGCATACTCTTGGCTAGTTTTCTTGTGTAAGCACTTTCGACAAATGGAAAAACTTCCTTCTCCCAATGGTTTCTCTTTCAGATCCAGTTCATAATGATGATAAAATGGAGAGTCCTGTTAGGAAACTGTCTGTATTTAGTTTTGCAGAATACTTTTAGTATACACAGTCAAAGACAAAGAGTAAAATTTCATAAGAATTTTTCATCTACATTTAAAACTGTAAAAGAGCTCTCTTTTTATTAAAATATAATCTTAAATTTTACTGAATAAAATGCATAAACATTATTCTAGCAATCAAAGAGTAAAGCTTACATTACATTAAACAAACAATCACTAAATATATCATTACTACTACAACAATTGAAGATACAAAATATTCAGACAAACAGGATCAAAGATGGTCATACATACATTTATCCACAAAACTATGTGCTCATTTGAGGACATCACAATAGCATGTGTTCTTATAAGGCTTCACACAACTATATGCTCTTTTGGGTAAATACAACATAGATGAAATTATTATATAATAAAGTAGCTTCAGAAATATCTACAGTGTTTGGCTGAATAAGAACTATCAGGAGTCTCATTATTAGAATTATTGCTACTATACTTCAGTCTTCTGGAAAACTAGACAATCATCTCATTTTTCAGATTAAACTTCAACCATTTCTTAATAGTACCACATGCAAGATGTGATGGATCATCAGAGGAATCATCTGAGGAGCCATTACAGAGAATTGATAAATGAATGATAACTATTTTGTAATCCATAGCCTAGCTTATGATTGCTGCTTGGGAAGTTATACACAGTTTTAATTTAGCCAAATTAATTTAAGGCTTGATATTATTATTACCTTCAACATAGCACTTCTGGCAATAGTTGTTGTTCCAGGTCGCTCATCCCCCACATAAAACTGGAAAGGATCTACTGTAGCTGCATTACGTTTAAACAAAATGGAAGGTGCAACGAAAGAATAACCCTACAAAATTAAAACATCAGAAAAGGGTATAGCTTGATACTGTTGTACATAAACTACCATAATACATATGAAACAACAAAAGTTTCAGAAGAATTTTTCAATAAATCAGAATTTTTGTAGCATAATAGAGAAATTGTAACTTGCTCTGTTCAATATGAACAGGTATCTCCTGGAATTAGTTAGATGATCCTCCACAGTTAGAGACAAAGTAATAATACTACAAGAATTCTAATAATGCTAATCTGGCTCAGCTACAATTGCTTTACAATAGTGATAAAGGCTTGTACTTCAAACTAGCCAGCTTCCCAGGACACCTTAAAGTTAAGGCATTAAATAGTTTGTATGTTGTGATGTAAGCATCAAACAATTTGAAATGGATAAACTTGATATCAGTGTGTGTGGGCAACGATGTGTCCAGTTTGAGTATCAGAACAGCTGTGACTGCTGCTGCAGGCTGAATCAGATGTTGTTAAGACACGCATAACCTGCTTGCTACAGTCACTGTGAATCTAACAAGTTCCAAAATATGACACTACATTCCTCTACCCTGAGGATTAAGCTGCTCAAAAACAGACAATAAAAAACAACAAAGCACAACAATGGGGGAAGAGAAAGCAATCCAAACTGCTGTTCACCTCTGCAGTTTTGGTACCAAGTTGGTTGCACATGAGCTGGTTTTGCCCATTTGACATCCAGACTCTGCAGTCTAAGAAGGGATTGTTTTTTAACAGCATGGAAGGAACAGTAAGGAAAGCTTTGTTACTCATCTGGAAACATCAGTCGAGTAACTAGAATGCTCCTACAAAAGGTAGAGTTTCAGCTCCCACTTTCCAAAGCATTACTTCAACTAGCCATAATGTGGAAATGGGGGACCTAAATTGCTCTTGTTGAAGCTGGCAGCCCAGGCTGATGGAGTCAAGATGACAAGACTCATAAGGTAAAAAAAAAAATCAATAAAGAACAAACTGACTTTAGTCCAACCAGTAGAACATTCAGCTGGGAATGGAGAAACAAGGAAGTTCATATTTGCAGTAGGACTGTTTCCACCTTTCTCATTTTGCAATTATTGAACAAAAAGCCCCAGGAACTGGGACTAGAAGATACACATTTAATTCCAAAAACATAATAGGCAGGAGGTGAAAAAAAAAAAAAAGTTATCTATACATTAGGAACTGTTCAAAAATAATTTCTTTAAAAAATTAATTTGAGTTGTTAAAATACCTGAAATATTCTTTCCGAAGTCTGAGGGGTTGCTGCAGGAGAGTATGTTGGATCCATTTCTGTAAACTCTTCTGCAAAATTACTGACATCCAATTCATCTCTGATTACTGGTTTAAATGGAGCTGGTATTTTTTTCGCAGCTAAGTCCTCCCAATTCATATTCTAAACAAAAAATAGGAAAATAAATTGAATCAAATGAAAATTTTACAGAAAGATATTGGAAAGCGAGTCTTGTCCTGACACACAGTCCTAACTCCCTTTGCCATTTTCCACAGGCAGATGAAAAATATTCAAATTATGCTCAACTAATTTGCTTAGTTAAAGCCAAGCAGTATCATATTTATTTGTATGTAGACAGAATCCAAAAAGAAATATAACATAATTTAACAGTAGAGATGTACCAAACAATTAATTTGATGGTCTTTGAATTTCTTCCTCTATTTCAGAATAAGACCAATATTTATATTTTCATAATACATGCATGCACCGTGGCTTATCTTCAACTTTTCATTGCTAATTTCTATGCTTAATTACTGACGTCAGCTTTCAGAGCCCTGAGAGCATAAACCTCCAAATTCTTACTTGGAGGCATGACTAGAAAGAGGAAGCACAGAAATAGCAGATGTGAGAAAACTGCCCTGTTACTGTAAAGGAGTGGAACCGAAATTAAGTAAAGAATAGAAAGTGTTATACGATGGCAAAATGCACCTCCCAAAACAAACAGTGAATTAAGGAAGCTTAACTCTGTTTAACTCTACTTAACTTCAGAAGCACCATAAATACATAATTTGTTTTTTCAAAGAAAGCACACAATTTTAACCACAGTGGACAGAACACTACAGATATTGTATGCAAATCTAATCTTCATCATCGTTTGAAAGCAAATGTTAATACACTGAAATCTGAACAAAATTAAAATTTACTGAACGAAACTAAAGATTTAATGAGGCCAAGGAAAATAAAGGAGTTTGGTGAATTTTATCAATATTCAAATTCTACTAATAATGCTAGTGGCAATCTTTAAAAAATCATTTCAAACAAAAACCCAACAGACAATACAACACAATTTCAGTGTTTTACATTTAACCTTCTGATTTAAGCATTGTGTCTTTTGGCTTCTTCAAGTAATTGATAGATACAGACCACAGATATTAAAAACCTAGCATGCCCTTCTAATACACACAAAACCCAAACAATACAAACACATGGATATTTTCACTAACTTCAATGCAATTATTCATGCAAGTAATAGGTCTCTAAGTTAAGAAAACAAGAGAATTTCCTTAAACTTTGATTTCACAGGCACTAATGCAGAATAAGTGGGATCTGGTGAGTTTTGTTGTTTGCTTTACCTGGAAAAAGGGATGCTGTTTGATTTCATCAGCATCAGTGGGACCACAACCTAGCCTCTTCTTGGGGTCTTTCATTAGAAGACGCTGAATTATATCCTTAGACAGAGCACTCATTTCTTGCGGATAAGGTGGCTCACTTTTTAATATTCTCCTTTAAAACAAACAAAATAACAATGTGGAAGTTACTTAAAATGTTCAGACTTAAAGAGTTACCATGCTAATGGAAGCATTAACATTTCATTTAAACTTCTATTGTACCCAAAAGCAGGAGGAAGACAAATATGAAACCAACCTTTTTTAAATAAAGGAAGGTTTAAGGAATTGCGGACATGAAACAGAACATCTGAAGAGATAAATTATATACCTCAATCCACAAAAGGAGAACAATCCTCATTTCACATACTGAGTTTACTCTTTAAAAGAAATCTCATGGTTGAAACAGATAGCTCCACAAAGAAATCAACTTGATGACTAAGAGCAGTCAAACCAAAAATAATTCCAACATTAAAATGTATTAGAAAATAAAGGAAAAAAAAAAACATATTTGAGGCACTGGAGAATTGCCTTCACCCTCTGTGTTGTGTTCAGTGCTCATGCCCTTGTCTTAAATAAAGGCACTATAACTGGAAAAGTTTTAGAGAACAGTACTAAGACTAATCAGACATAGAATGTGTTTGATAGAAAGTTTTATGAAAAGGCTAGGACTATCCAGCTTACTGAAAAGATGACTCAAGAGACCTGGGCAGTGTTTCCCTCAAAACAGTAAAGAGAAAGTAAACACAGACCTCACCACTTTTTCAATATAAGAACTAGAAACCATCACGTTGTGCCAGTGGAAGTCAAAACCTTGGAAGCCTAAGTAGAATCACATTTCAATACCTGTCTTTTATATCTGCAGTTCCCATAGCTCTACATAAACAAGTAGGCAAGTTTTCCTTCAGTTACTCTAAATCTAAATACTGAAACTAAGGACTCTAAGGGAAAGTAACACATCCAAAGACACACGAACAGGTTTAAAACAGAGACACAATAAACCTTCCAGCATACAGAATCACAGAAGAATTGTGGTTGGCATGGACCTCTGGAGGCCGTCTAGTCCAACTCACCCTGCTCAAACAGTTACCTAAAGCCAGTTGTTCACCACCATGTTCAGAAACCATTTGAATACCCCCGAGGAGAGAGACTTCACCATCTCCTTTGGGAATCCTGTGTCAGTACTCAGTCACACTTGCAGTAAAAAGATATTTCCTAGCGCTTGGAGGGAACCTTCTGTTTCAATTTGTGGCCCCTATCTCTGGTCCTGTTACCAAACACCACTGAAAGAGCCTGGTTCCTCCTTCTTTGCGCACTCTCTTCAGGCATTTATGCACATTGATGAGGTGTCCCGAAGCCTTTCCTTCTCCAGGTGCAAGAGTGACAGCCTTCTCAGCCTATCCTCATACTGACATCAGCCCTTTGCTGGACTCTCTCCAATATATTATTTTCTGGCACTGGAGAGACCAGAAGTGGAACCAGTACTCCAGATGTGGCCTCTTTGGCAGTGCTGAGTAAAGAGGAAGGATCATATCCCTAAACTGATGATAATTTGTGTAATGCAGCCCAGGATACTATTTGCTGCCTTTGCCACAAGGCCACATTACTGGCTCATGTACAGCTTGGTATCTACACAGCCTGATGCATACTCTCACTGTGGTAACTTCACAGTAGGGCTTACAGTGCCTCCACTAAACACAAACTGAAAGATTTGAAGCCATGAGAGACTGAGGCTGAAATGACATGAATTTGTGGCAATACTAAGATCTCAACCATTATATGTTTCTGCCAGAGCTTAAGTTGATCGCTGCAGGACATTCCTAAATTTTGTTCAGAGTTACTGCATGACACATCCTTAGAGTCAGTTATCCCATGAGAAAATTTTTATCTTGAAATCTCTAGCTTCTTGGATTAGTCCAAAAATAGATGCAAACAGATTGCTTCCTAAATAATCCTGTTCTGGCAGTGTGGAAGAACAAAACCAAGTTCAAAATGTGCACATCCCAGGGGTAGCTTCTACAGACATAGTATCCAATTTCAAGCAAACCAAAAGACAAAGCAAGCTAACTTCTTGGCTTAAGTAATGCTGATAGGAGTGAGGAAAACACAGTCTGAGTTTTAAGATGGTGTAGAGTCCAGGATTATTTTTTTTAATGATATATATCTGCCAGTAAGGGTCTAAATCATAGCCTTTCTGCCAGCAGAAGTAACAGCAACCACAAGAATTCTCTTCAACTTCTGGACACATTTCACATTACAGAACAGGAGAAGAAAGGACAATATTATCAAGTGATCTTTTAATTAAGTATGTTAATACCAAATTTAAACACCACTAAATAAGAGTATTCTTACACTGCAGGAGTGATGGAGAAGAAAAGATTCAGTCTCTTCTGAAATGACCCAGTTTTAGAAAGGGGAAGCAGGTAACTCATAAAGACAGAAGACAGGACACCTTGATAGAAAAATTACTTTATTTACAGGAGGGACAATGAAATCTACAATGTTTTCATAGCTTGAAAATCACTGCAGTTAGGTAAGTCTGAAGAAGCCTCTTTATCAACCTTTCTGATAAAAGAATCAGAAAGATATGTAACAAAGATTCTGGAAAACAACAAGTTCTCTTTGGGCTCTCAGAAGAGAGGAAAACCCCTCCAATCAGTATTTTTTCAAAGTGATTTCTAAAGCAATGAGATTGAAACTCTGAGATGTCCTTAGTAATCAAAAGGGAAATTCTAGAGCAAGTTCTCTTCCACACACTCTAGGAACCTCCTAAACTGTTTCCTCTCTGCTGTACTGTATTTCCAGCAGATGTACAGTAAGATTTATATTGAGAAATATCTTCCATCTCTTGACCATCCTAGAACCCACTGCAGAAATGGCAGCATTTTGCCATGCTCCATTACAAGGAGATTCACATAAGTTTGTCAATTAACCATTGGAAAAGGCTTTTTTGCTTTTATCCACCAGTATTCTTTTCCTATTGGTGGAAAGGGATTGCTGAAACTCTTTTTAGGGGATGCTACTCATTCCAAAGTATTTTCTCCTAAACTTGTCTCTAAACTGAGACATTGTGTTATAAGCACCATCAAAAAGATACATATACATCTGGATGTACAGGGAATAAGAGAAAGCAACTCCAAGCTGTAACCCTATTAAAGGGCAAATGTACAAGACTTCCAAAGCAGAGTTTTTACCCTCATACTTAAGAATGACCCTGTCACCTCTTGTTCTGAGCTGAACTCTCTTATTCTTTTGTTCCATCTTGGAGCAGTCGGGTACATATGCACACCCCTGGTTCTACACAGGTGAGAAACTGTGCTACAATACCTAAAACTTGCCTTAAACCATCTGCTTTAATGAATGGTTGAACAGATCTATAGGTAGACTCACTCACGCACTCTGATGTGCATCTAAACATAAAAATGCTGTATATTATAGATAGGCAGCTAAAAGCTCTAGGACAAAATACCTAGAAGAAATCATGCAAATCAGAAGTTGGATTTAATGACTGTTCCATCCTTTAAAAGATCTAGCAATCACTAGAGTAAGTCACTGATTTAAGAAGGAAATCAATAAAGAAGGGCATCCCAGTACACAGCTGTTATGCATCTTCCCAACAGCTCTGTGAAGAAAAGGTTTCCTGCAGGATCATAGATGAAGTATCTCCACAGCATCTAACAGACTGTCAGATTTCAGCTGTCCTCCATGAAGTTTAAATAAAGTCTAACCAATTATGTCAAATAAAGACCACTGGCTGCTACCGGAGTTAGTATGCTAATATGGCATCATATGCGTCTATATATTATTTTATAGATGCATATATGCATTTTTTTAAAAAGTTTTTATCTATTCATAACCCTAAAGCTGGTAAGACTTTTTAAACTGCTGCACAGTTGCAAACTAGTACTCGAAAACCTTCCTGCTCATTTTATATCCTATACATGACAGGGCCCTCAAAAGTCAGACCCCTAAAATGGATTTGTCAGTCTTTCAATTCAGCACTACAAATTACTCATAGTCAAAGTGAAAATACTGGCTATGTAGTCGGTCCCAGCCTTGCCTGTGCTTTTGCAGGATGGCTCTTATCCCTGGTTCTGCAGCAATAAAAGATCAGAATTCTCAAAAATGAAAGGAAAATCTGAAAACAAGGGAAAAGAAAGGGGAGAGGGCGCACTAGAAAAGGAGAGATATTGGAGTAGTTATGTGACTTTTTTTATTTAATTGAGTTTAATAACCCATACACAAAGCATGTGAACGAGCTTTCAGAGACAGTGATAAAAGGCAACATTTGCATTTACTTAACTTGCATTTTCCATGAAAAAGGTCTACAGTGTTGCCAAAAAGATTATGATAGAAGAACAACATAATTTCTCACCAGAAAGAGAAAAAAAAAAATAGAAACTACACACTGTTTCCAACACAAGCATAGAACTCTCCCTTGGAAAGATATTTTAGAACAAAGTTTCATTCTCAAATTTAACACCAGACAACCATTGTGCCACACAAGGGCGTAAAATTATCTAAAAATATCTAAGATTACTTCCTACCTAGGTAAAATAAAAGAAGGACCTGGATCCATTTAAAAGATGACTTTTTTCCCCCCCTAAACTCAGAAAAATAAAACCCTGCCTTCAACAGCTTGTGAGCAAGTAAAAAAACTGCATTCTCTAAGTCTGCTGCAATTGGCAAGTTTAAGCACATTAAGTTAACCCATGTAATTTCTGGTTAGAACAACCTTGCTATCAAGAAAGAAGTTTGTACCAACTCATATCTCTGTGCCAGTAATTTCATTATCAGGGCAACTGTCACTCTCTGGTTTCTGTTTGCCTGCTCTATGCTACCCTCAGGAAAAGCTCCTGTTCTCCCAAAGGCAGCAGTCACCATTCCCCAGAAGGTTCCACACGACTCAGCGCAGCAGCCAGGGCAGCAGCAATGCTCTCCTATGTTCTTAAAAGGATCCTAACATTCATGACATAATCTTCAGACACATAACACTGAAACGATCCAACAAAGACATTGCTATCTGTGGGAAGGATTTAGAAACCACTGGGTCTTATGAGTATAGGAGTAACACAAGAGAGATGAAATCTAGTCTGAAATGCAATCATATAACTGGGAGTAAGAAGATTTCAGCTATATAGCTGGGAGGAAGAACTACAAACCAGAGAGTCATCAGTTGAAAGTAACAGAAGAAGAAAAGGAATCAGATCTATCAGACCAGCACTGGCATCAACAAGAGGAATCCAAGAAAAAGGAAGAAGTATTTTTTTGTTCAGATGGTAAATTATTCCTTCCATTAACCAAGATCTTCTTGAAACATCAACAAGAATAAATTGTCCATATGTAAGAAAGAACAACAGAAGCTAAGTTAAGAAAAGGCTTTTTCAGGAAACAGGAAGACTGGGGAACATCTTCAATATAGGAAACTGTAAGAATTTAACTTCTAAATTTATCAAAAACTGAAATACCATAGGACTGCTATCTATAAAATGCATAGCATTAACGTCCACCACAATATAAACAGACTGAACAGCAACACAGTAAACTTGCCACAACTAAAGAAAGTTATTAGCTGTCAGAGCACAAATGTTAACAACCTTGTTATTCAAATTATCAGAAATATTATTATCTTAAAAAAGCACCAAAGTGCCTACCAAAAGAATGTCAAGTCCTGTGGAATACATAACTAAAAAGTTTCCCATTTTTTGGGAAACAAGATCTGTAAAGTTCAGTTCAAAGTTCTCTCTAAAAAAAAAAAAAAAAAAAGTAATTGTTACTCCTTCAGAGTCCCATCTAGTAAATCTCAGGAATCAAAATTACCAAATTCAGCCATGGCATAAGTAACCAGTCAACGAAACCTCTAACCTTAAATAGGGCAGAAAGAAATAACTGAATTTTTAACTGCAATATTACAACCAAGCAGGTGAAGTCCTGATTTTTCTTTCATTACCAGACTCTCTCTCTCTCTCGTATGTTTTCCTGTTTGCTGTGGTAGAGAAGTAAAAACCAATAAACAGGCTTTAATATCCCAAGAAATTGCCTGAACTTATAAGTAAAATAAATTCTCTAAACAACTGTATATTCCACCATCCATTACAACCTTAAATATCAAGTGATTTCAGGGGAGGGTCAGAACCAGGACAATACCTTCCAACAGAAGCAAGACTATTCTTAGTTTGGGGACTGGACTTACAAGCTCATTTTGACAGCAGTTAGTAATTTGAGCAATATAAGACCTCAACTTCCTGCTCCAAAAGAAATCTAGTAAAAGGAAATTGTTGTTTTGGGGGAGATTTCAGTAATGTGTTTTGGAGAAGCTTATTGCTTTGTCTTTTAAAAATGCTCCAGTGCTTTTACACAGGTACTGAAAACAAACCTTGAAAGTGTGGAGATTATTGAATGTAACAAAAAGTTTATATGTAAAAGATAAGAATGGTATAGTTTATTTCATTTCTGTAAGTATCATATTCATTTCTTCTCAGATATGCAAATGGGCTAGACAAAACCTGTGTTTCATGCTATACACTAATAAAATATTATTTGTAAGAAAAAGGTGGGAGTAGGGTACATTCTGGCACTTTAAATCTGCAGTCTGACAGAACAACCTAGTAAGAGCTGATAAAAAAAGTATCTCTAGCTAAAGATATCTCTAATGTATTAAGATTTGGAATGTGATAATTCTATTTACATATACTTTGGTATTTCATTTGAGTTCCTTTTCAACAGTAAACATGCAACAGAGCTTAGTATCTACAAGGCTGTGGCTCCACTGTAGTTTAAACAAAACAGGCCTTTTGTGAAGTCAGTTCTACTAGCTAATAAAAGCTATCTACTTTCCAATGTCATTCTATTGAACAGAACTGGAGCACATAAAATGTTACCATGGCAGCACTTTCTTCCTAAATTTTAAATTAACAAACTCTCACAAAACATATTATGGCATAAGGATCATCTGTTAGCAAGCACATATACTTCACTGCTTTGAATCTTACCTAGAAATCTCAGCTTGGGAATTCTTCTCTCCGTCGACTGTAAATGGTGATGCTCCAGTTAATAATTCATACATAAGAACACCAACACTCCACCAATCAACAGCCTACAGAACAACAGTAATTATGTATGTTATGATACACTGAAGTAAAATTGTTAACAAAAGAAGGAATAGAACAATCCACATAGAAAGCAACTAGCATAGGAAGAACCTACCTATATACAAATACAAAGGCAGAATGGGATACAATGAAACATAAACAACTGTGGTACTGACTGAAGGTATTTTCTGTGATAAATTAATTTTATACTGAAATCTCTCCATTTAGCTTCTTCAACTAATTTCTAAAGCTGAACTCTTTCTACTGATTACTAAATTTCCTTTTTTCTTTCCCAACAGAATTAATTTTGGTTTTTACCATTGTGATATGAATTCTAATACACATTCAAAATAACAGGAACCTAAGGCTTGCTAATAAGTAGTGGAACTTGAAGTTTTATGAGCTTGAGAACAAAATTAAGGAATGTTCAAAAAGCAGAATTTAAGATCACAGCCCGCAGTTAATCCAGGCATCTGAAAATGCTATGAAACCATAGAACAGTTTGGATTGGAAAGGACCTAAAATACCATCTGTTCCAACCCCCTGCCATGGAGGACAAGGACACCTTTCACTAGATAAGGTTGCTCAGAGCCCCATTCAACATGGCCTTGGACATTTCCAGGTACAGAGCATTTACAACTTCTCTGGGCAACCTGTTCCAGTACCTCATCAGCCTCACAGTAAAGAATTTCATCCTAACATCTAATCTAAATCTCTCCTCTTTTAGTTTAAAGCCATTCCCCCTTGTCCTGTCACTACATGCCCTTGTGAAAAGTCTGCCTCCATCTTCTTGTAGGCTCCCTTCAGGTACTGGAAAGCCACAGTGAGGCCTCCTCCAGGCTGAACACCATTCTCTCAGCCTTTGCTCACAAAAGCGGTGCCCCATCCCTCTAATCACCTTGGTGCCCCCTCTCCTTCAGACTTGTTCCAACAGGTCCCTGTCCTTCCCGTGCTGGGACCCCAGAGCTGGATGCAGCACTCCAGTGGGGTCTCAACAGAGCAGAATGGAAGGGCAGAATCCCCTCCCATCACCCTGCTGCCCACATTGCTTTGGATGCAGTCCAGGACACATTTGGCTCTCTGGGTGGTGAGTGCCCATGGCTGGATCATGTCCAGCCTCTCATCCTCCAGCACCCCCAAGTCCTTCTCAGCAGGGCTGCTCTGACCTGTTCATGCTCACCCTGTGTTGACACTGAGGGTTGCCCTGACCCAGGTGCAGCACCTTGCACTTGGTCTTGTCAAAACTCATGAGATGAGTTTGCATGCCCAGTTCTTGAACTTATCCAGGTCCCTCTGGATGGCATCCCATCCTTCAGTTTTCGGTTGTTGTTGTTAATAACACCAATACGAACAACAACAACTTTTTAATGTTTAAATACTTGGATCACTAGTTGTCTATTTAAGTTCTTGAAATTTTTCACTTATGTAGTATCTGCTTCTGTCAGATACTCCAAACCTGACAGATTTTCAAGGAATCTGCTTAAAAGCGCAGTTCCTTCCTTTTATTAGATCTATGACATTTCCAACCTTGAACACAAATTCAGCCAGTTCATGTTTCACCTGTTAGCTGTTTCACACAGGCAAAGCTTTCAGGAAAACCAAGTCTCCAACATCCTACTGCTGCAATAGATCATGGGTAGAACAGTGTTTTGCTTGTTAAAGAACTTTAGTAAGGATCTAGCACAAGCCTTGTAACGCCCACTTTGAGTGTTTACTGCATTTGGGTTCCTGTTACTTTGCCTGCTATCCATTTTGCATGGAGAGCTCCACACGGTACAAGCACTGTTCAGTTATGGCCATCCAGTGCCACGGCTGCACCTCGGGGGCCTTAGAGAGATGGACTGTGGTAACACATGGGACACTTGGCTTCCCATACACTAATCATATTATTCATACCTCCCATACCTTCCAAAATACTTTTTTCTTTCTAAAGGAAGTATGCTACTATGAATAATAAAGGAAGCAGTTTAGTCCTTTCAACAAAACTAATTACAGGTGTTTGAACTTCTCAGGTTTACAGCCATGAAATCTGAAAATCAATGAAACTTCTGCTTTACTTATGTTGGCAATATTAATACAATACAGCAAGACAACTAGTGAAATCCCAACAACTTGTACACATATTTTACTTAGATTTGCTTCAAAATACACAGAATCTGATGTCTCATATATTCACCCAAGAGTATCTAGAAGAACTACCTGATGAAGTCTCTGTACTGTTACTAATTATTTTGCAAATAAATAATTCTCAGAGAAAATACCAAAGAATTTCTTGGCATGTGTTTTTCCAAAAGAAAAGGAGAATCTGCAGAATCAGAAATCAAACTTCAAAAAAATAAATACTGAAATACTAGAGTAAGTCCTTAAGACAAACACTGCAATCATCTAGAAGAGATTATAGATGATAAATATTGATTAATGAGAGCACAGCATACTAAAGCAATCTTGTTTTCTCTTTTTGTAAGGTCTTTGAGTTGTTAGATATGCACTAAATATGAAATACACTAAAAATCTTCTAAAATTACCATACATGACATTGTCAATGGTAAGGTAGTGAGCATGTGGTGTAAACAACTTACATAACATACATAACTGCAAAATCTCCCCACTGATCAACTAACAGTCCCTATCAAACCGAGAAGTTACTCCTTATAGAATACTGTATGACTCTGCATGACATCTGAAGAAAGTATCAGACAGAACCACAGAGCACAGAGATTCCGCTTTAAGTTAGCAATAAGGCTGAATTTTTAAGCTCTGAGAAGCCAGAATCATAATTCAAGGTGACTGAGAAATTGGAGGGATGCTCTGGAGGTGGCATGACTAAACTAAGAGAGTGCAGGAAAGAGCTTTAATAAGTACGTTTTTTAAATTCCATTTTTAATAGCAACCGGGAAAGCAGTACAGTAGAAAAAGATGAAGAGGTTATAGTGGAATTCAAGGTAGGTGTGAGACAATGACTAAGTGAAAAGAAAAAGCACACACTATTTTATGTGTAGTAGAATAATCAGGGAGGTCATTCTGCTCTACTTCAAACTGCCATATCCCAGCTATGCCCACTACAGTGCTCCCTAACTGAAGGTAAACTCAGACCAAAAGAGACACAGAATGCATAGAGAAGGAAAAGAAAGAACTTTCTCAGGTACAAGTCAGACTCTTCCAGTTCTTACACAGGCTGCTATAAAAGAAACCACAATCAACTACATTCCATGATCCACAACAAAGACAACTCAACTCAGTCCACAGCAAAAAAATTACACAGATCAAATAGTCTCCAAAACTTGCAATTATAGTGAGCAATCAGAATAAGTTACCTAGGAGTACTGCAGAATTACTTTGGAGAGTAGGGTTTTTTGCTTATTTCAAAAATCATCTGTTAATTGTTGTTGTCTTGATCTTTTCTATCACTGACACTTTATTGTGCAATAAAACTTGAGTCACAAGTCAAATAATTTTACAATATGAGAACGCTTATAATATTAATGACCTATCCCATACCTCAATAAAGATAACCGATTTCTAGGATGTCCAGTTTAAAATGTGTATCAGAATTAGCCACAAACCATTTTCTACTCTGAGCTAGTTTTTTATGCAAAGGCAAATAAGTGCTAACTAAGTTTATTGTCCCACAACATAATTAGAACAAATTTTGAACAGAACACAAATAAGCCTCAATACCTTTATAAATATGACTTTTACTTCAGATCAGAAGAGGAAAATACATCAACATACAACTGAAGACACAGGAAACAATCTATCTTAGGACAACCTTAAATAACACATACTTAAATAAGACAACATGTCATATTTTACAAAACCCCCTCAAGATGAGCAATATGTTGACTGAAGAATTAGTTTATTTTCAGTAATAAACTTAGAACATACCTTATCATGTCCTGTGTCTCCCCCTCTTACAATATCTGGAGCCATATATTCTATTGTTCCACAGAAGGAATATGCTCTCTCATTCTAGGAAAAAAAGAATTACATCAAACAATTATATTATACAAATAATACGGGACAGGTATGGCTAAGAGTTCCGAGATGCTGGCAGCAATTCTTCTCCAAATAGCTCAGAACTGCTAACTAAATAATATTCCATCATACGTAGTGACCATATCACATAATGCTACAGAATATTTAGTCTTCTATGAAAAAATAAAATGTCATAAGTTTGTGTTGCAGTCTAAGATAAGCACACAAAAATATAATACTAATATTTAGAAAAACTCTCCCATAAGCCTAAACGATCTATATATTTCAGAACTTCGCAAGATTCCCCAATTAACAGAGACATACATTTTGAAGGCTGCAATACCAATACTCTAGATAACAAATGAAATTTTTCATTAAAAAGGGAATTACTTGTAAGATGTACAATTTGACTAAATTGGATATAAGATCCTTTGAGTTCCCCATATTTAGGAATCCATTATGACCTCTAGAAAAGTTGTTTTCTTTCGCAACAAACACATATATAAGAAACAACATTATCTCAAGAAGAGACTTGGAGAGGGACAAGACAGAGAAGGGGAAAGGCAGACAGTGTTGTAAATTTAATTTTATTCTACACACTGAATTATTCTCTTGTTCAAAACTAAGCTGCTTTCACAGGCATGTATAATTGTTCCCTAGTAGCGATTTACCTTTGAGGTCAACATGAGGTCATGCTGTACCTTGCTAATGACGAAAGCACATGTGTTTGGGCCATGCAACATTGTTCCTCCCTTATCCTTCATGCTTCTAGCATTTTGGGGAGAGATCCTGATAGGTCCTTTAAAGAAGAGTGTTCAAAAAAGCAAATATTTCAAAAGTCAGGTTTTACATTTGTAGATTCAGGTTTGGAGTTTAAAACAGGTGCTATATAAGAGACTACACTAATGAGAAGAAGCTTCAAAAAGTAGAAATAGTGCTCTGTGCTACCCTAAGGCATAAAAATTAAACAGTCCAGCAGCATATTATTAAACTGTATTTCTTAAAATACATATACTGTGACTGGTTTTTTGGGGTAAATTTCTGAATTCAGAGTAGTTAAAAGGCCTGATTTTGTTTAAATGTTAACTTGAAATATTAACTTCTGAGACAAAACCATATAATAAGCTTTTCATGATTCCACTTTCTTTTGACACAACTATTGTTTCTCTTTGATAATCTTTTCTAGAACCTGCTATCTTAAAGAAATATAGTGTGATAGAAAGCACAAACAAAGAAAAATGTCAGAAACTCCTAGCCCTCCATCAGAGAATCTAAGCCTTCAATCTCTGGTCTTTTTTCCTTCAGCTGGGAGGGTAGGAGGGAGAGAGGGATGAAAAAGGGTGAAAAGGAAAAGGAAGGGGAGTGGAAAACACAGAAACTGCTCTTCACTTGCTACCTCTCCAAAGAGTAAATATAATGCAGCCAAAGTCAGATATCAAGACAACTGTCTGAAAGCAAAGCACTCTGACTTCAGCTACAGATTGACACAGACTTGCCTTCATAAGATGCTGTAGAATGTTCTGACTTCAAAACAGCTGAAGTAATAAAATCCAGATACTTCTTTGTTAGAAACCTTTGCTTATGCTGTGGTTTATTAAGTTACAAGCTTCATCAATTACATCTAGCTGTTACTTAAAAAACACAGATTTTAGAGTACGAAGTTTCATTAGGAATACTTAGGTAAATTTGTCACTGTTAAATATGCCTCTTCCAGCAAGTCACTAATAGTTTCTGCTGTTATGCACTACATGTGGGTTTAAAACCATTTTCAAAGAAGGTTATCTCCAATAACAGTTTTATTTTCTGTTATTTTCTGGTCTCCTGGGTACGTGAGAGACATGGATATAGTGGAGAGCGTCCAGCAAAGAACCATAAATATGATTAAGGGAACCTGTGAGAAAAGGCTGATAAAGCTGGGACTGTTTCACCTATAGAGGTGAACCTGACAGTTCAGGGAGATCACATCAATGTACAAAAATGCCTGAAGCAAGCATGCAAAAAAAGAGGGAGCAGGGCTCTTTTCAGCGGTGCCCAGTGACAGGATCAGAGGAGGAAACACTTTTTTACTGTGAGGGTGACTGAGCACATGCACAGGCTGGCCATGAAGGTTGTGGAGTATCCCTCCTTGGAGATATTCAAAAGGCTTCTTGTGGGCAACCAGCCCTAGGTGACTGTATTTGTACAAAGTGTTGGGCAAGATGACATTCAGCAATCCCTTCCACTCTGTGATTCTGTCACAAAATGCCAATGTAAGCTGCATTTCAACATTCATTTAGAAACCCCCTTATTTTGTACCCTCAGTTTGTAAATTTCTGTAAATGAAATTTACATTTCATTTAACTGTGTAACATAAATCCAAACTCCAAAAGCCACATTATTAACACTTCTATGTTATGAGATGTAAGACAAGAAAGGATGTTCTTAAAAAAAAACTGAACTTGAATTAGCTACAGGTGAATGCTCACTGAACATGCACATCTTGCAAATACTTGAGCTTAACAATTTTTTTGTCTTTGAAACTACCTGAAAATGTAGGAATCATTTCTCCTCAAAGACAGAGAGGTCTTATGCTTTCAGAGTTATCTAATGATCTCCTTCAACAAATAAAAAAAAGCACATTCACAGCAACAAAAAAAGCAAAAGGATCAAACTCCATTTTGCTGCAGAGACTAGTCACATTCATCACGTCTACAGGAAAGACCTGACTGATAGAGAAACAGTCACTGCTGCCATAGAAGGATGTGTCTTCAGAGCATACATCCACATTCATCACATCTACAGGAAAGACCTGACTATCTGATAGAGAAACAGTCACTGCTGCCATAGAAGGATGTGTCTTCAGAGCATACATCCTAGCCCACAATAATACAAATTCAGTTTCATGTTTTTTACAACATATACAAGGGTAGCTCTGGCAGATATTAAGTCTTGCAACTGCTCAAAGTCGCCTTTTTTCCTTTGTTAAAGGTACTTCAAAGTTCCAGGCTGCATAAATTAGACCCTCTCTGGGCTCTATCAGTAGTATTTCAAATAGCACCCATTAGAAATGAAAAGAGATACCAAAAATTCTAGAATACAGAAATCAGTATCATCATTGCTCCTATTTTGTACAGGTGTGAGTGTAAGTAATCAGAATCCTGAAAGTCATAACTTACAGCTTTGCTACAAGCATAAATAGTGAAAACTTTCCCAGGACACCAATGTCAGGGCCCTGAGCTTATCAACAGGCTCCATAACCTCTTTCACTAATCTTAGGAGTTAAAGCATCTCTGCTTAAGACCAATTCTGACAAAATGCAGCTGAGTAACCTGTGCAGAAGCTTGTCAAGGGCCTCCTCCACTTTGAGCTGGGAGCTGCAGTTCAGGCTCATGCTCCTGCACCAGCTGTGCTGTAGGTATGTCTGTTCTTGACTGGGTATCTCGCTGATACTGATCCATCAAATTCAAATCCTGACTTGTCCTCAAGCCTCTCTCCTCACAACAAACTTTTCTGATAACCACTGGACTGTTGCCCAAGCCTGTTTTTCTGGCACTAGAGACTCTCTGATCTTCTTGCATCACTGGTCAGTGAACATAGATCCATACTCGCTGCCGTCATCCTTAGCTCACACTAATGCAGGGAGCAGCCTCCCATTTCCCCATCCTGCTGCTTTCAGACAAACTAGCCCAGATCCACAGTTCCTCCAGGAACAGCTTAGAGGACTGAAGAATTTAGTAGTTATAGAGTTCAGCGCTATCACACAGAATATCTCATATATTAGCTAGCAACAAACTGGCTGCAAACTACTGATAAAATATTAGAGTTCCCTTGGTAAGCTTAAAAAGAAAACCAGGACCATAGGATCAATCAAAAGAACGCTATCATAACTGAAAATTTACTTATAATATGTAAAGGCCACATAGCAGAGGTTGCTCTAACAAGCTGCCCTGCTGAATAGATTTTGCATTTCAGAAAAATCACAAGTAAAGACTGAAAAGCCTGAATTCTTGGCAGAAATAGGACCTGTACATTCAGAAAGCCTTAGGGGTCATCCTATCATAGATATTTACCTCAAAAATAAAAATGCACCAAGGAAAAAACCCATTTCCATAGAAATTATACCTCTGACATCCTTTGCTGTCATTTTAATAGCCCAGAATAACATTAATTACAGTCTTAATTTAGGACGACATATGAAAATTGACAGAAAGACCTGTCACAGTTCAAAGATGTGATACAGGTTTAAAATGGGGGGGGAAAAATCTTGCTTTAACAAGGTCCTTGCCATACTGACTGGTTTCTTCTTTTTATTCACTTTTTTAAAGTTTCGATTATTTTGGGAAAATTATTGGTGATAATATCCAGACTTAACACTGCATAATTAAGCTGTCCATACCAGAAAGTATAAGTTCAATCAAAAGGCCTCTCAGCTGAAGACTGTTGCTTCTGTAGCTGTAGACTTCTATTCACAACCAAACGATGCCCTTTGCAGGAGACAAATGAGGAATAACAAAGACAGGCAAAAAAAGTTCAGTGGTACACTAGTTAGATTGCTCTGCTGCATATGACAAAATCACAATGAAGACTGTAATATAAAAATGAAAGTTTAGACTAGAGCAAGAACAGTTGTAATAGGGCAGATCAAGGTCCCCTAGCTTGCAATGTCATCATATGAAGAATTTTTTTAAAAGGATAGGATCATGTGAAATTAACTGAACATCTTATTCTAGTGGCTGTCCCAATGTGAAGCAGCCAGCTAAATCAAAATACCATATTGGTTACTATGCCTCTTGCCATAGCTAGACTCATGATTTCTGCTTCCAAAACACACATGGAACAATGCTGCTGAATTTTTCAAGCAAGAATGAGATTTGCCTGCCAGCAGATGCCATCAGAACAGGCAATTAAAGGGGACAGCAAGGGCAGCTAAACGTTGAACTGCGTTAAGCAAGAAATCTGTGACCTCTACCTCTGTGTCCCCAGAACAAAGCCAGTGGAAGGCCTCTGATCTAATGTCAAGTGCAGATTCAAGAACCCTTTTCACAGACTTTTACAATACCTGCGTTTGCTTTCATGGTGCAATGAAAGCAATTGCAAATTGCAATTCTACAAGCCATTATTTAAACCAGTTCCTGATAATGGATTTTAAAGCAAACAACTAAGAGTAAAGAAAACAAAAGTTTCATTTCTGCAGAAAAAAGAAATAAATCCAGAAACAACGTATTATTGTCTGGGAAGAATACAAGTATGTACTCTCTAAAACACTGTCTTTTTGAGAAGAGAGAGGCAGTAGTACCAAGAAAGAACAGCATACAACACAAAACATGAAAAACTCATATTTCTTCAAAAATAAGCAAAATTATAAGGCATGGACGACTACTAATTCTGGGAAGAATTCTGCTAGCTGTTATTGCAAGCCTTTAACAGTTATAATTTCCTTCATTAAAAGAAAAAATATAGAACATGTAAAATATTTATAGTTTCAGAGAGATCCAGAGGTAAAAGGTAAAGAAGTAGGAGCGGACAATTCTGCTCAAATGCAATCCATCTGGTTCTAAATTAATTTTCATTTGGTTGTGAATCTCTGGTCACTTAAGTTTTTCACATAGCTGACCAAGTTTCATGGAAGCAAGGTATTCACAGTTATTCAAAAGAAGAAAAATCTGTGAGAAGAATGGATTAATGACAATGGGAGTATTTGCCCTCAAAGTTACTTGTTTTCCCTTTGAAATCAGAATTTTTCTGAGCTGACTAGCAACCTAATATCCAACAGAAGATTGGATAACAGACTACTTAACACAGATTGGTGTTTCTCCTCAAAACAGCATTTTTTAAAATTGGAAAGAGCGTCTTTAAATCAGTCATTGTAAGAAATCATGATCTGTCTTGCAAAAAATCTTAAACAGCACTTCAATATTTTGACATCAAAATCTGGAGAGAAACTATTTTATGATCTGGTCTTCTGCATTGCTGGTCCATGCTGGAAAAGCACAATCTCCTTTGTGATAAGCACTGAAAAGGGAAGCCTCTTGAGCAAAGGCTCACAAAGTCAACTGATCACTGATGACCTGGTTTTGCAATTAAATTAGTCCAGCTCAGTGATGTGCCTTTAGAGTGTTTGGTATGTTCTTAATATTCAATTTCAGGACAGTTAAAACTGAGCCAACTGAAGTACACCAAACAAAGGAAAAAGTTTTTGCCATTGTTTCATTTATTTTTCCAAAACTAATTATCCAAACAGATCTATAACAGATGTTAACTTCTGTGGACTAATTTCACTATTTGGTTTACTCTGACTTCTTTCTCTTTGAAGAAATGTAAATCTACTTCTCATAATTGTTTGTTATGTCTACATCACTGAACAATCCTTTAATTAAAACACAAGCATATGTAGCAAGTCATCTGAAGTATAGATAATTTTACTCGTTTTTGCAAGAGAATGCTCAAGGTTGGAGGATGCACTGTCTAAATGCAATGATAAGACATTATCACTTTAATTGGACAATTACAAAGGGTCTTTTAAAGTTAAATGCATAGCTAATCTACTAGGTCACTCACGTTAGATGACAGTTCCTAAAGCACTTAATGAGTCAAGTTGTAGTCACTTCCTTCTGTTCTGGACTACCTTTAAACTGCACTAAGAATGTGTACAAATCTCTTCCCAGTTTACCTACCAAAACCCATAGTGGACTAGCCTCCATTTAATCACTTTTCCTCCAACAGAATGTGCTTTAAAATATTTTAAAAATACATACCACTTTTCTTTCCAGAACAGAATGTTCACTCTATTATCAAATAAATGAAAACTAGTAATTCACCAGTGAAAAGCATTTGAGCTATATCAAAATCTGCAACTGTCATCAAGAGACTTTCAGATGAAGAAACAACAATGTATAGGAATTATTCATTCTACACATCAGACAGAAGTACACAGACATCCACCCAACTGTCTTAGGCTTCAATTCAATCATCCCTCATACTGAATACCCATTTTTATATTATTTATTACTAAGGCATTTGGATGCTCACAGACACACTGTGTGAAGACTGGCAACATTCAGTATTTACTATCTAATTTTTTAAACTTCATTAAGCAAACACAAAAGGTTCAGAAAAAAACTTAAGCTAATGCAGAAGATGTGTACCAATGCAGAAGAATTGAGCACTTCGCTACACTCTGGAAGAAAGTGTACTTTATTGGATTTAATTAAGAAGAAAAACATTAATTATTATGCATGGTCAAACAGACCATTTTTACAGTAATTCAATGCATGTGTTCATATTATTTTGCTTAAGACAAAGATCTCCATGTATAGTAAAACAAGATTTTTTTGTCTAGTTATAGAACTAAAGGCAATGTGAGGGAAAAGGATTTTTAAAAATGAAGTAGCACTTTAGCAATACACATCAAAATTAAGACCAGACGTGATGACTAGGTTAAACTGACATTGACCAAATCAAAACAAGTCCAGTGTAGAAGTGGAGCTATTAATGAGCTAAAAAGATATAAGCTACAAGTCCACAAGACAACACACAAGAAGTATGATGGAAAAAGACCCAAAAACAATAACTTAGGAGTTCTTGGGTTTTTAAAGATAAATGTATTACAAGAGTTGAGAAAAAAACCAAACAAAAAAAAAAACAAAAAACCAACCAAACAAAAAAATCCCACTGAAGTGATTTCACTTGTGCAATGAACAAAATAGTGCTGTAGAAGTTTCAATTTCTACCAATTCTCTGTGTCCCCAATAACAACTTATATTAGTGTCATGTGCAAATGTACTTTCAAACCCAGTTACACAAACACTACACTGAGATGCACGAAAACATCAGGACAAAATTGACTTTTTTACCCCAATTTTGTTTACAATTCAGTTGGGATTTAAAAATCATTTACACTAGCCTTAAATTCATCATGGAGTTAAGAATACAAATACCATAAAAAGCAATACTGAATCTCTTTCAATCTCTTAAATCTCATACCTAATCCCATTATTTGGTCAGGCTAGTAAAACTGGAGGTCTTCATGAGCTTTTAAATAAAGTTTGCATCAAAAGTACTTTCATACTTAAATACCTTGTGATACTGACCTACCCCATGTGAAAATTCCTTTTTATTGAACTACTTTATTCCAGTCAGGTTATTTCTTCTTCTTGCATGTAAGTAAAAGCATATTGCTTCATTTTAAAGAAAAACAAAGGCAATACCACTGTTGATTCAGTTGTAAAAGACAAATTTCATGTTTTAGCAAAGCAATACCATAAAATACTTTAAAGCTCTTAAAGCTGCACTGCTTTAACTTGGATGTTTAATTCATGCATGCTATTTTCACATCATAACTAAAACAGAGAGAATACTTGACAATGCACTCTTCACACATGCTTCAGTAGCTGCATGGCAGAAATCAACAGGTTTCTGTTTTCCTACAAGTCACAGGCATTTGCTTCCTTTCACTCAAGCAGTGCTTAAGGAAAAGCAGCTTCCCACCTCTTCACTGTAGAACAGTCAATCTGCTGTAATTATTGTAGTCCTGTTTGATTCATTACATGCCCAGGTGGAAATCTTTAACAGTCATCAGATTATAGCAGAGATAATGAAAATACTGAATCATCATGTTTTCTAGCAAGCATCACTAACTACAAAACTATCCAAAATTCATAAATACACGGTGAAGTATTTCTCCCTAATAAGAACATTAAATATAGTACTCTCTACTATGATAATATATGATACTAAATATAGTATCTCTACTATGATAATTTTTATCCTTTTTGAATAACCTAAATAAAACTTGTTTCAGACAATCAGTCCAAAGAGAGGGTTACTAGAATAAATTCCACTTGCTTAAGAATGCATTTCTAATGGGAAAATTCTTGCAAGAACCAGGTGGACCATGAAAGACACATCAAAAAAGGGAGAGAAATGAAAGTACACTGCTCTGACTAAATTGCAAATACTACACCTTTATCTGACTTACACAGTTGTGTAATTTTATTTAAAAGTGTTACCCTAGTGAGCAGGAAAACACTATACAGGCAAATTCTACCTGCTGTAAGTACATTGGTTCAGAAGTGTAGGTATCTATTGTAAACAATTTTTAGCGCTCTAGTAGTAGCCTGATTATCTACAAAAAATAAGACAAATATGAAATGTCAATTTCTATGTGTAAATAGGTAATTTTAATAATGTTTAAATTCAGCAGCTAAATTACAATAGCACACATGAAAACTTAAGCCAAATGCAGACCGTTTCTTAGATTTTGAAAGCAAACAACACAGTCGCAATTACTTTTCTTCTTAAAAGAAACTTGAAAAACTGTTGAGATTTTTTACAGGGAAGACAAATATAAAATGTGAAAGAGAATAAAAGAAAAAATATAGTTAGATGAACACATTTATAAGGTATATACTGAAAACAGAATGGGTTAGAGTCAGAAGAACCAACATTAAATTTCCAAGGAGCAAGATGGCTTTATTTAATGACTGGAGAAAGAAGAATCCAATTCAGAATGTGGATAAAGCAAACAGGTATCTCAGATGCCTATCCAAGTCCTCCCCTTTCCTTGCACTGCTTGTAAATGATGTGCCAAAGGTGAGCACAGATGAGATGTGCTTCTTAAAAAAAAAACTTGGTTTGAGACTTTAAGGTTCTGATTCATTATAACATTCTTAACACAGTGAAGATTTAGGCTTCATTCAGCTTTGGATCAGAGGCTGGGGTACTGTTCCTTTTCTCACCCCTCAGGGCAGCAATGCCAGTACGTGGCTTTATCTCTTGTGCCTAGCACGGTTCTCACAGCTCTAACAGGCCCCACTCTCCCTAGCCACACCTTTCACTATCATTCCTTCCTGATGGAAACTGCATCTCCCTGCACTTACTCTCTGGCACTGGTGTGGCAATCTGCTGCTAATCCCTTCTCATACCAGTGGAACCTCCCCTTGGTTTCATGCTGTAACTTAGAAGGAATATACTGACATTATCTCTACTACTTCCCTACTTCAGAAAGTAAAATTGAATATCTTTTAAAATGGTCCCTCCAAAATCCTACCACACTCCATTTGAAATGCAAATACTCTAGAGGAAACTACCAGCTATCTATTTTTAGAAAATCCTTCTGCTGCTTCTAACAAAGACTTAGATTTGCAGTCCCAGATTACAATACCTAATGAAAGCCAAAAAACATCCATTTTAAAATTTTCTCAGAAGTAAAATCCTGCACACTTTTGACTCTCTAAAGTCTAAAAAGCCTATTTGGAGACAGAACTGCACCTTACAAATAATTAACAGCTAACATCAATAGTCAGAGATCGCTGTGTTAGGTACTATGTACTTACTTAGCAAGAGATAAGCTTTTATCCTAAAAGCTTGCAATTAAGCTTATTAAAAGTGACATAAAGTCATGAGAAAAAGACAAGATAATAATACATTAATTATTATTAGCATAAAGAAGAGTCATAGCATACCATTTGCCTAGTCATTCCAATGAATTAGCAGAGTCAAGCTTTTTTTTTAAAAAGCATCTGAAAATGAAAATGTAAGTGACTTCTGAGACTTATGCAGGTCTTTCCCTTTTCATGTCAAGGGCAGCAGAAGAAAGTATGAAAGCTTTTCAGGGAAAACTAGAACAAAGACGTATGACAACAGCGGCAGGCCTAAAACCAATAAACTGAAAGCTCAAAACCAGTAACAGAGACAACTAGATTTTGTTCTATGCTGTAGGAGTCTGGAATGCAGGATTTCCATCCTTTTTAAATGTGCTTGGTATTTCAATGAGACTTTGTCATGTTGCTCAATTCTGTCCACACTTACTGGAGAGCCAAATACTCACCTCATCAGTAAGAAACTCCTTACTTAGACCAAAGTCTGTCAGCACCACATGGCCATCAGAATCAAGGAGAATATTCTCAAGTTTTATATCCCGATATATAATTCCCAACTGCAAACAGAATATAAGAAAAAGTATTTCCAAATAGTGTAACCTCATCAAGAAGATGTTGCTGAATGCTTTTAAAAATAAAGCCACCGGAATTCACATTATTAAGGTATTTTGACAAATGAAAGTTACACCTCACCTCAAAAGACAATTTTTCAAAGCCTTTGAAGAAATAACTAAAATTACATTTAAAAATCTTAGAAATTACACTGCACGTTAATGTCTTAAAATTTCAAGGACATACTGTATATCTCTTGAATCTAAAAATGACCAAATACTTGTTGTTGAGTGCAAAACTCAGCTCTCCTTTCATTAAGAAAGAAAATGGATGCTTCTGTTATACAGTCTAGACATAGACCATACTCACATGCATGCTTCATAATAGTCTACAAGTCTACTTATTACTTCTGGGAACTGTAACACTTGTCATGTCTACAGCTGTGCTAGAACTCTACTACTCAGTTGTGTAGAAACAAGGATAACTGAACATTGCAACCCAAAAATGTTCATGTTCACTAGAGATTAGTTTTAGTGACATACACCGGTTCACAAGAATTACTAAAAATGAACAAATCATTTGTCAATAACACCACTCTTCACCCTGCAGGCAAAAAATTGTGGCCGTAATCTGGTGCACAAGGAGGGACACTTCATTGGGGGTTATTTCTAATTATACAACTAATGTCCCGTTACTAGATAAAGTTACTTCCAATTTAAAACAATCTAAAACAATAGTTCGCCTTATTAACTTTATATGATACAAAAAGAACATAGCTGTAAATCCTCAAAATCAGCACCACAGTAAAGTTATTTTACCTTGTGGAGATGTTCAAGTGCCAAAACGATTTCTCCGATGTAAATTTGCACCTCATTTTCTGAGAATTTCTCTCTGTGTGAAAGATGAGTAAACAGTTCTCCTCCGTTTATATAGTCTAAAAAATAAAACACAGAACCTTATAATTTCACTTTCTGACAATTTTATTTTCTTATTGGAATATTATTAGGTACTTTTTAAGCTATTTAGTAACACATTCTACTATCAGATGCTTTTCTTTAATTTTAATTCACTAATATTTCATCACAATATTCAATTTCTTTCTTAGAGAACTGAAGAAAGAACAAGACCCACTTCTGAATAACCATCAAAACCATAAAAAAGCCTCAACTATTCCTAAACTATAAATATGTTGTTATCATAAAATCAGTATTTTAATTATTTAGGAATGTGAAAAGAAAGAAGCACAAATCATACCTACTAACAGAACCCTTGTAGAGTCTTATGAAATAATCTGATGAGCAACAAGGCAGACTAACACAAAGAAAAGCAATTCAAAAAACAGGTATTAGGGGAAACAATCAGCTATGGAGAACTACAAAATTTTCCCTTCACAAGGGAAACCTTGATAGCAAAACTTACTGCAGGAGGTTATTTCCACATACACTCCCTCATGGAAACCACAGTTTCATTCTTTGCAGGCTATGACACAAGGATTTTTCCACAGTAAAGGAGAGGGAAAAAATATTACAACAGAGCTCCACTGTAACACAAACATATTTTAGATGTAGAGCTGTTTATGATAGCAGTGTACATTACAGCCATTAATTTGCAATCTCACATACCCCATTATTGTATTTGACATCCACGTAGACAGAGCAGGGAACGTGCACCAAAAAAATCTTACTCAGTATTTTCTTGAATATTGTTTCTATAGATTTGTTGGTATGAAACACAAATCCATAAAAGAGGTCTGATCCTATTTTAAATTAATAGTTTGAAGGATAAAGCACATAAAAAAATTACACTTATTCTGATCTCTCTCTACTCTTCAGATCTCCAGTTCTCTCTTTGAAAAGGAATATTAGTGGAATCAAACAACATAAGAAGGATTATTAATCTAGACCAGCAAGCAGATTAAAAAGACTTAATGGAGTATAAATAACCCACATTTTACAATTGTTTCCTTCTTCTAAAAAAACTTTAACACGTAGAAAAAGGTAACAGAAAAAATTTTTAAAATATTTCTAGCCAGAACTACTAACCTAGAAGGGAAGCACTGAATTGCTCTAAGGACTGTGACAGAGCGAAACCAAAGCTGCCACAAGGAGCAGCACAACAAGCTTAATTATATCCAGGTTGTAACACTAACCACAGCCCAATGAAACAAACAGCCTTCAAATTCTTGGTGCAAGATCAAATGCATCAATGGCACAATGGAAAAAAAAAATGGTTACTTCAGGATAAACTCCACCTGACAGTTCAGATTATTTAGCTATTTTTTAAAGTATTAGACATTTAACCTTGTGTGACAAGTTCTGTATAGAATTGATGGTACTCACATGGATACAACACTTGGTTTGTTCCATACAGTTCAAAACCAACATAAAAATTGGAATGAAATCCCAACTCTGTTTTCTGGAAATGTGGCAGAAATGCAGCTGCATGTCTGTACTTGATTCAGTCTAAATTCATACAGCTATGCAATCTGACAGCATGAAGAACTGTACTAAATATTGCACTGAGGCTCCAATTCTAAGACCTCTAAAAACTAAAATGGCAGGTAGCTCACACACCAAATTCAGCCAAGTACAAAAACAAGACAAATACTGTTTTCCCCCCAAAATCCAGAAGCCTCTGAAACACTTAAATTCCAAAACTAAAGTGATTTACACAGACTTATATAATTAGACATGAAAAACTTGTAACAAACAGTTTGGATCTTTTCCCCTCGGGGAGAGTGTGAAGCCCAGTTGATTTATAAAGTAGCTTTACATCACGTTAAGGAGGAAAAAATTTCACTGTCACAGAAAGTTATTAAAAGATATTTTTAAACTAATTATTCCTACTTTCTGCTTTGAAAATGAAGGAAAAAAAATGACCTTTTTGGCCCAAACAGATATGCTGAGGATGGATGAAAAAGAAAAACCAAAACAAAAGGCTGTAATTTTATCTTAGCTATGAACTTCTTGCTTCAAACATCACCTCAACATTGCATTATGGTGGACACACGCCCTGTCTGCACTACCTGCTGCTACTCAGCATTCTTCAGAACTACTGGGCTTGCTCCTTTTTGACTCTTATGAGAATATAATATAAAGCTTTTAACTTTCTTTCATACAAGAGGCTTTTATAGCCTTCTAAGTATGCTTATCACCTAAACTTCCCCTCTACCATGTATTTATTTTTAGGCAACTACATCTATCTCAGGATTTTTTTTGTTTGGGTTTCCCCACTGCCCTTTTTTTATGGGATTTAAGGTGCATTTTAGCAAGAAAATACCTAGACTTAAAGAATGGTTCCATAATATTTATAATAAATGTTCACATTTTCTCTCATTTAATATTTCAATTTTTTTCCAAATTGTTAGTCAATAACTTTAAATAAAGCATAAATTTCAAAACCTTAATTATTATAACAGATACCATCAAGGAATCACAAAGGTATCAATAGATTTCTAACTATTCGTTTGTGACAATCTTTTCTGTATTTCTTTAATGTCCTAGACAGAGGAATAGAGAAGAAACTATATTACAATTTTCAACTCTCATTTTTGAAAGGAGTTTAGTGAACACTCCACTTCAGTTCTACACATTTATTATTTAACTGTAATATATGAAACTAAGGTATGTGCACAGAAGACCTTCCTAAGAATTGACAGCTAGATTTATTAACATTAATAAAATTTTGCTAATTTGATATAAATCAGACTGTTAATAAAAGTTAAAAAATTGAAGTTACAGATAAAAAGGAATACAAAACTTGCTCTTCTTTAGTTCCTCAAACATTTCACTAGAGAAGCATATTATGAAACCAAGCCTTAAATTAATCATTCATTTTACAATTCTTTTAAAATACTCTAAGTAAGAAGGTTTTAAGAATTACTGGCAATTTCCTTACAAATACATCTCACACCCCAAACACTAAAATTTGCTGCTAATCTGAAAGGTAGAAATATTTCTAAAATTAGCATAGTACCGAACCTTGTGAACAGGCTCCACTTTCAGCACAGAAATGTGTGATTTTTGACTGTCTCTTAGCACCCAAAAATTTAAACATGCAGGTATCTCAATATTCAAAGATCAAATTATCTCATAACAAAACGATTAACAAAGCAAATGCTTCCAGGTCATTGATGAATATAATATACTTTTTTTGCTGCACATAAGTCACAGATAACCACTATCCTCTCCAAGTCAAAGTAGCACACTCAAGCTCAAACAGGAAAACCACAAACACAGACACTGTTGAAGATTAACAGTATTTTACTTCCTATGCTTTCTCATGCAATCTCCAAACACACTAGACTTTAGACCACATTAAAAAACCCTTACAAAACATTGAGATAAAAGGGCTCTTTTTCTTTTTTCTTTTTTTTCCATAGAACTTGATTCTGAAGAGTACTCACCTAAAATGAGATGAAGCTTTGTATCTGTCTGGAAGGCATAATGCAACGTGACCAAAAACGGTGATTGCCTAATGTGCTCCAAGACTTGTCGTTCTGTCCTTGTGTGCTCAGTTGTTTTGGCTTTTTGAACTATTGTTGCTTTCTTCAGTACTTTCATGGCATACAGTTTTCCAGCATCGTGGCCGCTTACTTTCCTCACTAGGAATACTTTTCCATAGGCTTAAAAATTGGGGAGAAAAAAAATCCCAAAAATAAAGAAAGGAAAGAAAAAAAAAGAGACAAAAACCACAAGTTACCTGCTTGTACTACAGTTCTGGCTGATGCCATTATTACTTTCAGTTACTCATTGTTATAGTGGACAGTAATCACTCAGGCTAAAAATCTACTAAAACACTTTACCTCTTTCACAGTGACCTCATCTGAGCAAAATTTCAAACAAATGAGCTTCATAAGTGAACACTGAAAGAGTGGTAAAAGCAATTAACTTCTTCAGTATTTAAAAACAATTTTGAAAGTTGATGATTTCATCCTTTGTAATAACTTAAAACATCCATACCTAGAATTAAGCAAGAGTTCTGAGTAAGAGATGCTATTTTTTGTTCTTAAAATAGTCTGCTCATATTTGCACAACTCATATACTTTCATTACTGGTTTTATAACACTGAAGTTACAAAAACCTGTAGAAAAGCCAATGATTTCTTCCCATCAGCATTTCATACATAGGAGTTTTCTGAGGCTCTCATACTGGACTTAAAAGGACTCCTGAGAATGCTACATAAATAAATTTGTTATCTTTACCAGGCAAACCTGTAGAAACAGTAAAGGTTAGAATTAGTGTGCAGTTGCTGGGCCAAGATCTCACTGCAATTACAGAGAGATGGTGGGGAATCTTGCATAACTGGAATACTGTCATGGATGGCTACATACTTTTTAGGAAAGAGGCCAGAAAGACAAGGTGGTGGAGTTCTCTTTATGCAAGACAGCAACCAAAATGTATCAAGCTTTGCCTAGGGGTGGACGAAGGAGCAAAGAGCTTATGGATAAGAATTCAGGGATAGGCTAAAATGGGTGTTACTGTTATGGGTGTTTACTACAGGCCAGCTGATTAGTAGGAAGTAGATGAGGCCTTCCACAGACAGCAGGAAGAAGCTGTCACCATCACAGGCCCACAGTTCTCATAACCACCCCTACAGCTGCTGGAAAGGCATCGTAGCTGGGTACATCGGAGCCCAGGAGGTTCCTGCAGAGCACTGATAACTTTGACATAGGTGGTGGGGAAGCCCACAAGGAGAGATTTATTGCTGGACCTTGTATTAAGAAAACAAAAAAGGACTGGTTGGGGATGTGATGGCTGGAGGCAGCCTTGACTGCAGTGTCCAGGAGATGGTGGAGTTCAGGATTCTGCATGGAAGCAGCACTGCAGTAAGTAGGATTATAACCCTGGACTTCAGGAAAAATAACTCTGGCACCAATCTTCAAGGGCCTACTTGGAGGAATCTCATAGGTTAGGTGTCTAGAAGATAGGATGGGTCCAGGAGAGATGGTAAATATTCAAGTAGCACTTCCCTCTATGCTTAGGATCAGGACATCCCTGTGAATAAGACATTAAGCAAAGGGGAGCTGGAGACCTGAAAGGATGGGCAAGGCACTTCTGGCAAAAATCAGACAGAATAAGGAAGTTTACAGAATGTGGAAAAAGGGTCAGGCCACTTAGGAAGAATACAGGAATATTGTCAGAGTATGGCAGCTACGTGTCAAGGAAAGCAAAGGTCCACTTGGAATTAAATCTGGAAAGGGATATCAAGGACAAGAGGGGCTTCTTCAAGGATATCAGTAGCAAAAGGAAGACTTAGGCAAATGTGGGCTCACTGCCCAATGAAGTAGGTGCCCTGGTGACAAAAGGTACAGAGAAAGCTGAGTTACCAAACACCTTTGCTTCTTACTCACTGCTAAGGCTGGTCCTCAGGAATCCCAGGCCCTGGGGGCTTTCCCTTGGTTGAAGATAGGGTTAGACAAACCTGACACCCACAAATTCATGAGCCCTGGAGGGATTCACCCATGACTGCTGAGGGATTTAGCAGATGTTAGTGCTAGACCACTCTCTATTGTCTTCGAAGGGTCATGGAGAACAGGAAAGGCTCCTGAGGACTGAAGAAAAGCCAATACCACACCACTCTTCAAAAAGCGCAAGAAAGAAGACCCAGGAAACCATAGGCCAAGCAGCTCACCTTCATCCTTGGAAAGGTGATGGAACACCTATAAGAAGGTTATCAGGAATAACTAACATGGATGCACCAAGGGGAAATCATGCTTGAACAATCTGGCATCCCTCTATGAAGAATGAGATATAAAGATGATTAGAGAACTGCAGCATTTCTTATGTGAAATAAGAAGAAGCCTATTTCTTCTCCTCTTTAGCATGGAGAAGACTGAGAGGGGATCTCATCAACACGTACAAATATTTTATAGACAGATCTCAAGAGGATGGGGTCACACTCCTTTCAATAGTGCTCAGCAACAGGGTGAGAGGCCACCCACACAAACTGGAAAACATGAAGTTCCATAAGAATATGAGGATAAACTTCTTTGAGTGTGACAGAACACTGGAACAGGCTACCTGGAAAGGCTGTGGAGTCCCCAACTCTGGAGCTATTCAAAACCCACTTGCACACAATTCCATGCAACATGTTCTGGGTTAACCTGCTTTAGCAGAGGGGTTGGACTAAGTGGCCTCCAGTGGTCCCTTCCAACCCC
The DNA here is from genome assembly GCF_017590055.1 of Onychostruthus taczanowskii. NCBI lineage: Eukaryota > Metazoa > Chordata > Aves > Passeriformes > Passeridae > Onychostruthus > Onychostruthus taczanowskii. The sequence goes on from NW_024496525.1 coordinate 24,654,137, forward strand.
AACCATCCTGTGATTCTGTAGTAGACACAACAGGACATAATGTGAAGAAACAAATGTTACTTTTGTAGATGGCAATAGTCATTGCTCAAAGAATCAGGAGAAAGGAACTCTGAAATGGTTGACTGATTTAGATAAAGGTACTTAACAAGTTCTCTTACAGAAAAGGTCTTTAAAACACTAAAAGGTTACGAGTGCAAAGGGAGGGAATCCTCTCAAAAACTGAGAGCTATTAGAAGACAAAAAGCTAAAAGGTTAAAAACAAACATTCAGACTTTTCAGAGACAGCAAGTCACCACAAGAATTCATCCTGCCTGATTCAGTCATATATGAAAAAGTGAGGGAAAAAATTTGCTTGTTTTAGTAAATTATCCAATGCAACAGAAATTGAAGCTGACTGCTAAAAACTCTACCACAGTATCAAAATGCTAAGTAAAAGAAAAAAATGAAATGGCAGAGAAAATTTCAAATAGTAAACATGTAATCCATGTGAAGTACCATAACAGCACATAGTGTTAGAACTGAGGAGAGAAAAACACCTGAAGTTACAAAAGACCACCCCAAATAGAATGATAGAAACTTCAAGGAAAGTAACGAAGAAATGACACAAGTGTACCCACACCTTGAACACAAACCCAGAAAACCCTTATGCTGTGGTAGAAATCTTTCTGTGCTCCTGTCTTGAATGAAGCACACTGTTTTGGTACCTTCTCTGTTCTGTCCCCAACTACCCTGCTCCCATCAGAAAAAAGAAAGTATAAAACACTAGGAAAGTATAAAAGAAATCCTCTAAACATGAATGGTACTAAACATACTGCCATGTTTTATTTTGCCTGAGGAAGTAGAGTACTTAAGAAGATTCTCACAGAGAATTAAAGAAGAAAAAAATGAAAAACTCTAAGAAGGTCAGTAAAGAACAAATTTTCATTTTTTTCAGAAACAAAATAACTAAGGCAACAAATTAAAACATTAGGTATCAGCATTAAAAACTATGCAAAGCACACAAACAAATATTCAGTTAAGCTGTGGAACTACTGTTACATGATACTGCAGCTGTCAAAAATGCAGATGAATTAGAAAAGATTACATAAATCCCTGAAGGAGAGGAAAGCACAGCAAGTGTTGCCAAACTTTAAAGAGAATCTCTGGCTCAGGCAGACCCCAAAGTGTAGGCTGCTACAAGCTCACTAAGGAAACCATCATTGCAAGCCTCTCCTTAAGCCATCATGAGACAGAAAAACTAACCAGCTTATTGTTTTGTCCAACCCTTGTAATTACCTTCACACTACTTTCTCAAAGAGAAATATCTCAAAACTGAAAATACACTGGACAAGTGTATACAGTCCTGAGGTGAGACACTCAAATTTAGTTGGCCTTTAAGAAAGCTATAGCATACAGAGCTCCCAATAAGCATCACGTGTAACTGCAGATTTCTTTCTGGATTTTTTCCAGATGGGTAATTTAGAGTTTTTAACTACCAAATGAAATGTGAGCTTTTTTCCTAGATCTGAGTTCTACTTCAGTGAGTATACAGAACTGACACTGCTCATACACTGAACAATTCTTCCTAAGGAGTTCTTTACCTAACTCATTGTACCCTAAGGAATCATGCTTCCCTTCTTTACAGAACTCATTATCTGCAAAAAGAGCTTTCATAAAATGTCTTCATAAAATATCTCTCAAGAATGGCAAATAGAGTCAGAAGAGGTGACATCTTTCCATGTTGTGAGATATGCAGGACAGCCTTTTTCAAGATTTTGCATTTTGTGTTGCATTCTCCAACTTTGCAGTTACGAGATCTCAAGCATACATAAGCAAGACTGAATGGTCATCAGCTACTCATCACCAGGGAATGGGAATTTTATCAGAAATGTTGGAGAACATGAAGTTCAATTAAAATGAACAAAAGCCTCATGACTGTAACGGTCGGCTACCTGTACCTTTAATCACATTTTATAAAAACATATAATAACGCATCTTAGGTGAGAGAATGCAGTACCTACTACAGCTTTTCATGTAGTATCAGAGAAAATTATCTGGTTACAGTAACAACTGCAAGAATCTCTAGAAACTATACTTTTGTTGCCATAAAAGACTTTGCAACACAAAACTTTGCCATGGTACAAATTGTTTCTTCAGGAATCTGAAAAGGACTGACAGAATGATGACGATTCTCAGCACTTTTATGAGAATAAATCTTAAGTAGCACTATTTTAATCAAATGACTCATAATATATCCAACATCAGAATCTCTGATAGAACCACAAGAAATTTACTTAAAAGACAACACTGCAAAAGCTATTTATTTGAGTGGCAGCAAGGAGAGAGCACATAAGCTAATTGAAACACTCTCACCAGAAAACTGCACTTTAGTAAAGCCTTTTTAATTTCTCAAAGAGCAACATTTTAATGTTCATTCTCATAAAATCTCATGCACATCTCATCTACTGCCCAGGCAGAAATATTCAGCCAGCAATATATGCTCCATAATGAAACAAACAATCACCAAATACTCACTCCCCAAATTCATTGAAAATACACATTGAGTGATAGAAAAACTACATACACAGACACAAACTTTGTTACACTGATCTGACAGCTTAAGAGAAATAAAATAAAAATTTAAAGAATGGTTATCAGCTGTTATGATGACTAAGAGATTTCACACCAGCAATTTATACCAAATTTGCACTCAATTAGTGAGATAGAAAAATATAATTGGGTGCCAAAACTTCCCTTTTACTACTGCCCTTTCCATGAATACAAATTCATAGTAATATATCATAAGTATATATATAAGCATACATATAAGTATAGTTAAACATAATTATATATATAAATATTTATATTCATAGTAATACATATCATTCTAAGTAACAATTCAGCAGGTCATCAGAACAGTCTAAAATACACACCTGCTGAAAGACAATGAGTTAAAACTATGAAGTGTTCTTTGCTTCTTTCTTCTTTCTGTACAAATGCAAGCACATTAAGGCATTGCATCACACCAGCTGATTCTTACAGAGAACAAGGAGCACCATTCTATTGTTTATAGCACGCTGGATGGTTCCTGTGGACTCCTAAATTCATCAAAACTTTACACTTGCATCCATAATTTTTAAATTAGTCTTTTCAAGTGCTTATATAAACAACACCTCTTTATTAAAACACTTTTTTTACTGTCAGTGTAAGAATAATCATGAGACTACAAAGGAAAAGGCTCAGAGGTACAAAATATTTAAGGATTTTAATAAATTTCATTGTATTTTTGCACGACATATGCCTAATGACATCTTTGCTCTGCAATTTGGATTTAGATTTAATCTGCCTAAGGAATTTGGAGGAAGAACTCTTACTGTGCTAGTATCAGTCCATATGAATTGAAAATTGGGATATGACAAAGTTACAACAGCATATAGCTCTAGCAGATAAAAATGAGGGGTAAAGCAAACAGAAACCATAACAAACCTCAAATAATAGCATTCTAAGTATTTCCAATTTATTGTCTATGACCAATCTGTTAAAAACAAGGCATTCTCTGTCATCTTTCCTTAGATCTCAGATAGGCAAGAATCATTAGTGGAATTTTTTCAACATTATTATTTACTCCTAGAATAAATTCTCTCTCCCATTAAACAAGTGAGTGATGATTAATATGAAAGGCAAAAAGTGACAGGAGAGGGTAAGTTGCATCTTAAAATGTACTTTATGTCAGCATTTACTTTTGGGGGTTTTTTTAAGGTAAATTTATTACAGTAAATAGTTAAGGTAGACAATACATGCCTAATTTTTTTTTTGTTGTTAATTTTTAAAGGATGTCAGTTTTTAGAAGGGAGCTCTCAAATGCAAGACAATCTACCACTGGATATTGATACCATTAGTTTTTAGTTATTAAAAAATTTAAGGTAATTAATTTTCTTCAAAAAAATTTTAAAGGTACTGCACACCACTAAAGTTTGATGAAGTCAGAACAACCAAGAGCTGCCTGGGATCATCATCTTACTTTCTCCTTTCCTTCTTAAATGTAAGGCTGTTTTTGCTATTTTCTCTGGCATTAGTTCCAATAAGAATCTTTGCTATTGATCTCCAATTTAATGTACAGATTTTTTCAGAATTCTCTGGTGTGTGAAAGGGAAAAATTTGTCCAGGCTCTTGGATTGAACACAGCCCCCTCTTTTCAGTCTGTTCTTCATGCAGAAAACCAATTTTTTCATTTCCAAACCCCGTCTCCAATTAGCCATCCCACCTACCATTCAGTATACATTCTAGCTGTCCTCAGCAGAAACTGAAGTAAAATATTTAATTGGAGTTTGGAATTATTTTTAGACACTCACTAATTCTGTTTCACTCTGCTGAGCACAGTATCCCCATTTCTTTCTTTTTCCTCCTTTTATGAGAGAATATATTTTCTTCAATGTGCTTTGAAGGAACTAACTTCATTTCACAGCCTTAACCTTATCAAAATACTTTCTGACCTCTTAGATGAAACTTCACTATATCTTCTTGTATAACAAGACTTTTGAGATGGTTATTTAAATCTGACATTCATCCCACTAATTTTGTTCCCTTCATACAAATAAATCCTTCAGCTACTAAGGATCTTCTACATATAAGGTGAATATCCTTCCCACATAAGCACTTAAATCCAGAAGAGCACATACAAAACATTCTCTCATATATGGTAGATAGATTCTTGTTTATCATTATTGTTAGTCTTCATTAGTGGATTGTAGTGCCAAAGGTAGAATGGATAAGTGCACATGCTCAAGAACCAATTGTATTGTCTCTTTTTAACCACAGTTGAAAGAGAGAACTAAAGTGGCATTTATTAAAGTTCAGTATAAAAAGAGGAATAATCCATTGATAGGAAAATGTATGAACCAGAATGCACTCTACAGTGTTTTTCTTGTTTTAAAAACACATTTTCAAAGAATGAAGCAAATAAGCCAAGTGGTTAAAAAACATTTTCAAAGAATGAAGCAAATAAGCCAGGTGGGCGTGCATAAATCAACACAGCCACCTTCTCCTGTTGTTCCTTTCCCGGCTTTGGGAAGCAATTAGATTACTTTGCTGAAAAGTAACCTTCTTCTACAGAATAGACTCTAGTTTTCTTTGTCACAGGGAAAAAAGCTTTAACTAAGTAGGAGGGACAAGCTGGATGCACAGACATGGACAAGAAATCTGAACACTCCTTATTAGCAAGGCTATAACAGTAACAGAAAGAGAAAAGGATGTACCCAATTTTCAATATACTACGCAGGATACTGACTAGAACATGGGCCAGTCAGAAGTCAAGCCAGTAACTGTTTCCAAAGCAACAAGTCCACTATTGATACCTTCATTAACAGTGTCATGTCTTTCATTTTACTGATGTAAAGTGCTACTGATTTCTTCAATTAATAAGTTTATTCTATTACTACCCCCTTAATGCAACATAAAAGGACCCAACTCAGGCTTTTGCTTTCTTGTCTTCGCACTGAGACTCAGGTCAAAAGAAGAAAGCATATAGTATGATATAATTTTATACCAAAAAGCAAAATATAACAAGCATGCTTCCAATTGAGTGTATATATTAGAAGAAAGCAGACAAAAGAATGTAAGAAAGCAATTCAAATAAAGAAAATAGTAAGTATGAAATTGTGCTTAGCCATAGCATGAAAAAAGTTATAACAAAAAATGGCTTCCACAGGAGAAAAATCAGCACTCACAGATACTATTTCTAATAATCTTAAATGTTTGTACTTTTAAAACTTAAAGCATAAAAATGAAGATTTAAATAAACCTTCACTGCTGTTACCTGAAAAGAATCACCGCTGAGTCTGTAAGAAACTATCACAATTACATATCCTTAAGCAAGGTATCATTTAATTTAACATGTTTTAAGTATCTTCTGTGGTTGTTCCAGTTGCTTCATTGTAGAATATTGTATTTAAAATATTGTCATTAGTTTCAACAGCATCTACAGTCATCACTTAATGTAACTGTGAGGTTTCAACACATTCTCCTTGCATTAGATCGATTAAGTATTGGTTTGAAAACACTGCATGCTGCCTAACTCCACAGTAAAGCATTTTAAAACAGCATCACATTCTTATTGAGCATTAGTTACAGCTCACACAAGGATAAAGCTTTCACTGCCAGAGTATAGGTGGCTTTTCTCTATTTGCTTATAGCAGTGACCAGAATGTTTCTCAAGTTAGGAAATTAAACTTCATCAGCAAGAACATCTTAGGAAGGTTGCAGAATCTGTGCTACTGGAGGCTTTTAAGAATGAATCACCACCAGGGGTGATGCATGTATAACTGACTGTGTCTTGGGCCAAGCAATTAAGGGACCTCTTTCAGGTCCAACCTCCTCAGAATCCTGTTTTCAGCAACTCTGCGTGGCAGCAAACATTGCCAGCAGACAGATGGTCACTTACCAAAGCAAAGAGAACTACTCCATTCTGATCAGGTCATTGGCATTTAATGCCATCCAGTAATTAGCAAGCAGCAACCTCTGACATATCTAGTGCATGAGTCTTAGCTATCATAGGCTTGAGACTGAACAAAGCTTCTTGACTGCCCTCATGGTCTAGATTTCTGAAGCAAAAACCTCAGGCTATGAGCAGAACTGCACATCAAAAAAAGTGGGAAAAAAACAAAAAACCAAACAACACAACAAATGCCAACTACTCCTCCTACAAATGCCATTCCAGGATACCCAAGGAATCCTTGGAATCCTAAAGCTTGAGGAATCTTTTATATTAGACAAAGAGTAGATTATCTTAGACAAAAGACATTTCTGGAGCAGCAAGACTACTAGAACAGGATGAAGTCAGACAGGCATGCTTACTCGACTTCTTTTTTTTTACTTCACACACACACACAGGATCAACCCCACTGTCAACCCACTGAAGCAGCCTTTTCTGAAAGGGGTCCCTCAAAAATTATCCTGTTAACTTGAGTGAATAGAATAGCTTTGCACTGCAAGACTAACAATTACCTGCTATGGTTAAGAGTATTCCAGGCCAAGAAAAATTTGGCCAATCTGTTCATGAAGAAAAGAAGGCATGGGAAGTAGCAATGAATGACTGACAATTGCTAAACAGTAAGACAGGCTATTTCAGAGGTACTGCCTAAAGACAAGAGAAGCTCAGGCTACTACTAGTCTGAACTTGAAGACTTACCCTTATGAAACCACCAACTTACTTCGTACCCCAAATGCAGTAGTTGTAATACTAGCGTGATCTCAGACCAATGGCAAAGGTAACAGAGACAAAATCCAAAAAATTTACAAATCCAGCCAATGTTTCCATCAGCAGGAGAGAAAGACACCCTCACATAAATGTATAATTGTTTATAATTTCATTTTTGTCAACCCCACTCAGATTCACACTATTTCAGAAAATCATGATTGCTTCTACCTAGGAATATGCAACATTTATTTATGAATATTAAAGCTTCCTTTTATCTACCTCTAACTATTTAAACTTAACAGCAAGGTTTCAATTTTTTAGCATGTTAAATTTAAACTTCAAAAACTTTACTTCAGAAACAGAAAACTATCCTCTCAGGTGATTTAACAGCTTAATTAATTTCTAAAAGAATCTATATGAATTACAGCCTCACTGCCAGCTATTAAAGGCTGATAACACCCAAAATTTTAATATAATTTAACTAGCATAAAACTTCTGGAGACCTTGATGATAGTCCACATTCATGATTACCCCAATCTACTCAACAATGCATCTGACTTAGTATTGACCAAAGAATAAAAAAGCATAAACACCCTAAAAAGAATAAAAGTCATTACTTTTGTCTGCATATGGGGCTGTGTGTCCCTTTAGCAAAGGAGAAACAAAGGTTTCTTCTTCAAGACCATCAGTAATCCTACAACATGCTAAAAATCCTCAACATTGTACTGAAACCCACAATACAGCAACGAACATTATCAGTCTTAAAAAATACTGGGATCTGACTAGGACAGAGTTATGGAGCCAACGGCAACCCTAAAATGGATTAGTTAAAAAATGGAGCATCTTATTCAATAATGTATTAAAATTACTGGTTTTTTTCTCAAACTCTAAAAACTTAACATAATTATCAAGACGATGTCTTAACACAGACTAGGTTTTTCACAAACTATATTAAATTGTCACAAATTTTCAACCATATGTTTTCTTTTTTCCAAAAAAACTGCATCTTCAAAAGTGCTGTGCTACAACATGTGACCTCCAATTTTGCATATCTATTTAAAAAAATTGAAAAAAATATGCTATGCAATACGAAAGTGCTATCTTCCTAAAGAATGTTCCAATTACCAAAACCTCAGCAAGAAAACAAAATTATACATAAGACTAATGCTTCCAACATTTAACTTAAAATTAGTGCATCTTACCCCCTGTTCCAAGAACTTTCAGGAGCTCAAAGTTTTCAATGCCAACTTTCTCTGCATGGCCTGTCAGATTTGCTGAAAAGAAAAAAAATCACATCAGATATGTAATACACCAAAACACCACTCTGACATCTTACTACCGCCCCAGTAAAACCAAGCTAGCAGTTGAATTAAATAAGCAGTGCTGAGAAGACATCCCAATTTCACACTGTATTCAACTTGAAAAGCAAGGGAAAGCAATTTTCTTGCTGCTGTCAGTGTACCCAAAGGTATAAAATCACACTAATTGAAGCCCATCTAGTCTGTATACACCATCTTCCAGTGTATCACTGGGCACCTCTGAAAAGAGTCCAGTTCCACCTTGTCTGTAATCTCCAATCACATAGCTACAGACAGCAATCAGGCCATCTCTTAGCCCTAGCACCCTGAATACTCTTTTTTTTGGATTTTATAGTGTGTGGGATGACAGAGCTCCAACAGCTGTTCATGCATTTAACACAGGATTGTTAAAGACTCTCCATTAGCACCAAGTAGAAATTACCTTAAGGCTGCATAACTCACAAGTATGGAAAAATCTAAGCTGCTACAAAGTTGTGTCATTTGTTGCACAGTCTGGAAGCAGGAGGTTCTATGTTTATACAAATTATACCACTTTGGGTACTTATTTTGTCTAACATACATTTTTCTAAGCAGAGATGTAAAGACCTCTGCTTGAAAAAAAGGGACTATGTAGGGTTGGTTTATTGCCTTTTTTTTTTTTCCTTTCCTGAACTCCTACAAGAAAGCCTCAAGCAGTTGCCATTTTTTTTCCATCTTTGATTCCTGTCATACTATTATGCATCCATTTGCATCAACATGACTACAAACCATTCAGCAAAAGCCCCCACTGAAATGATCCAGGATAAAAAGCAGCAAGACAAAAAAGTAACTAAGCTTGATAATTCACATAAATGGTCAGTTCCCTGATCCACTTTACTGAGCAGCTTCATAAGCACCATTAAGGATGCAGCATTAAGTAGCAAGTGAGTCAATCTCCACCACAGGAGCTGAACTGAAGCTTGCTGTACTGCTTCTGATTGCAAACAGAACAAATACTCCTGCTAGAGCTACATCACAGTCCCTGCTTAAGACAGCAGTACGGAAGTCACACTCCTGTGCTAATAAGGGAGTTATAGCAAGTAAGGCAAACCTAGACTGAGTTAGTGTCTATACAATTAGGGTATGTTCTGTCACAGAAAGTAAACTGTCTCCAAGCAATTTAATATTACATATTACTCTTCTTAACAAGTACTGAAAATGGTACTCAATATACACAGCTTTAAAACATTGTCTTTCCTGCCAGGGACATCAGAAGTCACAGACTATTCTAAAGAGACCAGGGCTAGAGTATCCATTTTTTAATGAAGGAGTGGACATCACTGAAGAAATTCAGGACACAGAACTTCTTTGGATACCAGCTAAGTAAGTGCTGAACCTGGGGTGGGAAGAAAGTTTTCACTTCAAAATCCACCAATTTGGATCTTCCACAATGGACTACTCCAGAAAGGTTTTACTACCTCATATCCTTTAAGAGGGTCACCAGAAGGCTTTTCAATTAAACACCCTTCTAGAAAGTAAAACAGTCACTTAATCCTACCATATTCTTGGAACTGAATAGGAAGAGTGGAACCCAGAGAAATGCTGCATCTCCAGTAACATGCTGAAGATTTGCAGTGCTGGCTGCAATCCTAAAAAGAAATCCAGTCTTAAAACTCAATCCATTAATCTAAACTGCACCATAAACTCACATTCAATAACATTAGTAAAACCTTCTCCACTTTCATGAAGCTACACAATAAAAAGCTGAGTGCTATCTAATTTGAATTATCATGTACTTGTTTCAATGTAAGCTGTAATTTTGCACTCTCCCCTTAATTTGATTTTTGCTTCCACTCAGGATGCTTAATGGCCTTATCCTAAAAAAAAAAAAAAAAAAAAAAAGTCTTGAAGGTTACTTTAATATTATTTTCATAATAAAAGGAGAAAATTACATATGATAACTGCAAAACAAAACCCACCTCATTCTTTTTACATTATACTGAGGAAAAAAGCCATCCCACAAGACAGCTAAAGGATGCTGCATAACACACACAAGTATGAAGGACACTTGAGACAAACTTTCTCACAATTACTCCCTATAAAGCAAGAAGTAAAGTTATCCTTCATTAAAAAATAGGAATAACAAATCTTCAAAGCCGTAAGAAAAGATGAACAGTTCCCAGAAAGTGCTCCTCCCAATGTTGCCACATGGCAATGGTTTTGCTCCAAGAGGTTCAGTTGCAGTGCTCAGTCCATCTCTGAAGTCATACTGCAAGAAAAGCAAGCTGAAGAGCCTGTTTCTGCCCTTTTCTAATAACACCCCTAGAGCAGTCCTTTGTCTTCATCTGCTGAAAGCAGGTGTAGCACTCTGACATTCTAGCAGAGATGAAGTGCAGTTTCTCCAGGATAAAAGTTGTCATTCCAACATTTCCTTCAACCTGCTTTCGGAAGCATAAATCTCAAATGATCAATTATTCTACTGACCACTCACTCCCAGGAACCTAAATGACCATTTCTTGAGGATCTTTCACCAGGGATGCTCTCTGCAGTTACAAAACTGTTCCAAAAGTGAGGTTTTTTAAAGGATTGCAATGAGACCACTACTACTACTATGACTGACAGACCAGTGAAAGGCTTCTCACACCTCAGTGACATCACTGTGCTGGAAATGGTATCAGAACCCAACCCAGCAATTGCCTGTGCAGAATGCACAGCCTATCTGTAAAGACTGCAATGGGATGTACATTGGTGAACAGAAAGCAGTTTCAGAAACAGAAAATTTACTTCTCCATGCACTTTTTCCTTCAAGTGTCTGGACACATCAGCTGAAGAAGTGCACCAAGGAATGGAAAAAAGTTTGGACAGCAAGAGAAGCAGTGCCCAAGTCAACAAGATGAGAGTTTCTCCACAAACAATATGAAGCTACACATGACACTAAAAGGGGATGGTTGTACATAATGGGGAAAAAAAAAAAGCTAACAAATCCCCTTGCATGAAGCTACACATGACACTAAAAGGCGATGGTTGTACATAATGGGGGAAAAAAAAGCTAACAAATCCCCTTGGAGAATAGCTCACTGCATACTGGCACAATTGTAAGAATCCTGCATTTACTAATATTCTACTGTAGTCTACATCAATCAGCATTGAACCAACATGGTTAAAGAGAGTATGCAGCTGAGGGCAACAGCAAGAGATAACACATCAAATCAGAAACAAATAGCAAGGCCAGGACATCATAGCATCCCTAAAAATAAAGAGGAAACAGAGATACTAGTCACCATCATCACCTCTGAAGACAGGAAGAAAGGAAATATCCAGAAATACTACCACTGCAAAGACAAGCCTCCCTGTACACGCAGGAACACCAGTGCACAAAGACCAGTGCTGTCATTTTCAGTCCCCTGGAACAGGGCAGTCTGTCTATCCAGACTACCAGTTCTCCTTGATGGAAGATCTCCAGATGATGTAAGAGACATGACTGTCATCTGCACTACACCTGAACTTTGAGAAGGCCAAGACTGAACTAAGAACTGTGCAAACTGGTACTGTGCAATGATTCTATAAGCTTTTAATTGCACTTCTATGATCTTGAGAAATAACATTTCAACAGCACTTGTTTTCAAGTTAACATGTGCTCTGTCCTCTGCTTCTGGACTCTACTGTATACAGGTCTTGAAGCAGACAAACAAAGCTAGAGCTTCACCTACTGAGCTAGACTGAGCTCTGTCTGAAAGTCGAAACTTGTCTCTGCAACACAAGACAAATTCTTCAGTTTCATTGAGCAGAACAATGAACCCCAGGCAATTTTAAGAACAGAGAAAACAAGAAGGAAAACTAAACAGAAGACATTCTGCAATACTTCAAATATTAGGTTGCAATATCTAGTATCAGTATCAATTTGATCTTAAACATTTACTTCAGAGAATGGCCCATCCCACTCACCTAACAGATCTACTGGAGTCACATCATCAAAGAACAGATGCTGTTTTATAACTTGTATGCTTATGCCTTACTCAGAGCAGAGAGGGTGCACAACTCCTTTTGGGTGGGGAAAAAACCCCCAACACCATGCAACAGAAACTATGCAACTATTATTTATTAGACACTGAAGAAAATGCATATGTTATACTGTTTATCTGCTATATAGAGTTACTCTAAGTTACTGGTTACAGCAACTAGAACTATTTCTAAAGGAAGTAAAAGTATCCTAAAGTCCTTGTAATCTGAGAGACCATTGCCACCGAGTAAGTGTCAGGTCATTGAACAAGAGCACCATTTAATCAGCTCAGGGTACTATCTTACAAGCTTAAAGTGGAATTTAAAAACCATAACTTCTTAAGAATATTTTTCTTAGGCAAAAGAAAGAACGTAAAGCAAAAGTAAAACACACACAGAGTTCTCAAAGAAAAGAATACGCTGTTCATGTTGCTCTGAACTCCAGGGTATCAGCTGAGGTAACTGGGCTGGCAACTGCTGTTTCTCTAGAATATTACATGCTTAAGCGTTAAGACCAGCTAAGCTGAGAAAAAAAAAAATTAAAACTTGAAAAAAATTTGGAAAAAATTCAAGCTCTCACAAAGCTGCTGATCCCATTCTAGAAGGCTTGGAAGCCAAACTTTACACAGCCAAAGATAACAAAGACCTCTGAAGTACTAGGTAACATGGTATATATCCATGTATGTATGTACATGTATGTATAACAGCACACGTGTGTACTGCATGGAATACAGTATGTGGAAATTCAGAAGTATAAAATGCTGTGGAAATGACAGTTTCTTACTGTGTTTATCATCATGAAAATAGAAGATAGAAGACTATCCCACCAAAGATATTACTTGCATCTAGAAAGCTGAATTAAATATAAGTCCAAACATCTGAGATTAATGACACAAACTCAGTAGTCTGAACTGGAAAAAGCTCCATGTTAAGATCCATTTGCATTCATCAGCAGCCCTTTTTCTCTTACAGAGGTGACTTCATGAGGTTTATCATTACTGTGAGCTGAATCACTATGAGGTCACCAAGACTGAACCCTGAGGCACCTCCATGGTCACCCAGAAACTTAATGTGTAGCAACACTCTACGTCACCATAATTGCAAAAAAAAAAAAACCCAAACAAAATGTAATTATACAAGATGCTAATGAATACAATTGCTACAGATCATCTAACGCTGAACAGAGTTGAAAAAATCAGATATCTGAAGATTGCGCATATCTTTGCAAGCAAAAAATTATATCTAAGTACAAGACATGAATCAACTTTAATTTTCTCTATCATTAGTAATGAATTAAATAGAATTAAATAATTTATAAAAATTCAGTCACAGGCACCTTGGACACAGCATGAAAAGTAACACAGAATACAAATTAATTTATCAACAAAAAAAGAGCAACTGATAACTTACATGTTGATGGAAAGTATTTACATATTTGGTTATGCAGACATTAACAAGGAAACTTAAGAATTATCCTCTCCTAAGTAAAGCTTTTATAACCTCCAAGACAGTATAAAATATTTACAAGTGTCCAGAAAAATGAGAAGAGGAAACAGTCACAATAGATCCCAAAACAAAACAGAAACCTAAATAAACTGACTGCATGTAAAGTGAGTCCTTCACAAACCAGTCTGCCTATCTACAGACTGAGTCAGAAGCAAAGAAATCTCAGTAGAACCTGCAACCTCATTGCTGGGATTCTGTAGGGGGGAGGAGAGCATGTTTACCATAAGATAACCAAATTATGCAATGATGGGGATACAACAGAAATATTTACATGAAAAATATATTGGGGAAACATCCTCAGATACCCAGGCCTTGTCATATGATTGAGGAATTCCAGCAAGAGTTCTTTGAACTGCCTTCTGAATAAAATTCTAATATGTATTAACATGGCATGTAAGACTCCTAATTCTTTTGTGCAATCAAGCAGGAGCTTTTCAACCATCACATTTAGAATACACCGGATCAGAGCTAATAACCAGGATGACAATGAAGACTGCATCTATTAGTCCTCATTTAGATTAGACACTTTACAGAACAACACTGAAACAATGACAGCAAAATGATCAGTGGTACCAGACCCTTGTACAGATCATTTTAGCCAGGTTTGAAATCCCACTCAAAAAAAAAAAAAAAAAAAAAAAGAAAAAAAAAACCCACAATCCAAGAAAGATCAATAGCTGTCCTTCATGATCAAGGGTACAAGAAGATAAATAACAATGAATTCCTAGACTACAAAGAATTTTTAGAAAATATTGATTGTGTAAAGAGTAAAATCCAGAGATTTAAGCGGTATTAAAAATGATTAATAAACTTAAAATACTCTTTGTAGTTTCCAGAACCCAAGAAAAACCATATACTTTAGTGCTCAAAGAGAAAAGTAGAAGCAAAAGCAATCCAAGCTTTGAAACAGCCAACTATTAGTACCTCCTGATCCCTAAACAATATACAAAATTATTGCTAATATTAACATATTAGATATTATTTTATTATATTATATATAATATATTGTTTATTATGTAATGTTAAAATATATTAGCATATTATACCTGCATATTGTAAGTAAATAAAAATAAAAAATAAATTGGTCTTAAAAAATACTTTTAAAATTAAATTTTCTGTAAGTCTCATAAAGTTTCCTTTTAAAAATAGGAAAAATAAAGTACTCTACAGGTGCCAGATGTACCTCCACAGTGAAGCCTGAATTCACTATTCAGTGCATGATCCACCATGTTTTTTAGTCACAGGAATTTTCACAGTTCCCCAGAACGTCACATGAACATTCTAACTGGAGATCCCATTCAAGAAGGTATAACTAAGAATTTGCAATATTAAACCCTATAGATAATCCACCTACGTATTTTCTGAAGCCTTTTATAGTTTCATAATGAATTATACGTTTGACTCAAGTGGAAGTTCCAAATTCTTGTGCCTTTGGAGTTCTGCAGGCTATTGCTACATTAACTTCTGGGCTATACACGCCTTTTCTGATACATGTCTGGCAAACCGCAAACTAAAGCAAGTTCTTTAACCCAAAGATTGTGGTAACATTAAAACAAATCCAGTATCCTCTTCAAAACAGACTTGCTAAAAGGAAAAGAACATTTTGCTTTTGTAAAGCAAAACAAACAATGTATATAGAGAGCCCATTGTCCATACATTCACGGAACATCGCAAGCTCCCTTCAAGATCCCAGATTTGGTAATCTCTGCCTCTCCCTGGGCAAAGCAGGGAGTTCACATGCATGCCACAAGATGGGCAACCTCCTACCAGTCACTCACACACACTTAAGGATCCTTTGATCCTTTTTTCCAGAAAAAAGAGGAGGTGGGGAAGAAACCTCACTCTTAACAGTTCTGTTTCCTTCTTATCTTCTGACATCACAAACCTTTTCCTCTCTTTCCATATCCTTCTCTATCACGTAAAATGTTTCCTCTGATAGACTTTATGTTTGCCATTGTTCAGTTCTGAAGCATTACCAAGCAACAGAAATGTTAAGATGCAGCAATGTTCTTTTTTCAGTGTAAACAATATGCATTTTCTAAGGTCTGCAAAAAGTTGCATTAACTCTGAAAGTTAGCCTTCAAAAAAAATAAAACCTTTCCCTTTACAAGATTCCAGAAATAAATACTAAAGAAAACGTCATTTTCTTATTATTTTCACTGGAGAGTTTCAGTAAGAATCAGAGACAGCCAACACTTCCTACAATTTCAACTTTGGCATATTTTTGCTTCTACTTCCTGAAAAGAGATTTCACTTTCCCCAAAGACTCACTTTCCTTCCCAAAGGGAGACAAGAAAGACAGTAACTATTCTGAAGTGGCTGAATTGTGAGCCTTCTATTAAGAACAAAAACGGTTTGGTGTTAGGAAAAGAAAAAAAACTTGATAAATACAATTAGAAGAATATCATTATTAAATGACACGTGTCCTGAAAGTCACTGCTCTGTCTTATCCGCAGAACATCATATATATATATATATATATATACACAGAGAGCAGTGTCCAGTATTTGTAACAGAGCACATCACATGCTATCACACAGAGGCACTCAAGTGTTCCTTCCCTATCACAGACCCAATCTACATGCCTATCAAGTGATGTTTTTCCAGCAATTACTTTTTGGTTGTACAACAGAGGAACGTCAGGGCTCTAAGACTATGAGATATAAAGCTAAAATTAAACCTGACCCTACATATCAAAGCCAGCATTGTAATTTCAAAGTTTAAAAGAAGCCAAGCTGTGGTATGACAGGGTTAACAATCAGCTGGTCTATGTAGCAACAGCACTGCATATGCTCTAACTTAATGCCTTTTCATATGCCTCCATACTTGCTTGGAGCTAACAACAATCATCTGTTTCGTTCTTTAAGATCCTCATTTCATCTTAAATTCAGATTCTAAAGTATGTTCACTTACTCATTTGACCATAAGAAATGCCTGTCCCTAACTCATTTAATACTTTTAAAGCAATCCAAGACCAAGTAATTGCAAATGCAAAGTGTAACTGTGGGTTTACCTGCATTCAGTTGATTTGAATTAGTCAGCTTGTTACCATGGGGTTCAAGTAACAGCTTCCAAAATATGAAAAGATACTCCCTTCTCAAAGAAGCCACTATTTCTACTACAATAGTAAATTCTTTCATAGCACTCTGGAGACTGACCTCTTTTTCATCTGCCAACTGACAGCTACTTTCAATCTGAATTCTAAATTGTTAAATTAGTCACAGAGCTAACAGCATCAAAGAAAGAACACAGAGATGAGGGAAACAGTGGAATCTAAACAAATTGCACAATAAAAGATATTCATGATATAGAACATATTTAGGAACAATAAAGATCCGCTGGCTCCAAATTCTAGTTCTTGTCTGTCCTCTCACTCTCTTTCCCAAACTGAAGCAAAATTAAATAATCATGCTGTGTATGCTTTAAAGATGTGGTGGGTTGACCCTAGTCAGCAGCTAAGCATCCACACAACCAGACTCAGTACAAAAAAACCCTTGAACATCCAAAGGATCCTATACCTTTATATATTTCTGAATCAACAGAAGCTGGCTGCAACTCTTCTCCTCAAATTATTGTATCTCTGTGCATTGTATAGACAAGTTCTGAACCAGTATCTCCATACGTCTTGCATAGCAATGACACTATTGACACCTTCAGGAGTAGGAGTCTCCCAGGAGTACATGACAGAGCAGCTCCCTCCTCCACCCTAGTGCTCCAGAAATAGACAAGTCATTGCTAGAAAGCATTTTTCAGAAAGCAGAGTTTTCTAAACACTGAATATGGAGAAGAGAACAAGGAGGGGAGAAGCAACTTATTCCTACTAAACTGAATTTCAGAAGCTTAAAAGACAAACAAGGTTGAGAATTTTTTTACTAAAAGTGAGAATTGGTACTTCATACAGCTATATATATGATCAAGATTAAAATCAAAGTTGCTTATTATGCTACATTGTTTATTCCTCAAACTATGTTTAAATTATGACCCCTCAGGGATATGTGTTCTCAACCCTTATAATAGAAATATGGAAAAAAAGAGACATAATTATGTAAATATATTGAATAAATGTGTCTCATTTCCTTTCCCCTTACCTCTTCCTCTTCCACACTTAAATGCAGCAACACCTATCGAGACAACTATGTTTTCCAACAGCTCTTTTGCTTCTTGAAAGAAGGAAACTACAGTCCCTTCGGTTTCTGTAGCTATCAAGACACCGCCTTTTTTATTTTTTTTCTTCCCTCCTCCTCCTCCCCCCGCCAACACGGAGGTAGCCGTGTTCCTCCGGGGCAGCTCCCAGCACCGAGGGACAGCGGGGCGGGAGGCAGAACAACGCCGAGGAGACCCAGCACCACCACCCGCCTTTCACACCGGCCCATTCGAGAATGTCAACTACATCAACCCGGGCAGCAGCCCTCCCAAACTTTTGCAGTGAACGGCATCATATGCTTACTCTCACTTCATCATGGAGAAAAAGATGATGACAGAAAAGGAATGAAGGACATGGGTTAACAGCACCTTCATTGTTAATCAATACAGAGAACACACATTCTGATTATGTTTTATACGCTCTTCTAAACTGACATTAAAATGTAGATTTACTGCAGTGTTCAAGTTGCCTGGAAACTTCCGAGAAGCAGAGAATCCCTACTAAAAAGAAATAAAGCTCTTCCCCAACACAACAACCGACAATGGAGGATTTCTGTTGTATCTTTAAAGGTCATACATATTTCACATGTTGAACTACTTCTCCAGAGGGTCGTCAAGTAACTACCGAGCTACAGGAAGATTCATGGACTGAAAACCCAGACAACTCTGTGGTTACGTGTTGGCACATTCCCCTCCCTACAATTCCGGCATTTCACCGAGGTCACAGAAAAGCTGTCACATAAAACGACTTCATTTAGGACTGGAACAAACCGGGCCCCCCAGTACAGCCATAGAAGTCGATCAAACACACAACTCACAAAAACAAAATAATGTTTATAAGAGAACCTGGCTACCCTTTATGTCCTTCAAAAGCGTCAAATACCACCAGGAAGTGGGACAGGGGAGCCAGGCATGGAGCAGAAGTCGAAGTGAACTACTTTTTTCAGAAATAAGAGAAGGCCCCCTCCCCGCCCTCATCGTACGCGCTCCTGCCCTTATATTCCAGCTCATCCTCCTTTTGCCCCCGCCACTGAGATTTCCCTACCGCTCCCAGCCAACTCTCGGAGCTCCCTGCTCAGCCGTGTTTTCCTCGGCCCGGGCCGCCCGTGCCCCTCCGCCCCCGCGCGACCCCCGGGCCCGCCCGCTCACCGTTCCTCAGCTCGTGCTTCACCGTGAGGAGCGGCAGCTCCGCTTCCCCCGAGGGTCCCTCCATGTCCTCACGGGCGGCTCCCCCGCCCTGCCGCTCCCGTGAGTGTGAGCGCGGCGGCGGGGGGATGTCACCTGGCCCGAGACGGGTTCTATTTTCCAGGGGCGCTCCGGGGCAGAGGAGCCATGCAGGCGCGCTGGGGTCTGCCGCTCCCCCCTCCGCCTTGTAGGAAAACGGGGTGGAGGGGTGGGGAGGGGGGGGAGGTGAGAAAACCCCAGACCTACACCACCCAACAACAAACAGTTATTAAAATCTAGGGAGGCACACGCACGACGGCTTCCCTCCCCCGGCGCTCAGAACCAGCCCATGTCCTTGCGCCTCCCCTCCCCCGGGCTCCGGTCCCCCTCCCCGCCCGACAGCGGGGAGCGGAGCGGAGCGGAGCGCGGCCGGGATAGGCTGAGCGGCACGGGGGGAGGAGGCGGCAGCGCCGCGGGGAGCGGCTCCGACTCAGGCGCTCGCGCCCCCTCCCTCCCCGGGCCGGGCGCTCATTGGCCGCGCGCGCCCGCGAGCCCCGGCGGCCGTCGGGCAGAGAACGTTCCCCGCGCGCCGCCCCCGCCCTTCCGCCGAGCGCCGCGCGCCCCCATTGGCTCGGCGGCTGCGCCAACCGCCGGCTCCGCCCCCCGTCTTCCCCCCGGCCCCTCTACTCCCCGATCTTGTTTGTAAACATTCCCGCCCGCCTCTCCCGCTGACCCCCGACCCCCGCGGGAGGGCGGGCGCTGGGCTGCCCAGCGGTAAGGGAAGGCGCTGATTGACCACTGGAGCTGGCAATCACCTGAGGGAGGGGCCATGGCGCCCTTCCTGGCGTTACGGGCTCGTTCCATCGCACTCGAAGGGGGGAGCGGCCGTGGGCTGACCCACTCGCAGCGACGGCCGGGGGAAAGCCGGGCTCCAGCCCGGCGCGGGGGATGCGGCAGCGGGACGGGAAGCGGAATATCTCTGCGGGGGGATGCCGCGGGGCAGGGAGCAGCGGGGCACAGCCGGGGACGGGAGGATTCCCGCAGGGCCCCGGCGCCCGGCCGCTGAGCCCCCGCCTCCCCGCGCGGGAGGCGCGGGCGGTGCGTGCGGACTCGCGGCGGCGGCGCGGCCGGGCTGGGGAGCTGCGGCACATCGCTGTGGCCGCCTGCGGCCCGCGGCTCACCGCGCTCAGGGACCCCACAGCACGGGCGCGGGTGGCGCGGCTCCCGGTGCACGCAGGGCGCCGAGTCGCGCCTGGTGCCGCCTTCGCCCTTGGCCGGGGCCGTGGAGGGGGCGGCGAACGCAGTCGGCTCCTGGGAGGTCGAAGAGGCCGCGTGTACTGAAGTTAAAGCAGCCTTGGTGGTCGCTGGAAAGGCGCACGGCCTGCAGGGTTATCGCGGCTCAGGAGGTGCCTGGCAAGGGCTTGCTTGTCGTGAGGCGGGAGTGGGCGAGGGTGCTGGGTAGGTACATCCATGTGCCCGGTTCACCTTGCCTTGCCTGGGGCGCGTTCCTCCGCTCACTTCAGCTGCGGGGAGACACTGTCCTCGCAGGGGGCTTTGGTGGCGTTGTTGGGGGAGGTGCGGTTCAAAACACATCCGATGTGTTCGTCTCGGCTAAGCCGCTCAGTCTGTTACGTTTTGGTGGCAATCTGTTATTTCAAAAGCTGGCCTCATTTCCTTGCAACAGATAACTCAGATGGCTTTTCTCTCCGTTTCTTATTTACAGTAATTTCTGACTCGTTGCTCTTGAATGCCACTGCTTCTGTCCTTACACACCAGTTGCTAATTCACAATGCCATGTCTCGGCAGCAGTGTTCACACAGAGTCTAATTAAGTTACATCAAAGATTAATGAAATAAAATGTCTTATGTTAATCCATTATTCGCATTCCAATATTAAATATTTGTGTGTTTGTACACATATATGTAAAAAATGCATGTACACATGTGTGTTTCTACAGTTTCCTGTGGAGAGATTGAGCTTGGCTATTTAAAGTCCGTGAGAGTTTCTGGTTTGTAATTGTTTATACACCAGACCTGAGGTTTAGGGTGCCTTTGCAGTTGTCATCCTAGAAATTAATAATACTACCTAAGGGTTTCATAGCATTTTTGGTAAAACTTTTGAAGGTGTTTCCCACCAAGCACTGCAGCTGTTCCAATGAGGTATCTCCCTGTGGCATACGGTACACACATAACTCCTCCAAAAATGTCCATCCAGTTACTGCCTTTCCCCCTGTATTATATCAAGACTATAAAAATAGAAAGTCTGACCATGGGAGATGTTTTCAAAATACTTGATTCCCTAACTTTTGTTACTTGTTTGTAGAAGCATCGCTATTGCAGGGAAAGTAAATATTATATCAGTATGATATTAAACTATAAAAGGAAAAATGGAAATACTAAACCTCTTAAATTATTTATTAATTAACTTATGAAATTATTAAGTTTTTGCATCTTTGTAACTAATAGCTGCTATGTGCATCTGGGTGAACTGTGAGATCTACTTCTTCATTATAAGGTGTAACAACTACTTCTGATTATTCCATGTCCCAGATACTAGATTTTAAAGAACCTGGTGCTATATTTCATCCAGTGGCTCTACTAGCCTACCCTTGGACTAACTGTCCCTGGCAGCCTCAGAGGAGAGAAGCTGAAATATGACTCCATTTACCAGTGCTCAGTGTGAAGGGTGCTGGCACTGAATCCAGTAGTTGTTAATAGTCTTGGTTTCAGATGTTCATAGCTTGACAGGCTTTATCTGCTTATTTGCCCCAGGCTGAAAATTTCTCCTTTCAAATTTCAGCTAAAATAGCTTTAAAAAAATGAGGCAACCCTAAAATACCAAACCAAAAATAGTGATCTATGCTGACGATGCATATAATAAAACACAGTGATTACTGTTTATAATTCAGTTTAAGATGTGACTGGCCTTGCAAAGTACTACTCCATGAACTAAAAGTTCTTTATTATCACTGAGGGATCCCTTGAAATGTGTACATGAAACATGGTCATTCCATTAAAAAAAAAAAAATATTTTTTTACATAACAGTTTCTCTAGTGTTAAAATGTTTTTGCATTGGGATTCTTGTGTCATATCCAGAAACAGCAAAGCAGCCCTGCTGAATGCTTGGAAAGAATCCCACCTTTTGACAGACAAAAAGAGCTATACTTGCAGTGAAATCCTAAACCTCCTGTCAGTAGTCCATGAGTACAAGACTGTGCTCAAGTTTTCCTTTCAGCTGAACTTTGGGAGCAGTGGAGGGTTAGACTTGGTTGTGTAGTTGACACGAGAGTAGATCTACCTTCAGCAGAATGGTCCAGGCGTAGGGGGCTGGTGACGCTGCCTCCATCATACAGCAGTATCACGTGGCTTTGTGGGTAGCTGTTAAAGGACAGAGTTCTGTCAGCCTTAAGGATAGATTGGAATTACAGATAAGTGAAAATACGCAGGCTACATATGTACCAGAAAATAAAACTGATTAGGACTCATTCTGTAGGTGTCAGGGAAGTCGCATGACGTAGCATGGTGCAGCTAAATTCTTTCCCCTTCAAAACAGTGGCCTCTTTTTGCACTGCCTCCTGGATTTGTCAAGACAGCATACCATTACTGAGCTGTGCTAGCCTCCAGCTTGGATGTACAAAGACATTGCCTGGAAGAATACTGGCCAGGGACCCAACCATTCCTGGAAGCACGCCGGCAGTCAGAAGCACGGATAATCAGGTGCCAGCACTGATTGGGCCTGTGTCCTGTTTAAATCACAGACTGTCACAGAGTCAGATGAGGGAGGAAATTTGGCTCAAGCCTGCAGCCAAAGCAGCATGAGAAAGTCCAGGAAGAGTGATGGGCTTACAGGCAGAGGGAGTACAGACTGGTCTGTAAGAGATTTCTTGTTAGTTTGGAGAAGTAAAACCACCCTTGGTATGTAAACTGTGCTTTTAGAAGTGCAGTTTAACTGACTGAAAGTGTTACTTGCATTTAAATACATTTGTGTGTATGCTGCAACACTGAAAAAAACGCTGCTGTTTGTATGATGTACATACAATAAATTACCCCTCTGGTATAAAAGGAAAAATATTTGATGTTTAAATGATTAAAAGCTATGGGGCAGTTCAGAGCTACTCACACTCCACAGTGTAAATGGCTTTTGTTTTTTAAGCGGCATTTTCATATTCATGTGCACAACCCAACAGGTCAGTCAGCCAACAGTTCAGTGTTTGGGCTGAGCATGTGCTGCAAGTTTGGGAATATGGAGTAACACTGTTCTAAAGATAGATGTCCCTTCTCTACCCCACAACACAACTGTTAAAAAATATGTGTATTTACTTGCCATTCCTAATTGTGAAAAGAGGGAGGAAAAAAATGCTGTGGGAAATTCCCACATGGAAGGATATTATTACAGAAAAAAGTGTCACATTTTCTTTTTGGTTCTAAAAGAGGTGGTGTGCCAAGCTGGTTTGAGGGCTGAGGTGAAATTGAAATGCTCAGTGTACAGACCTGAGAGGAAATGAGAGAGAAAAAGAAGAACATGAGTGCTAGAGCTGCATATTTCCAGGGTGCCAGGGCCTCAGAGTTTTGAGGTATTTGATTTACTTTCTTTCTGAAGGGGAGCTGCTTATGGAAACTATGCTTGTAGTTTCTATGGAGCTAAAGTTGAAGGTGTTTGGTGCTTTCTTATGGTCATTGAATTGTTACAGAAATAGGTGTTATTTTCAAAGGACAAATTTTGGAAGGCTAGATGATACAAAATGTTCCTCTTAATCACTCCACAGAGAACATTTGCACAGCAGAGGAAAAACAGGATCAAGTTTTGGAAACCATAAAATGAATTTAGGGAAGGACTCACTGTGAAAGACAAACATGACATGAAACAGCTTTTGAGAGAAATTTTAGTATAGTATGAGTTCTAGTTTTTAGTTTGCATATCTTCTCTGTGATTTTTATCTTTTGTTTAATCTGAACCTTTAATTGAACACTCTGTGCTTGATAACTGTCAGAAAAGTAGTCTGGGTAGGTATATTTGCTGTTAAAAGTATTTTTTATGAAACTGCTCTGGGCAACAGTTTTATCTCTCTAAAACCACTTAATGTTTTTACCATGAAAGGAGAAGTTATGCTAAGCATCCAAGTTTAATAATTCTCTTAACGGAAGTGGTACAGCTCTGTCAGGAAGTGGATCATTTCTTGAAAGAGTGCATTTAAGCATTACTGCTTCTAGGGTCCCGTTTCAGTTAGTATTAATTTCTTCACTGAAAAGTGATTTATTTTTTTCTTCAGTCACTGTACAGTTGCAACTACCATTATTATAGGCAGCACTTTCAAAAGTTTAATTACTAAAAGTCTACATGGTTATAAAGGAGGGGAAAAGAAATTGTCATGTCTCTCAGTTTCTGATGAGGAAGAGGAAAATGAATGAATGCTGTCCATAGGGGAAAGAAAGCAGCCCTAGCCATTGAAACAGAAATAAGGGTTTATTTCACTTTTTGAACTGCTAAAGTTTCTTAAGGTAGGCAGAAATGGAATTTCTGTTTAATAAAAATAATTTACTTTTGAATCCTAATCCTCACTCACAATAGTTTGAATTTTTTTTCAGATTTGTTGGGGGGAACACAAAGGACTGTGCTACATAATGTTGAGTAAACTCAAAGTCCTTTTCAAAAGACCTGCATGTGAATTCTCACTATTTTGAAAATTTACTGTCAACGTTGGAGAAGGTGACTTTAGAAAGGAGAAGTTAATCAAGGTGATCTGAAGGCCAGTGATAATGAAATTAAAACTTTTAACTCATCATGAAGACTGTGAGTGCATTCTGATAGTTGCAGAAGTTATGGTTCTGTTTTCCTACCCCAGAGAAGGAAGCATAAACATGAGAAAAAAATGTTTAAATGGCACAACTTAAAGCTGTGCTTTGTAGTTCTTAAAGAGAGCCTGCAGAAAAAGAGTGTAAAGAAGGGCCACATAAAATGGAGGAAGAAGAATTTTTGAAAAGCATAGATGAAAAATAATAAATTAATTTCCACAAGTTTTCTTCTAATGATGTATTTAAAGGTATTGCATCTGTTAAATTACCAGAGAGCAAAAAGAGATGTAATGAAGTGAACAATTATTACAGAGGTTCCTTTCCCTTTATCTTGAGAAAAGTTATTTGATTATTGATTTTGAGCCTATTCTTTGAAATTTAAAAAGATATCTCCATGAATTGAAATAAGAGAAAAGAAAATCTGGAAACAAAAGGATAAATTAAGCTAATATGTTTCAAGCTAATATGTTTCAAGCATCAGTTGCTGTATCTCCTGGAGTTTGAAAGGAACTTAGAGCTCCTCAGAAAAAATACAAAAACTCCTTTTAGTTTCAAGTATTCTATTAGGTGACTGGAAGGCACTGCTTAACATGGAGTATTATAATATTTTCTAATACAATATGATTTAATATAAGCATCATTACAACTAAAAACACCATTAAAAGAACCAGGAAAATGTTTTGATGAAAGATTTGAAAGATTACTCTTAGTTTTAAAGAACAAAAAGAAACTAAAATGTATGAGAAAACCAGTAGATAAATGTGTTTCCATTAACATGGCCTAAATGTAAAATACTGTTGTGAAAAATCAAGTAGCAAAAACTATGAGAGTGAATTACAAATTTTCAATACATCCAAAAAGATGGGGATTTTTAACTTTACCTGCATAATTGACGCTGGCACTGTAAATTGTGTGACTTGGGACTAGAGCTAACAGGTAATTGGTATTGAAGCAGTTCTATAATTTCATTACTATTTTTCATCCCATACTGATTTACTTAGATGTAGGATGCAAACTAGGGTATCTCTAGCTCAGCAGTGCTGTCTCCAGCACTGACCAGGAGCAGCTGCATAGTGTTGTGATAGTCTGTGGTTTAACAATGCAGTTCCTGAATAAAGACCTCCATTTGTTTGCTTTGACTTTGCCATTTGCTAATTTTATCTGATGACCCATAATGATTTAGTTACAAAAGAGTGTGAAGAATTGTTACCTTTTATTTCTTCCATGATTTTGTTGGATCTGTCCCTGTTTCATAGGCAAACCCAGAATACGAAGCAGTAACTTCGCCACCTAAAAGTATCCAGTAAAATATTTACTGTAGATGATCTGCAGTAGAGGTTATACACCAGGCACTTGGAGTTTTTGAGCTTTCAATAATTCATGCACAGCCTCATTTCTTTCATTTTTCTTAAGTAGAGGACTTCTAGAGGAAACCTAGATTATTTCAATGTTGGAACACTCAGGTTTAATACATCTTTTTTCTTTTTTAATGTAAAGTGTTTGCTGTGACAGTCTTTGAAGAGGATGTCAAACTCCAGTTGGTCAGAAGCCATTTTACACTCCTTTTGTAAAATTCCTTGGGATTTACATTTTCTCTGAAGTGTTAAAGACTTCTGTGCAAATAAGTGCCCCATTAAGCAATTTTCCTTTGGCTGTCATTTATTAAGCCTGGCTAAGAGTGATGTTTGGCATCCTCCTTCTTACAACGTGTCACATTCAAGCTTACTTTTCTGACTGCTTCTTAATGTATTGATGGGGAGCATAACAGCAATGCAGATTACTGACATTGTAAATAACTCCATTAAGTCTGGGGTATTTCAACTCCCTCACCCCTGAGCATTTTTGAGCTTTAATAAAGATTTGTACTAGTAACACATCTCTCTCCATTTTTAAAAGAACACATTCCTATTCAACCAGATTTTATTCCAGACCCAGCACTGATTACAGAAACTGTTGTTAATTATTTGCTTCCCATTCAGCTCAGTGTAGCCTTCCTGCAGCTCTAGTGAGATGCATCTTCAAATTGGAAGTCAGATGAGGCAAATGCCACAGATTCTTAGAATTACTTGTAATATGCAGAGAAGTTAGTGTATGACTTTGATTAAATCGCTTCTCTGAGTAACCATCTTGCTTTAATCCCAGCCAAGCACAACCACCTGCTCACTCACTGCTCCACCAGCAGGTTCAGGGAGAGAATTGAGAAAGTAAAAGCTGGAAAACTCATGGGTTGAGATAAAGGCAGTTTAATAGAGAAAGCAGAAGCCACACACAGGAGCAAAGCAAAACAAGCAATTAATTCACTGCCTCCCATGGGCAGGCAGGTGTTCAGCCATCTCCAGGAGAGCAGACCCCCATCACAAGTATTGGTGACTTGGGAAGATGAAATGTGTCCCCACTTTCTCCTTCTTTCACCCATGTTATATACTGAACATGATGCCATATGGTGTGGGATATCCCTTTATTCACTTTGTGTCACTTGTCCTGTCTGTGTCTCCCCCCAGCACATGCACTTCTCATTTCCTTGCCAGGGTGACAGTAGGAAGAGCAAAAAAGGCCTTTGCTTTGTGCAAGCCCTGCTCAGCAATAACAAAAACATCTCTGTTTTCACCACTGTGTTCAGTCAAATCCAAAACACAGCCCCATACCAGCCACTGTGAAGAAAATTAACTCTACCCCAGCCAAACCCAGTTGTAAGGCCCCAAACAACTCTCTCGATGAGACTTTTAACAGGGCTTACAGCTGTTCACGTACTTTGAGTTAGATTCACGGGAGAAATACGGACAAGATAGTCTCAAGAGATCAACAAAGAAAACTTTACTGGCAACTCTAGAAAATCAAAGAACTTTGACAAAAGGTTTATAAAAACATTCAGTCAACATAAATCATTTGTCAAAGCATTAATTTTACCCATTCAACTTAGCAAACTCAAAGCCCATTCAATTTTAAGTTACTCAGAATTAACAAGAGGGAATCAGAAAAAAGAGAGAAAAGATACTGAAGATATTGAAAAGAACAAATATAGCTACCAACTCCTGGGTTCCAG
This sequence comes from Onychostruthus taczanowskii, assembly GCF_017590055.1. NCBI lineage: Eukaryota > Metazoa > Chordata > Aves > Passeriformes > Passeridae > Onychostruthus > Onychostruthus taczanowskii. The sequence continues at coordinate 24,682,236 of NW_024496525.1, forward strand.
CAGCATTCAACTAATAGAAATTCCAAGAGGAAGAAGGTCAAGACATTCTTGTCTCGTTTTTGGCCTTAAATACCCCTTGGCCTTCCTGGGCCCTTTCCCCAGGTGGGACTTGGGTCGTTTGGCCACTCAGGAGCTGGGTTGGGAGCTCCAGGGGCAGCTGTGGAGTGTTGTCTCCAGTGTGTTGGGGATTGGTGGCTGCTGCAGGGCTGGGATACAGGCCCAGGGGGGTGTGTGGGGCAGGGTACTGCCTCAGCAGGGAAAGGCCTGACCTGCCTCTTCCACACACAAGTGAAGGGTTTTGAGCCAGCAACGCTTCTAGTCTCTCACACTGGCACAGAAACATGTATCTGTAATGTGGTGTGGCCAAGAATTTGGTTTTGGCAGTAGTGAGTTGTGAGATGCTTGCCATTATTTTCCTGCTTCTTTAGATAACAAGTTGATTAAACTGTTCCGCTGTGTGACAGTATTTTTCTTTAGAAAACTGTGATTAGTGGAGGTACTGGTTTGGTTTATGCATAAGATAAAATAATTACTTTTGGATAACAAGTACCAAAACAACAGAACTATAAATCATTTGAGTTTGGACTGGAACCCACTGCAGGTCCTGAACACTATCCTTTGATGGATATGTAAGGAGGAGATGGAGAGGATTTCTGAGGAAATCATCAGAGCCTCACTGCTTTGACAAACAGCAAGTGTTAATCCCTTATTTAAACTTGTGTCTCACAGCAGACCATACCCATGTTTTCTGTAGCCTTTTATGTACCCTTTCAGACTTTGGATATGCCATGCAAAAGTAATCATGCCTCCTCTAAGAAAGCAGTTGCCTAATCTTTCCAGTGCCTCTCTTTGTCTGCAGAAGTAAATGCCTTCACACCACCCACACACCCCAGGAGAGCAGCCTTCCCCCCACTCTCTGTCTCTGCTACGGTAGCAGTGACATCCATATACCTTCAATTACAGAGTTAAGGATGTTGTTGTCACAGCTGAAGGTGACGTTAAGTGTCTCTCACATCATCACTTGTCTCTTCCTATTGTTGCTTTTACCCCTCTATGTTGAAGCTTCACAGTGCATCCTCTTAGGTTTTTGAAGCTTTGGACTACAATTTAATCTGGCCTTATGGATTTGGTTGTTCTATTTGGTTTAGTAGACTTTATTCCTGTTGGAATTCTTAAATGTGACTAATACAGAAGTCATATACTCTTATTAAACAAGAGCCTTTTCTAGAATAACCATAAAACCAAAACATTTAAAGTAAGTCTGCCTATCAATTTTATTAATAATCATACCATCCTTTGTTTGTAGAATATTAATTGCTAATTCTCGTCTATTCACTTTGGAGAAACTTATCTCTTGTCTTTCCTGATTATTTGCTTGTCTTACATCTACCTATTAACTCAACATATTAATGCAATAAATATTCCAGCCATCAAATTACCCCCAATATTCATAAGTTGTTTCAAAGTAGCAATGAATGTATTCTAATTTATTATAAAAAGATCTAATGAATTGATTCTAAATGTTATTTTATAGGTGGTATCAAGGCTATTTTCAGCAAAAGTTTCAATCCCTACTTGAAAACATACAGCTTTACCAACAGGACAAGTGTTCAGTGCAGATAAGAGAATACATCACCATGCAGTAATACTGAAGAGCCCTCGCTATAGCTGGGCAAGATACAGACTTCATGCTCAGCAAGATGCAGACTCAGAATAAACAGCTGCCCCCCAAAATTTCTTATTAATGTGCTATGATGAAAGCCCTTAGAAGACAACTGTAAACTGGGAAAATGACTTTTTCACTGAAGCTGATAAATAACATAAAGGTCAAAAACTACCTGTCCATCAGAAGTATGTGTCCATCGGGTACAAAATCAGCCATCTATAAGTGTGATATCTTCTCAATTCTTGCTTATTTTTAAGAAAGACATTTGAGGTGCTTGACTTCTGCAGAGCTCTTGAATCCAAGGTCACTGAAGTTAGATGCATTTCTGTTAATATTCTTAGCTATTTTTAATATACATAGTTTATATTCTAAACAATGTCCACTTAATGCACTTTATTACACATATTTTCTTTTGTACACTTAGTAATGGTGGAAGAGTCACATACTGATCATTCTGTTCTTTGAATTATAGGTTACGCATTTTGGACTTTTATTCTGTTAAATTATTCAGTCTTGAAATAAATGCTTAATTGGGAACAGTTTGCTTTATGTGACCAACCATGGAATGAATATGTATATTCATATATAATGCATCTATATTTTTATAAACATATATATATATACATATACTTTTTTTTCTGCCTAGATTTTGAAACCAAGTAGAGATCACAATATTGTGTAATATTATCCAAACTAAAGCTGGATCTACTCAGAATATTTGCTTTTTAAACTTTCCACTAAATAGGGGAGGGGTGGGGAGAGAACCGTGTTTGTTGTTTGATGCCAGGACACCAATTTGTTTATTTTTATTTATGGTTTCATATTCTTTTATATGCCTGCTGGTAAACTTCTGGTATCTTTGGTGTCTAGCAAGAAAGTCTCACTTTGTTCCAGTCTTATAATCAGCTTCAGTGAGCTTGCATTACTTCTGACAATTTTCCCATGGACACAATGATTGTATATCTCATATATCTGCAGTTTGAAGTGCTTAATAGATTTAAAATCAGCCTTATATAGCAAGCTTTCTATGTCAAACTCAGCTAATTTATAAAGACGAGTATTATGAGAATAGAAAAGAAATTTCCATTAGGGAAATCTGTCAGTAGAGAATGGAGTTTGAAAGTCATTAGGTACCATCATCTCTTCAAATGTTTTAGTAGTAGTAACTATTTTTTTTAATAGCAGTCTCCTACTGCTACATCAGTGTGACTGGAAATCACAGCAGTTGCTAGTAACTGATGCCTGTTCGTCTTCCTTTTGACTGATTAAAATCTTCTCTTTTCAGTCTGTAATGAGAAACACCTTGGTCCTGTATTCAAATCATAATGTTCTTCTATCTTTTCATATTATTAAAAATACTTCCTGGTATTAGGATACAGCAATATATGATAAAATACACCTTGCTCTATATGATTTTGGTTTGGTTATATTTCCAAGTAGCTGAACAATTATCCATTCTGTAGGTTTTTTTTTTTTTCTCTCCAGAAATGCTGTTCCTGTCTATACTCCATCTTCAAAATTCCAGGTGGTCCCAAAAATGTGTCTTTATACTAACTATGTTAAAAGAGAAGCTACCTAATTAAGTCTAGGCTTGAACCAAACTCATTGCTCCCTTTCCCCCACAATCAAAATCACACACATTTGACTAATCTTTTGAAGACAAACCCCACAGCTTTTCAGAGTTGTTTTTCAAATGTGAATGCTTTATTTTAATTGTACATTTAGACTTGGAGGACGTTAATGCAAGCTGCCGAGTGCTTTTAATTTGTCTTGTCTTTTGTCACTGCATATACTGTGTTGTCTGACCCTCCTTTGGGAGGAGATACTGCTGAAAATTGCCGGAAGACTCATGTATGATGCTTGTCGCAAGAAGAAATATATTTATGGAATTAGGATCAAAGGGATGCCTGTGTTTGTAGATTGCATTCTAATACAAAGACAGTTTTGTTACTTTTAAATATATTGGCTTTGAAAGTGCAATCCTAATGAATCCATATGAAATGCTGCAAGCTGCAGTTATATGGGATAAAGTCCACTTGGATATCAGATTTTATATTAACTTCTACAAACAAAGAAGTGTCCCTTAGGTCCAAAGTTTCTGAACCAGAGGTCATGAAGTGCTGGAAGGATAAACCAGCTAAGTTTATGAATGTTTTCTCTGCTTTTGAGCTCCTCCTTAGGGTATGAGTTATTGATCACTATCAAAGTCAGGATACTGGGCTAGATGTAGCTTTAATTCTATCTTCTGAAGAATATTGTCTTAATAATATTTTGAATTATCTGGTCTTTATATATAAATTAACTGTACCTTGAAACTATTCAGTCTCTATGATGTAATGCCAATTGAAAATCCATTTCAGAGGAGGAGGAAGATTCAACCAGATCAAAAACTAATGCTCAAACAAACCAAGAGTCTTTTCTCATTTAAAAATAAAATAAACCAAACTTAGCACACTCCCCATAGTTAGGATATATAATAAGATATGTGAAAAAGTGTCCAAGAACAAAACTGGACTCTTTAAAAGAGCCTCTTAAATAGGAATATCAGAGAATGGTTTGGGTTGGAAGGGACCTGGAAAATCATCTAGTTCCAATCCCTCTTCCATGGGCAGGGACACCTTCCACTAGGCCAAGTTTCTCAAAGTCCCTTTCAAACTGACCTTGAGCACTTCCAGAGATGGGCAGCCTGGGTCAATACTTCACCACCCTCTCAGGAAATAATTTCTTCTCAATATCTAACCTAACCCTACCTTCTTTCAGTTTAAAGATAAAACCCCTTGTCCTATGAAATTCCAAATGTGGGATATGGAATTTAAGGTATGTTATTACAATTTCCTATCTGCATGTATACAGAAACCAGGAAAAAGGATCAATTGTTGCTAAGCAGACAAAAACAGAGCTAAACCTTATTTCTGAACTGGTTCATAATTACTAGTTATAACTTATATCAAGGTTGTTCGCTTGTTTCATGTAAGTGTTTATAAAAAGCAAGTGTATTGCATATATATTTTTCTGTATGCTTACTTTTCTGTCATGTCTTTCTTTATGTAGCTCTGCATATAGGATATGGCTTGTATGCAAACATGTATGCAGCTGAAGTACAATACAGCAAATTGTTTAACACCTTAAAAGTTTAACACTTCATCTGTCCATGGGCTCAACAGGACCAATTATCTGCTTACTTATGTTTATAGAAGTACTAGAGGTTTGAGTCCTTAAGCTGTAAGCTCTGTGGTAAGGTTTTAGGCATATTTACATCTACCATATCTGGGAACAAAACTCTAAAAGAAAATAACAGTAGTAAAAGCTTAAACTTCTGTGCTGCTTCTATACAAAACATAGGCTCAATTTTTGAATTAGAGCGCACCAAGATACCAATCAGCAATAGCTGATTTATATATTTAAAATATAAAATGAGGTGATAGAAGTGTAAAACATTTTCAGCCCTTACCTTCATATTCTTTGGTAATGAAAATCAAAATTATGACATCAGCATCCCTTTTAAGCCAGCTAACTGATGCTGCAGCATTATGAGTCATCTCTTTTAACACCAAACTGCTTTTTAAAAAAAAAAATTAATGGTGAGAAAAGGTTTGAGGGTGATATGTGTACAGATCTGACTCTATTCATGGAACATAGTAAAAGCAGTAAAAGTTCAGTATTAACTCTATGAGCTAGAAAGGTAGCTGCAATTTTTCAGCCTATTGAGCTCTTTGCTCATACTGCTCATGAACACAGTGGTTTGAGATGTTCAGTCTGCCTGCTGTAACTGCGCTGGACACAGTGGTGGATTGTACATAATTGTGTAAGGCACTGAATAGCTACAGAGTGAGAGCATTTAGTCAACCGAGACCTGATCTAATCTGTCACCAGGAACTTAGATGTGAAGTTCTTCACATGGCCTGTGCTGGGACCAGCAGCAGAGCAGAGCTCCTGAGCTGCTCCCTTGTTGCATTTGTCACTGTAGCTGTCACACTCCCTTGCACTTGCTGCACAACCATGGTGCTGCTGCCACCAATGGTGATGTCCCCAAGGGTGCCATGACAGAGTGACTGCATCAGGACCACCCAATGCTGTGGGGTCAGGCTGCCCAGCACAGTTCCTTAAGGGCCTTAAGAACACAATACTTCAGTTCAAGCCCACCTTTCTGCTATGCAGTAGGCACTATGGCAGCCTCTACCAATGGCATAACATTCTCTGCTTTGCCAAGGGTTGCTGTGGTGGATGAGGACAGTTGCCCAGTGTAGTTACATCAAATACTGGTCTTGAATGACTGTTTTGAGTTCAAAAATGGTGAGAGCAACACTCTTCAGCGCCAATGCACCGCTTGCAGAAGGTCTCTTCTCATGGTCATCATGGTTGCCACTTGCCTATAAAATTAGTTAATTCCTGGTTCCTGAGGATGACTGGACAATCAGGTCAGTGTAGCTTGATTGAACTGCCACATCATCCAGGTCTTCCATCAGTCACATTACTGCACAGCTGAGGTCTTCAAAGGTTCACATGCTGTAGAGTTTCATACTTTCTCTGTATAGGCAGGGGAAGAAGAGTTAGGAATGATGTCAAGATCTTAATTTGATTCAGGAGCTTTGACTGTTCAGAATTCATTCTACACGTTCTTGTTCACAAGTTCAGGGATGGTGACGATTATCATTGATTATTTATGGAGTCTGTGATGAAGTCTACCAAATAAGTACATACCATCTGTGATTTTCAGAGCTTGGGCATCTTCACTAGTGACAAGGCAGCACTCTCTTCGCCAAAAGGACTGTGGTATTGTCAGCCTTAGAGTATATGTCTAATTACTAATAGCACTGCTTGTTGCTATTCCTTCTCATTGTCCTGCTGTACTAAGTGTTGGTGAAACACACCCTGAGCTCATGCAGATAGAGAACAGATGTGTCTGCAGGTGCCTGGCTGCACCAAACAGACCACTGAGAGCAGTTTCCCAATCATCATGACAACTATAGTCACAACATAATACCACAGTTGTCAGGTATGCATTAATGAAGGCATAGTAATGCAGCCATAATTTGTCTGTAACTTGGAATCCTTCAGGTTAGAATGGATGCTGCAGAACAGAGCTGCCCAGGTATCCTTGATGCAAATTAACATTTATTATGGGTGTTCAGTGTGGGTGCTCCAAAACAAAATAGCAGTCCAAATGCATACCATTTGCTATCACATAGTACAGTTGCTAACAGCAGTTTATCTATACTTACTCCGGAAAGTTGCAGTGCGGTATTCTTGGAGATCCTGCCACAGACTCATCTGATCATTCATATAGCACTACTTAAGCTTGGAGGTTCATCAGGGAAATGACGCTCTGTCCTTTTGAGCTGTTCCCAGGTACTTCTTGGTCTAGGAGTTGAAGGAAGCAGTGGAACAATGAAAGTTAATGTCTCTTCATCACAGGTATATGTGGAGATGGAGATATTTGTTCTTGGAAGTTTGGAGAGGTACAATTCACAGTTCCCCACACACGGCCTGCAGAGACATCCACATCTCAAGGACACTAACTTTGTATAAACACAATGGCTGGAATCATTTTAGTGACCATCGCTGAGGAGAATTGCTTGGTGAGCAGTGGTGGGTGCAGTGACAGCACCTGCTGGCAGATGTGAACAAAAAAGGAATGGCATAATCCTGGAGGAAGCCTGAAAGACCTGGCAGCAAGAGCATGGCGTGTTTTTTGAGAGCATGGTTCTATTTTTATGATGTGTAGGCAGCAGAACATCACTTGCCTGCTTACCTTCAGATGGAATTCCTTGGTAGGAATGAGCACCCCATCAGCCCTGTGACCATGCATGATGTGACTGGGTGTAACTAGGTGGTGACATATGTTCTTATCAAAACAAGCACCTGTGGCTGCTGCCTTGCCAACAAAGCAGTACAAGTCATTGTACTTTGTCCTATGGACTTCCACTTTTTTTCCTTCTGAATAAGACTGGAAAGAAAAATTTCCCTCACTTTAGGAGTTTTTGTCCAGCCAATGCCCATCACCTTTGCTGTGTGCAGTGTTAGCTGGCCAGGGCTGCCACAGGGGCTTGGGAGAGGCTGGCACTGGTGGTCTGCAGCAAGGTCCCCCTGCATTCTTGTGCTGTCTTGGTGCCAGAAGAAGCCAAGATAGAGAAATAGTATCTGGACCCAGCCCAAAGAATTGTGGAGCAACTCTTAAAATCTGTAGCTCAGCATAGATTGGGAAACAGTATTTAAATACCATCCTCGTGCCTTCATGATTTTTTCAATTTCTTGAAGTCGAATAAGCAACTCTTGTCATCTTGTATGAAGACAAGCTTTGGTGGATCATTTGCAGTCTCTTCTTGCTACTGGTGAGTATTCCTGTCAGCAAAGTCCAAGGCATGAATGTAGCAGTTTTAAATCTTGATGAATTTCAATTTCTTAGTCTCCTCTTAGGTGTATACAGCATCTGCCAAAGGTGCATGAAAGTGAGGTGGCTGTTCTAAAACTTGTTGGTCATGTGTATTTGTAAGGTGATGAGGCGGGAATGTGGGTATTAGGATATGACCCAAGGGGTTGGAAGGCTGTGTGAAGTCACAAGGGCTCATCCTTTGCAGGATAAAAAAGCCCGAACAACTGGGATCTTGCATGGGTTGTGCCCATGCAAGGGCAGGGCCTGATGTGAACTATTCTCTAGTCTCTGCCCGTATTTCTCCACCTGAGAAACAATTTGTTTTGTCCCAGAGCAGAAGCTGAGTGTAAAGTTATACCATTGTAGTGGTTGCAGCAGCATAGGTGCTGTCTGAAATGGCTGCTTTGAAACTGGTAATTGCTTTCTGTTACTTGTTCTTAATACACTGAGAGAAACTAGATGTTGTGTACCTTTTTTGCAAATAAACGAGATTGCATCAAAGACATACTGATCCTATCAATCTCTCGTCCTGACATAATCTGCAGGATCTCAAGTATAGGCTGGCTGCTTTAAGTAGCAGACAGAACACTAATGGAAGCTAATTTAAATTTCTATTTGCAGCCCTCATTTAGAGGTGCATAACCTTCAAACACAAATACCCTATATTTCAAATGTAACGTTAAATAATATGAACTACTGTCTGAAAATATACAACACACTCCCCTTTTGGAATGATGCACAAAGATCTTCTGTGCTTTGAAATGATTCATATCAGATGGGAAATAAAAGGATCATTAATTGATTCTTCAAATAAAAGATCACAAGTGTAACTGAGAGATCCTGTTGGAAAATCAAATGGACTAAATTTTCAGAGAAGCTTGTGCTTTTCACAGAAGTCTGCTGGCAGAATTTCAAATCAGCTTGATGATTAAACAGCAGGTCATTTAAAGTGTGTTTATGTTAACAAGCCTCTGTAACCATATTCATACTAGGGCAAGGCAAAGTACACAAAGTGTTTGTTAGATTATAATTAGATTAGATTACTTTCCATTATGTATTGGTAAAGGCAGCCCATGGGCTGGCTCATGTTTCAGGTTACTCTGCTGTTCCTGTTCGTGCAGCAGTAGCTCTGGGTAAGGTATCTGCATGGCAATATCTAAAAGCCCTGCCCAGCAGTTTTAAGTAGTGACCCTTGCACTTTTTTGGCCCATGATCCCATACATGCCACCACCCATTCTTATTATCAAACTTTAAACTGAAAATAGGACAAAAGTGATATGAGCAATGCAAGGTTATATTTCATAAGAGTCTTTGGGCTCCTTGCAAGCAAGTCTCTAGATTATGCTGCATTAAACTATATTCTTATTAGTCTATCAGTGTCACTGAAGAAACAGACCTGTAATTCATAACACCAGAAATTGGTGTTAACTACTTTGCAGTGTTCAAACCTGTTTATTACCCTTACCACCCATACTTTTTGCAGGCTGTGTATTCTCATGTGTTCCATTTTTGAAACCACAGAAATGCTATTTTTTTAGTTCTATTTCATTAATTCACTTGATATGTGTGAAGGCAAAGTAGTCACACTGACACTTCTGAAGAATGTTTTAATCCTTTGTTATTACATAATTTCTTGATTTGTTTTTATATACTGTGGTTTAGCACAGCAGTATGGACCCACCCACTGCATCTCTCTGTACTTAAATCTCTCTAATCTCTCTGACACTTATATGACATTTTTCCATTTTCTTGGATAATGAATAATTTACAGTGTGGGCCTGTAAAGAATCTGTGTTCGTATTTAAATATCTGCAAAATCTACAGATTCACTTTTTCATTTTGAAAGCTCTAAGGTAATAGAAAATGTTTAATGTACAGGTCTTCCTTCTTTTTCCATAAAGAGCTTTTGTTCTGCAGATTGCAAAAACACTTTATAAACTGTAACTTGTAAGATATATGACTTTTTAAGGTGGTTGGTTATTCCACTGTCAGAAATTAAGAATGAAATAGAAAAACTATGCTTAAGCCAATCCTGTGTGTAATATTAAAAGGGATATATAGATATATATTCACCTATGAGTATAGGTGGGGTCAGAGGAGTCTAAATCTTACAAGTCTGGGAAAACATTTTTGAATTTACTGTGTATTATGAGTTCTGATGTTAAACTGTTTTGTCCCACACTAGGAATAGAAAAAGCTCATTTAAGATTAAAAATTGAGGTGTCAAGGTACAACTGAGAGATACATCAACTATATGAATTTTAAAGATCCAGTGAGAGGAGAGAAGGCATTTAAACTCCCATATTGCCAGAGGATGCAGTCAGACAAACCAAGGAAGCAAGTGCTACAAAGGTCAGCCCAGCTTGGAGTTACAGAGATTGAGGTCTGAGCTCAGAGAGGAAAAGATGCAGAGATAAAGGCACACTGTAGGCAAAGAGGAAGAAAACAAGGAATAGCCTGGAAGATGCAAAGAGGCTGCTCTGTCTATGCAAGTAGTCTGAAACACAGGCAATCTCTTTTTAAAATCTTGTCTGGAACTACATTTTTCTTGCTTCATGTCTTCCTCTCAACATGCTTTTTTCCTTGCATGAGTTGTGGAGTTTGGGGGAAGTAGAGCATATTCTTTGCAATCTGTTACAAATATGAAGCTTAGAATCAGTCCCATTCCAGTCATCTCGGGAAAGATCAGCACAGCATTGCACTCAGTCACCTGAATTCAACTAGTGTTCTGAGAACAGCATGTAGAAATGGTTAATGACTTAGAGCTTCATATGGCAACCAGGGATCAATATTTACCATCCAAATATGGCTTTCTTGGAAATTGTTATTGTCTTGGTAATGAGATATTTTGAAAATCATCTGGGCTAAATTAATCAGATAGTGGTAACTGCTTAATTCCACTGAAGTGGTACTGCATGAGTATTTACTGAATGAAGATGTCAACTAACAATTTTATATTACTTATTAAAGCCAGACCCACAATCTGTTTAGAACTTTTACCAAAATTGTGCTGTACTTTTGCCAAACTGTACTTCCTGACTGCCACTATGATGCAAAGAGAGGGTTTTTTTCTTGAATATTTATATGTATCTTTATAATATAATGTAATTTCAATACAATATTGTTTCTTACAAATTGATTCATTGTTCTGAACTACTGATCTGGTATAAGCTAAGCTGTTATCACTGCCTGATCACACAGCTCCCTACATCCTTTTGATCTCTTTCCAGCTTTGAAGTTTCATCTTCCTTGTCAAGATCTGGAAGTGCAGCTCAGGATGTTTGTGCCCACAAATCAGTAGTAGGTAAGTGCCATCTTAATGTCTCAGAGAGCAATGTATTTTAATACTTATCCATTTAAATTCAGTGTGTAAAACTCAAGCTACACATGAAATACACTGAACCTTCATGAAAACTCTAAAAGGCAAATTGTTTATTGTGCTTCTAATGTGGAAGCAGATGTTTAAGAAAATGTTCCTCAAGAACGAACTTGATGCTTCAGTGCTGTGAAGCTTTACTATATTGGTTGTTGGTGTTGAAAGTCAGGAAGTCTGATGTGAGCAGCATGACTTAGAACAAGGTCTTTTTTCAGACTGGGTGCTTTAAGTATGAAATTTGTCATTATGTAGCCAGTCAATTACCTGATTTTCAAATGCTGTTTACACAGGATTCTATCTGGTCTGCTTTAGTTGTTCATTCCATTAAAGACACACTGGAAAGCCAGATCTTAGAAGCTTTTTGGGGGCACAACACATAGGATGCCTTCGGGCACAGCATCTTACAAGCTCTGTCAGCCTCTCAAGGCCTTTTTAACACCCTGCATGTTGTCTTGTGTCATGATCCAATACACCCCCATGAGATAACTGATACTATCTTTATCTGAAACTATCTCAGAACAAAGTAAAGGAATTAAGAAACCTCTGCCAAGGCACAGATCCTGCTAACTGATTAACCAGTGTCCCAAACTGTTTACTTAGAGTGCTGCTTGAGACCCCTATGAAGTCAATCTATACACTTTATTAGGCATCCTGATGGAAAAAAAAAAAAAAAAAAAAAGGAAGGGATGATTTAAGGTCCTAATTACCTCCATACTTTTCCCCAGTCATTCCAAACATGCCATGGTCATGATAGCTCCAAGGATTTTTCAGGAAGTTCTAGAAATAGTTGGGGAATTTAAACCTCACTATGCCTCTTAGCTTAGAGAAATAGCATCCTGCATTTGCAACTATTTGTGGGCAAGTCATGTAGCAAAAGCTGGGTTTTACTGTGAGCATCTCACTGATTTTATTGCCTATCCAAATTTAGTAATTAATAAAAAAAATAAAAGCACAATCTATTACAGATATTGTAGAGCAAATACAGTGATTTAAAGTTAAAATTCAGAACATTAATCAAATTTAATTTTTCCTGTTACTATAGCAAATCTCCACAGGAATGTGGGTCTTGTCTCACTGTGCTTATACAAAGTTAATGTGTAAATTATTCACTTTCTAATCAGTCATCATCAATAGTGTATGTTTATTCACAAGTAGGAACAAGAGGCCCAAGTGCTTCTGTATGGGATCTACAGCTGACATTCCAGCATTACTGATATTCATAGTCCTGTAGCTTGTTAGCCACTTGCTGTCATGTGAACCAAAAACTTTTAGGGACCTAAATGTTTGCTGACCAAATCTCCTAGGTACTTTCATTTCTGCTGCTGGGCACACACTTTATGAGAGGACGATCAGGCTTTCCCAACATCAGAACAGGGCATTTGTGACAAAATACTTAGCTAAAGACAGGTTTTGTTCCAGACTAATTTTCTGAAATTCAGACTGTCTTTCAAGTCCAAGTAAACTAGTAGTTCATTAGTAGCAAGCCATCAATCCTGCAGATGATTTAGATGGTTTTAAAGATCCTTGGAAATAAAGAAAAATTATCTGAAAGAATCTAATAAACACATCTGGAATATTTTATTAGGATCATTGTATTTAGTTTGAAATCTCTTGAATTAATCATTCCAGACTGGTGTTAGAAATTCTTACAGTAAGAATAGGGTATCTTAAATTGATACTTATAGGCCTGAATTAGTGATCAGCGACATCTCTATATCCAACTTCTTGTTATCTCTTAAGTGTGTTTTTGGAATTGTTCATGATTTTGTAATGAAGACTATTTTTGTACAGCATACAGAGTGATAATGTAAAAGCAGCAAAGAAGAGCTAGAAAGTAGTAAGTTGGAGTTCAGAAAAATACTGTTTTCTTTTGGCTGACAATGTTATATAAAGATTTCAGAATTAAGAATAGAGACAAAGTTTACTTTAAATTTCAGTGCACCCAACTTAACCTTTCAGAGCTCTGCAAATTCTGGGAAACATTTTGGACAGACTAGGATAAAAGTAACATTTCAGTCACAATATATCACTGCTCTTCAAGTTAATTACAAAATGATTGGTCACAGGTATAAATTTTCACACTATTCCACTCCACTCTCCAGTTGTGAGAGTAAAACTTTGTACTATCATAGTTACAGAACAAAAACTGCCGACCTTTAACAGAAAAGTTAACTTTTGCTAGAAGGGTGTAACATCTCATTACATATTAATTTAGTAACTATTAATTTAGTAACTCTTTTAAAAAGAGCAGCCCAACATCTCTCATACTTATTACTTCTTTTGAATGATATCAATAATGGCTTGTTCTGAATTAAAGAAAAACTTGGAGGTTGGTAATTTAATTGGAGGATAATTCAGTTTCTTCACCTAAAAGTAACCAAGGTTAAAATCATATGCAGCCAAGTTACTATTTTAGCCAGACTTAACTCTTACTTTTTTCTAATAGTGATGTAATAAATCCTTTTTAGTTGTTAGTAGTTGAGGTTGAGAGAAAAGCTTTGTGTGAACTTTGTCTGAATTGCAGAAAAATTACATTTTAAATCTTCAAAAGAAGTAAAAAGAGGTAGATATTGATTGTAATTAGGAAACTTATTTCTGTACCTACTCCAGATTGTGTGACAAGTGATTTAAACCTCTCTATGTGTGCTTTCCCAGTGGAAGAATAGCCACAGGAATATTCACTTCTGCATAATTCATATTTGAAAACCATAATACATGTGAAATGTATTACAGTGACTCTTTCTGAATATAGTTCTCTCTTTACCATAAGGTTGCCTTGCTAATTGCCTAAAAGTATTTTGATCAGAGGAGTAATATTATAGATTATGACCTGGTAGGTTAATCCACTTGTGCTTTTGCAATTTCAAAGTTACAATGACTTTTGGAAAACTGAATACTCTAGAAAATTAATATTTATCAGGGAGGAAATAAATGTTTCTTACATTATAAGGCCATAAAATTTTGTGTTTTATCCCAAATATTAAAGTTCATGTCTCCAGCTTTGTTGAAAGATTCAGTTTGCATATAGTCATAGAATGTCAGTAAAATAACCCTTTGAATTTGATCTCCCTTTTGAGCTACAACTTAGAATTTCCCAGTGATAATAACTTTGGTGGAACACAAGGAGGAAATGTAAGCTAAGTTCTCCAGAAAATCAGAATTTCAAATGGGGGAGGTGGGGGGGAGAAGGCACTTTGTATTTGAATTTATAATTATCTTTCTATTAAGGATGAAAAGATGCTTTTGACAGGAGGGTTGAATTCTCTCCTTCCCCATGTGCTAAGAAGAATAATTCGATGCAATAGACTCAGTATTAGTAATATTTCTGGAATGGCAGAAGGTAAGTAAACCTAACAGCTTTCTGTGCAAAGTGATTCTATTTTAGATTCATAACTATGTGGTTTTGGTTTGTAAAGGATTGAAGAAATATCAAAAGCACCAAAGTAAAACAGAAGAAAATGTTATGTTCTTTGGTGTTTTTGAAATCATATTATAAGCACCTGACTCTGTTTTGTAAATCGTAAAGATCTATCAGAGGAAATACACCATCCTACCTGAGTAATGCACATAGACTTTGTTTTCAGTGTTTGCAGAGCATCCCTAGCTTCCATTTGAGAAATGATGGATGTAGAAATTATTTTTTAGATCTTTAACCAAATCTGTGTTTTCTTGCATGTTATTATCACATTTGTAAGATGTTCTTCACTATATTCTTCACAGAGACCTTGCTTTACTTAGCACATTAGATATGCTTTGGGGAAGAATTAGAGACATATTGTTACAGGAGTGGTTTTCTGCTTCATTTTTTGCAGAAGGTGAAGATTATTGGGTCAGCAAGGCTGGGAATTATAAGGGGGAGTGAAAAATTAGTTTCATACTCAGATAACTGAATGCATTCTGGAAAATTGATTTCTGTCTTGCCTTTCATAGCTAAACTTTTACAGAAGCAGAGAAGTCTGCCATTGTTCTGATCAACTTTTAAAAATAACGTAAACAAAAATACAATGGCAAATAGCTGATTAACAAAGCTGTGTATACAATAGTAGCACTACTATAAAATATGTTAAAGGTCATGTTTTAGAACTGTAGTGAGCCTTGAAATTGTGGGGTTTTTTTCTATCAGTTCCTAAGTTGAAAAATACTAATGGAAGATATTTTATAATGTTAATAATTTGCAGTTTGCCCCAGCCAAATTTTTGAAATGAATTTATTGCTGCAGTAGTTTTAAATGTATTAATTCTAACATTTTTAGAAGTATTGTTGACATATAAAACAAGTTGATGAACAAACAGTTTCATTATACAAAAAGAACCATTGTAACAAATTGTCTTACGTTGTTGTTAACCAATGCTTTCTTACTGTCTTCATTGTCATTCACCATAGGAGTTAAAAGTTCTTTCTAAACTTCTCTGAACTTGGACATGAGTGTGTTGAATTACTGCCTGGGTTGGTCAACACATCCAGCTCCACTACATTGCTTGTGAATACATTCATAATGATGGCTCCATAATGCAAGTGAATCCATCAGGAGATATGAGTTGTATACAAAAAGAAAAGTTAGCTATCAGGAGGAGCAATAAAGTTCTCAAAGTGTTATAATGAAGCTTCCTGAGTTTATCGAGTATTTGCCTGGAAATTCAGCCTCTCATCTATAACTAGTATATGAAATTCACTGTTGTCAGTTGAATGTCCTGACTAAACCCATAATTTTAAGAACTCATTAATATAACCAGTAAAGCAGAAAGTGGATTTCTCAGGGATAGCAGGGAATGAAATTGAGGGGTAACCGAACTTAATGTTTTATTCAGTGGTTAATGTAGTATGTTTATTTAGCAAAAATATTTTTCTGTATTTAGCAAGAATCTCATTCTGTATTTAGTAACTTTTGCTAGTAATAAAATGAATTTTTGTGCTGACTACTCCCAAGAGAGCAGTTTGTGGACAAATTCAGTATGCAAATGCATGGTTACCTCAGCCTTTGCTTTGCATTTTTCCATCAGGAATAGAATTCTCTTTGGATTTCTTTGTTAGCTTTAGTCAAGAGTAAGATCTGGCTTATTTTCTACAGCCTTTGAAGGCAGCTCATTGATTTCAACTAAATTATTGCCTCTTTGATAACAGACTACTGCAGTATTTAAGAAAGTGAGTGCTTCTGTGCAGCCTCCTACTCGCCTGCCTGATATCAGACAGTAATAACTCTTCAAGAGAGAAGCAGTACAGCATTTAGGGATTATTAATTGCTGGGTTTATACACCCCAGATCAGTTGTACTCCAGATTTCCCCCCATTATTTGAACAGTTGATATTTCCATGCAGGAAAGTTTAAATGGCATTGGTATTAACTGCTACTGTTAAGAAAATAAATTTTTTGCTCAATGGGACCTTTCTTCAGTGGTATTCATTGCAGAAATCTTAATGTTTTTAGAAGCTATTTCATAGTAGTAGTCAAGAACCTTTTAAATCAAAGTTGTTTCCAAGTGAAGAAAGTGTAGCAGTTCTGTTTTAGTTTGGTTTTTCTCTAAGCAGAAGTTAAATCAGAACTTTAATTAGAAATTACTGAGATTCAGTGGACAGTCAAAAGTTTATTCCTGAGCTGTAATCATATCTCTTTAATTGCAGCCCATATTAAAATTCCCTAGCCAAGAAATTTTAAAGAATGTGCTATGAACATCAAGATACCAGGAGCTTACTTTTGGATTGATTTATATCTTAGTGTGGCAAAAAATAATTGTGAAAGTGTGGTATGATAGCATTTCTTTGTCTCTGAGTTAACATTTGCAAATAAAGCATATTCCTGTATGCTAATGTCCCCAGTTAGAAAGGAAATTATGTTTATATATAAATGAACAGCTTAATTATGGTGTCTTCATGTTCTGCTACTACCCATGTCTGCCAACTGTTTTACCTGTGAATGACTTCACATATAGAGTAGGCCTAGCTATGATTTTTAAAGCATTTCAAGAAGTTTGGTCTAATTACGGAGTTCTGAATCAAAATTTTCCTTGAGGTAATTCTTATAAACCGTCTAAAGAAATTAATACAGAAAAGTTATTGTTTCACAAACAAAAAGCTGAATTAATAACCAGCCATTCCTACCTTCCACAATTTAAGGTTATAAACAGGCCAGTGTTGTGATTTTGCACAAGTCCCTGGCTGATGACTTTGAGAAGTTCTGCCATGCAAACAATGGACCCCTGCCACTGCTGTACAGAAGTCAACCAGGTGACTGGAAATGTCCTTCCCTGAGTAGTGATTCTGATATCAGGTAACTACAGACCAACTCTGCTGACCAATATTCTGAAGTGAATGCTGGTGGTGATTAGAAGAATTTGAGGAAACAGCCTGGAAGATTTTGAACAATGTTCTTTTCTTGGAGTTATACCTTTGAGTGAAATCCATGTGTTAAACATAAACAGCCTGATTATCTTGTTCTTGAGCCACATGTTATGATATATGTCAGTATTACAAGTTATTTCTCTAATCCAAAGGTGAAATTTTGTGTAAATTTTAAATATTTTGCAGTCTGAGCCTGCAGAATTCAATAATAGGGTTTTATATTTGTTTTGTTTACTAAACATGGCCATTGTGTGTGCATGATACTTGTAGAGTCTCTGAAATTTGAAATAGGTACTCCTGTGGTAAGCACTAGAAACAAGGTTTAAACCAGCTCCCTAATTTTTGAAAGCCTGAGACAAGATATGCATGAGGGGCCTTTACCTATAAAACCTAAAAAATCTCAAACTCTAACATTCTGTCTGCCAGCTTGGTTTTGTGCAGAATAAGATGTTCTGTGGGTTTTGCCTGTGTTTGTTTCGTTATTAGTCAGAAAGAACAAAATGGATAAAGCAGGCTGCATCATGTGGTTTCACACTGGGTTTATGTCAATTCAACCAATTCACCTTGTTTTTAAAAAATGTGACAAAGCTGTGATAACTTCTTATTTCACTAGAACTGACTGCCTACAGTACAGAAAATATGAGCATGGAGCTTGTACTGGATCACTGAAAAGCCTTAAGGAGTATTCTGAACAACTCAAGGACATGGTGACTTTTTATTTAGGCTGCAGCTTCTCTTTTGAAAAAGCAGTCCAAAACGCTGGCATTCCTATCAGAAACGTCGAGCAAAAATGTAATGTAAGCATGTACAAAGTAAGTATGTGTATACACACATAATCTTTGTTGTAATTTTGCCTGTGACTTGTGTCCATATTCAGATTAGGTGCATATACTAATTGTTCAAATCAGAACTTTTTTTCTCTACCTACACAGTAACTTAAGGCATATGCTACTGCTGAGCACATGAAAATATAGGGTAAAATATTCCCAGCCTCAGTTCAGTGTAAGGCCAATCTCCTTTTTTATTCCTTTTTCATGACAAAGCTTTCCCTGTTTCCTGTGGCAGCCATTTCTTGTGGGCTCTGTTCTGGTTTGCCCTCTCTGTTTCACTCAGTGATCCATGCACTGTTCTGATCATGTCTTTACGTGTGTCCTGCTCTTCATGCCACCTCCTGTTTGCAGCTGGTGTATTCCTTTTATAAACCATGACAATAGTGGCTTCTTCTGCATGACAGCCATGTTGTGGATTTTTCCTGTGGCAGTAGAGCCTTTAAACTGCACTTTTACTGCAAACCCAGGCCTCTGAGCCAGAAGATGTTCCCAAAGACTTGAGGTGTCTACCATAGCACTGAAAATTATGACTGTGCTCAAAAAGTTTGTGGTGTACATTTTGATGATAACAGAGTCTTAGAATAATTCTGGCTCCAGTAAATAACCCCCTTAATACTAAGAACATTGAAGTATGCATCTGCATGCCTATTTCATTTAGTTCAGATGCTGTGCTACTGGAGAAATGTTATTGTTGTTTTCAGTGTTATTGTTACACAATCTATGCTATGCTCCTGATCAAAATGAAGGTGCAAGCATATCTCATTCGTGAGTCCTTCTACAAAGCTTAAAGACAAAAAAATACAACTATGTATCTGCTTCTAGAATTTCAGGATTAGGAAAATTTTATAGTTTATAGCACATTAATGCTGTGAAGAACTGCACAGTGTGTTTCTTCAGTGACAGGTGTGATTATTATTACCATTATAAAGGCTTTAAATGAACGTTTTCTTGACAGCTCTAGCTCTCTGGATGTCTTGTTTATGTTCAACTGCAACTCAGAAATCTGACATTTTTTCCTAAAAAGCTGACCTGCTTTCTTTCTAAATAGAAAAGGTGCCTTA
Source organism: Onychostruthus taczanowskii (assembly GCF_017590055.1). Classification (NCBI taxonomy): domain Eukaryota; kingdom Metazoa; phylum Chordata; class Aves; order Passeriformes; family Passeridae; genus Onychostruthus; species Onychostruthus taczanowskii. The sequence continues at coordinate 24,701,877 of NW_024496525.1, forward strand.
GCCTCCCAGTTGGTGAGGATGATGAATTCCATAGAGCCTTTGTAGAGGCATGAACTATTTGTATGTATGGAAGTGTCGTACAGCTTCTGTACAAGAGGATACTGCCATCAGCAGTTGCTGACTCTGTTACAGGGCACTGTATTCAACTACAGCAGGTAGAGTCAGTCTGAGTAGATTTGTAGGTGTGCCATAATTTTGTATTAGCTTTTTCACCTTGTGTAGGGAGAACACACCATTGTTTTTTAGACAATATTCAGCATACTGAGCTCATCTTGCTGTGTGCACCAAAACAAGGAACGCATTAAGTTAAAAATTTTAGTGATCTATATGATGGAGCTGAATTATGGAATCTTAAAGGAAAAAATACAGGATCCCAAGAATTTTTTTCAAAAGGATTTAAAATAAGTGTTAGAATGCAGCCTTTCTAAATTCAAGTGCAGCACAAAGATTTAGTTTTTATTTATTCTGACATTTTAGAAGTATTGTTCAATATTCCTACTAACACTGGATTCTTTGGAACTGGCAGACATCTGTGCCTTGCTACAGCGTTTCTATGTTTCACTGCAACTTAGTAGTCACAATGAGACCTATTCCTGAAAGCAAGCTGGGAGCAGCTGTGGTAGCAACGTCTGAATTAAAAGAAGCCCATGGAGCACCAGTTCACATCGGTGACCCTGGTCAGTGCTTCTCATTTCTCATTCTGCATGCACCTGACTGTGTATACAACTGAAGGGGGAAAGCATGGGAGGTGGTAGGAGTGAAATACCTGCACCACTCAATCTCTTCTAATTCTTTCTAATGGTCACAAACCTGAATATAAAAGGAAAAAGGAAGGAAGGAAAAAAAAAAAAAAAAAAAGAAAAAAAAAAAAAAAGAAGGTTTTGAGTGAGCTGAACACAGATTTCTTAGATAAAAGATAGCTGTCGGATATAGATAAGTTATCTAGCAGGGTGGTTTTGGTAAAAAGTGTAATCACATTTTTCTGAAATATGTGCAGTTTCATTTATATGTGAGTACTTTCTTGCTGTCAGAGATTCCAGTGACAGGATAGCAATGACTGACAGCATGGGGAGAAGTATATGTGGAGGCATTTTGTGCCTTAGTGGTTGAATGTGAAAGTAAATACTGCATTATTTTAAAAAAACACTGAAATAGCATACAATGAGACAACTTAAGACAAAATGAATAGAAATATGACAAGTTTTTTTTTTTACATCTAGTTTGAACAAAAATGAAAAAAAAATAGAGGAGGTTGTTTGAAAAAGAACAAAACCAAACAAACACCTGTAATATGAAGATAGATTGCAATAATTTCCCCCTGCTGTCATAAGTTTGGTAATCATGGGCTACATACACAGAAGGATCACATTGCAGGGCATGGAAGAAGATGTCATTGGTGAACACAACATTCCAGTAATGTACTTGAGTAACATATCTGAGTACTTAAGCCTGACAAACTAGTAATAAGTCTTTACAAAAAAGCAAATTAACATATATACAGATTATATAAACTAATTTCAGAAAAGAGAGTGGTATATTAAAGCATCTGAAGAATTTAAAACCAAAGGAAGACAGCAAGTGCTTAGAATGACCCAGATTACTACAAGTAGGTGTTAGAATAAAGCAAAAGACAATTTAATGAAAGGCGGCTAAGAGTGAGATGTATTTATCTAAGACAGAGTGGAAAAGAGAGATTGATCATTTCTCTAGCTAAAGAATGTAGGAAGTTAACACAGTAGAAAATGTGTTCTAGAAAGAACTCATTTTGCATTGCAATCATTTATTCTTGTTTGCCAGTGCCATGAATAGAATTCTTCTGTTGATCCAGAAGATTTATGTTATCTTGGAAACTCAGCATAGATTTCTAAACTGCATTTTGTTGCAGAAATAAGGTAAATACATTTTTACTGGTGTTATTGAGTACAAAAAAAGGGAAATCAAGTCAATTCAGGCTCTGAGGATGTGCACTAAAAAGGCAAACTAAATGTTCCACTTTAGGGGGACTTGACACTCTTGAACTCTTAACTCAGTGTCATTGAATGATGTTTGGGGTCTGCACCCCCAACTTTGCAGTATTACTGCTTAATCAGAATTGCTCATGATTTCAATTTTGATCTATTCCAGGTCTGCTGGGAATACAAGATCTTTCTAAACCAGACTATGGAGATCCAGTTCACTTTCACCCTGGTGACATTCCAGTGTTTTGGGCCTCAGGAGTGACAGGAGTAGAAGCAATTATCAACAGCCGTATGTGCTGCTTAGAGACTCTCTTTAAATTATCCCTCAATCTCTTTTCTCTCTCTCTCTCTCTGTTTTATTTTACTTTTTTTTAAAGGATACTGAATTGGCTGATTAGCAGGCTTGATTTTAGGGGAAGATAAAAAACACCAAACACCCCAAACAACAAAAAGCCTTTGGCAGGAGAGTTTTTGTTGTGAAATACATGTCTACTTTAAAGAAAATTCTTACTGAAATTTCACCACTTTTGTGTTTTTTAAATGTTTAAATCTACAGCTCTGGCAACATCAAAACATCTTTTTTAGCATTATAAAAAACAAGAAGTTTAAAGGCATTAATTTTTAAGCTCCTTCCTTTTAAAACATTATTTTGTACTACATTGAAGTAAAGCAATAAGAAAGGCAAAAAAAGGAAAAAAAATAAAGGAATAAAAAGAGAGAAGCCAGAAATCTTTCCAAAATGTTGTCAAGAGCTAGCAAATTGATTGACATGGAAAAGGGTTCTGAAGTGTCTCATGGAGAATGTTGAGCTTTTAGTTTTCTCCAAAATTAAGTAAATGTGACATACTTTACATAAGTGAAACTTTTTCTTCTGTACAGTTTTTCTGCACTGTGTGAAGTCATTTATATACTTCTCTAAGTCACTAGTGTGAAATGAAATACTGTATTTTCATTCTTACTGAAAAAGAATCCGAAAAATCATAGGCAATATATTTGGGAGACCCCTGGGAGGCTATGTGCTTTGTCCTTTTCTCCTTGCAGGCTCCTTGTGGTTTCTTATAGATGTTTATCTGAACTTCTCTCAACACCTGCTCTAATATGTTCAGCTCTAAGAGTCTTCTTGCTTTCTTACATAGATTCTCTTTTCTCCGGTCCCAAATCCATGCTGAAAATCCTACTCTTTGCTGGCTTCTTCAGCAAGCCTATTTTCATCTTCCTCATGCATCCTTGTTGTAGGGAAAAGAAAGGGAAAATTTGCCAATGTTCTCAAATCTGTTGCACAAGTGGCTGTCTATCCTGCTCTTGCCTGGAAGACTTTCACTTTTGTTAATTTCTACATTTTTTATATTAAAACCAGTAGTCATTAGTACATTCCAGGAAGTTTTTGGATAGTTTTTATTTTGCTATGCTACTTTCTCAACAAAGACATTTAAAATCTGCCACACCATCAGTACCCATGCTTTAGATGAACCTGCTAGCTTGTCACAAAAAAAACCTGTCTGCTCACAGGGTTTGGTGAGGTAGTAACACCTCAACAACCATGTTCACCAGGTGCTTTAAAGAGTCCCAACAGCTGTAGCTCAAACCAAGCAAATATGTACTTAGTAAAGAATCATCTTCTCTATTGTCAGCCTCCTAACAAAGAAAGTTTTGCTTGTTTAAGTATACCAGTTATGATTTACCTAACAATGTACCAATTTTGGCAAATCAAGTGTTACCTAGATTCAGACTTTTGGAGTCAGTATAAAGACAGAAAATATTTTCAGCTTAGGAGGCTACTGTGCTGTCTGGTCTAAAGAAGCTTATTTTTCTCCAGGGTTTTACTCGTATTTCCTTTGCTAATGTTTACTAGTCCACTTCTGTCATTACTCCTTTGAAATGAAATTGCCAGTTTTTATTGCCATGGTTTAACCCCAGCCAGCAGGATCAGGGAGAGAATTGGAAGAGTAAAAACTGGAAAACTCATGCATTGAGATAAAGACAGTTTTGTAGGGAAAGCAAAAGTCATGCATGCAAGCAGAGCAAAATAGGGAATTAATTCACTGCTTCCCATGGGCAGGCAGGTGTTCAGCCATCTCCAGGAGACCAGGGCCCCATCACAGATCATGATGACTTGGGAAGACATATGCCATCACAACAGACCTTTTGGAAGGGTACCAGAGTTCCATTTTTAGGTTGCCTCAAGTTTAGACCAAAGAGGACAATTGTGGAAAAAACTGATCTCAACTACCCACATGAGCTTTTTAAAAGTGAAAAAATTTTCAGATGTACATGTGTACATTTCTTTCTCAAAATGTGTTAATTGTTCCAATGTAAATTAAAATATCACCTGTTTTTGTAAGTGTCATCAGGCAGGGATTCTGTTGTTATATTAAGTAGCTTTTTGAAATTTTATTATCCTTATAATTTGTTACATTGCATTAATGACATTTAACTGAAGTATTTTCATTCATTTTAGGAGCTCCGTTAGCTTTTACTCATTCTCCTGACTGCACGTTCATTACCGACCTAGAGAAAGGTAATGTCAGAGCCTCGGGAGGAGTCCCACAGGTCCACCGCATCTCTCAAGATCCTCTGCATTTCAGCATTGTGTCAGCAGAAGCAGCCCAAAAGATAAAGACTCTAGAGACCCTCATTGGAATAGATCCAGGTATAAACAAAAACTGTCTCCCTTTAATGGATTTTTTGTGGGGTAGATACCAGCTATCTGCCTTTTTAGATATTTTAAATTCAAGAACACAATAAGACTCTAAAGGGGATTTTAAGAATTCTTTATAGAATACAGTGAGTTTATATAAATACATCTTATATTTTCTGTTACTGTAGTTAATATCAGAGTCTGGGCAAAGTCAGTCATTGTGGACAATGGAATATCTGATCTTGATGACTATATGGTCCCAAAGTACACAGAAGCAGACTGGAGAGTCCACAGGGAATAAGAACTGTTACTGAGTAAAACTGAAATTGGTATGTAGTACAGGGTTCCTCAGCTTGCTGGTAACAGCTACATGGGTATTCACTATGGAGTAAATAGCACATTTCTTTACATATATTCATGACTACTGTGATCCTACCAGAGAATTCCAGTAGCTGCATGTGTTTTTCAAACACCACTCTCTGACGGGTAGAATTATATTAATTTCTGCTGACATATCCATCACTGAGGTGTTTGATGGACCAAAGTGACCAGGTCACCACAGAAGATTGAGTGGTGAGGCTGCCTGTGTGTGCAAGGAAGAGAGGCAAGTAAAGGCACACTGAGTAGTGCAACCATTCCTAAAATACACACTGAGTTAGTCCCCTCTGGCTGCTGTAAAGTCTGAGCTCAGTGTGCCATAAATTTTCTGAAATCCTCTGTAGGCAGTAGTGGAAAACAGCTTACGCCCAGCACTCCCAAGCTCCGGGTTTGGGCTGTGTGCATACATTTGGGTCTGTTTATTTTTACTCACAAGGCCTCTCCTTTCCCACTCTCTGGAGCTGGCTTGGCATGATGCCATGCTCTGCAGAAATACAGGACCTAACTTAAAAGTTAGCTCATTTTATTGCTAAAGGAGAGTACAGTACTTTGTCTCAGTTAATAAAGTCAGGGGAGCAAGAAGGATGAATCTATGAGGAGACTGGAAAACACGAGTACAGTACTTTGTCTCAGTTAGTATACCCCACTTCTCAGAGACTTGTATTCTGCTTATGTTCACTTTAAGTTTTCTGAACTTTTTTCTCTGACCATTATCTGTGTATTGCCTGTGTATTATTTAGGAAGAACAGAGGGAGAAATGCCAAAGGGGAAATTGAGAACAAAAAGAGGAAAATGTGGGGGTCAGGGGAGCAAGAAGGATGAATCTATGAGGAGACTGGAAAACACCAGTGAAGACTTACCTCTATAAGCCCATCATGCTGGTACTCATGGTTTTCTTGAGTACTAGCAAATCGAAACAACTGAGCTGTGAAGTGACTGAAGCTTCCAAGTGACAGGGAAGGAACATGGGATAGGAAGTGTTTGAACAATGGAAGCCATACCCAGATAATAGTGTTGCCTATTTAGGGACTGACCCATAGGAAGAGACTTCTGTTAATATTCACCTGTTTCTCAAGGTCTGATAACGTGGTTCTCTGCTACATGAAGTGTTACAAGAACTTCTGGTAGAAAACAACTGAGCTGTGAAGTTTTTTCCAAGTGACAGGGAAGGAACATGGGATAGGAAGTGTTTGAACAATGGAAGCCATACCCAGATAATAGTGCTGCCTATTTAGGGACTGACCCATGAGAAGAGACTTCTGTTAATATTCACCTGTTTCTCAAGGTCTGATAACGTGGTTCTCTGCTACATGAAGTGTTACAAGAACTTCTGGTAGTCACCTGGATACCACTGTATTAACAGAGTTTATGAAGTCCCCAGGAAACTTACAGTGTCTCTGAAACCTCACTTCTGAGGATGATAATTTAATTAAGTGAAATTTATTTGGGAATTAGCTCTTCCCGAAGGGGATGGAGTTAAATAGAGACAAAGGATCAGTTTATACATCTGAAGTCTGCATCAAAACTTCTGTAAGGTCTGGGATGCTTGAGTTGCAGTCTAGCTTCAGTAGCTAAACATGGTCTAGCAGGACTGTCAAAGCAAAACAGAGGGCCTGAGGAAAGGAAACAATATGCAGTAAGCTCTCAGAAAAAGCTATTTACACTTATACCTAGAAATGCTAGATATAATAATTTTCAAAAGCTGACATTCTTAACCTGGAAGCACAGCTCATTATCTTAATTACTCATATCCTAGATCTTCTTAGGTTTCCTGAGGAAATTACCCCGTTCCTGCCTTGACAACAGGTTTTTCTCTCTTTTGTTTTTAACTCATTTTATGTCACTAAAGTATGTACTTTCACCCAGAGGGAAACTTCAGAAGGAGAGCGATCCATTGAAGCGCACTGCTCTCTTTAAAACCTCTTGTCTAGGAGAGCGGGGTATAAGGCACCTGCAGCGCCAGGGTGAGCTGCTGGGGGCCTGCCTGGCCCTGTCCCACGCGGGCTCCGTGCTCATCACCACGGGATTTCCCACCCACTGGAGCCACCAGCCGCCCGAGGAGAACGACGGCCCCCCGGGAGCCCTCGCCATCGCAGCCATGCTGCAGGCCTTGGGGAAACGGGTTGCCATGGTTACAGACCAGCGAGCCATGGATCTGAATAAAAAGATTATTGAAGAAGCTGTTCAACTGGGTAAGAGACATGGGTTTTTCAGTTTATCTTGCTAATTTGAGCCAAGTTTTGCTTCAGTTTTAATCTGTCACTTAGTACGGGACATTTTTTTTTCCAGAGAATGAATCAGAATTCATCCTCTAAGCTCTGCTCATCATTGTTGCAATGACATTTTGTTAACCTAGCTGGCAACAAGTTAATGTGTACATATCTGGGTACCAATTCTGGATGAGTTACTTGTGATAAATTCTTGATGTCTGTTCTTATTCTTGTAGACCTGTTTTCTACTTCAAGGTCCCATTTAACAGCTTTTACATCTAAACAAGTATAGGGATATAGGGAGCTCATCAAGAACTGTGTAAAGACCTTGAATTCTTACTGTTCTAGCAATTTTACTTTCTTTTTTTCTTAAGTTACTCAAAGATACATTATTCAAAAAAAAAAAAGTAGTATCTGAATTTCATTTTGCTTTCCCGTAGGAATCCTGAAGGAGCCCATCCCTCTATTGAGTTATCAAAGGGAAAGTGCCAATTCAGCTTTAATGTTTTTGTGTGAGAATGGGAATCCTGGAAGACCTAGGTATGTGTATTCCGTTTTTGAGAATGGGTCACATCTCCACTGTGCAAAATTATAATAAAAATAAGGACCTTGGTCTAAGAAGGCACAATGGCTGCAAGTAAATCCTTAAGACTTTGAATGCACAGAACAAACTTTAAAGCCAAACACTGTTAGTGGAGCATACACAGAGTACAGAATTCCTCAATACTCTGCAATTATGTACTTCTGGAGTACAAAAAAGAAACAATTCTTAATATATCAATAGTCCTTTTCCTTCAAAAAGTTTCTAAAATATTTCAGCTGTTATTGTATAAATATATATATGCACACACTATATATTATTTTACCAATTTTTAAATCAGTGAGAAGATCAAAAATTGTTATATCAAAGTCAGTGACAGAGCTAAGAAAAGTGTGCTGTGTAAAGTGTGTATTTTCTAGAGCTTTAGCTCTAGTCTGACAGCTAGGGAATCTGATCTGACTTAATAAAATGTCATGTGTTTGTAATGGTGTGATTAGGGTAAACACACTGGAGAATTTGCTAAGTAGCTGTATGCTCATTTCATTACTTAGCATGCAACTTATATTTCCTTGAAGTAGGCATACATTGCTCATTTTTATTGATCTTTCCTTGTATTTTAATATAGTTGCCCTTAGTTTGCATTCTTTAATAAAAAGGTCTCTCACCTCGGTATTTGCTTCATTAACTTATTGAATTCCCATTTCTTTCCACAGGTTAGGGTGTACCGTAATATTATGCATGATACTGTCTTCATTTTTTATGTGTTGTTTTAAAAATGTCTTTTATAGCTATGCTTAATTAAAGTACAGGCAGATTGTATTTAAATTGGTCCCTTAGTCCCAAAAGGCTGAAGTAAGTATTTTTTTAAAGTAGACAACTAACCTGCTAAAGGTCTCTGGAATCATTGTAGATACCCACCCACAAGAACATTAAATAATTCAGCAAAATTAGTAACCTCTTAACATTAAAATCAGAGAAATAGAAGCAAAATCACTTAATTCTAACCTACAGTGGCAGAACTGAGTACTATAGTTCTCCTTAAAATGTAGGACAGCTGCAGTACATCTGTCTACTTTCATAAGCAGCAAAACAGCCATGGACTTTAAAATAAATCCTTCAAATCTAAAGACCCAAACATTGCCTAACTAGAAACAGATGAATTTTTGCCAATGTACTTTAAGCAGAGAATATATTTGCACTAACAAGGATTTAGATGATCATTAATTTTCCGCTTTTTTGCTTTCTTTGAATGCACTTACAGACACTAATATTTTACAAGATACTGTCTGCTTTAATGTGAAACAGAGCCAGGCCAGATGGCTGACCCAAAGGATTGCTGGCTAGGAGGATTGCAGGAACTTCTCCATTTCTTGGTAGCAAATGTGATTTGGGGGAGCTGTACTAAAGCTATTAAAAAACACCTAAGCTAACCTTTGGAAAAAAAACCCCATAGACAACTACACTGAGAAATAACAAAACAGTGTCCAAGTTGTACCTTGAATCCCAAATGGTCAAAAAGTAGAACCAAGCACAAGCAGCCAACAGAAGTGCTTTTCATGTGAAAATCACAGCTTTGACTTCTTCCCTCTGTCTTTTCACTCACCTCTAACCAGATTTGATCACCTGGTAGCAATAGAGCGTGCTGGGATGGCTGCTGATGGCAATTACTACAATGCCAGGAAAGTGAACATTAAACATCTCGTGGATCCCATAGATGAACTATTTTTAGCTGCACAAACCATTCCAGGAATCACAACAACAGGTAAGTGTGAGTTTGTGTGTTGCTCTCAGGAGCAAGAGAAGCACAGAGCAGGAACTCTTACTGGTAGTGAAGGGGAGCAGGAGGCAGGTGCTGAGTGTCTGCTTTCAGGCTACAGCTGTTTGGTGGGATTTGAAGACACAATTGCTGGAGAAAAATTACAGGTTGCTATTGAAGGATTCTCACAGCCAAAAAAAAAATATTTCAAAGTTATTTAAGGACAAAAAAACCAAAAAAAGCAACCCAACTCCAGATGTATTACCTGTGCATAAATCTATGTACATACACTCTAAGTGCAGTTTTTGATAGTGACTTTATTCTGTATTTTTTGTGTTGAAGGCAACATAGAACATAAATGGTTGTTGGATGGTAACATTCCTTTTTAAAGTATTGGTTTTATGATTGTTATACCAGTTACATAAGTTAAAACAACAGTCTGGATAGAATATTTGTTTATATTGTCCTTAGCAGTACATTCCTTTAGGCAGGGATTACATATTTGCATCTGTTAAACTCCTGCCTTCCCCAACAAAATCTGTGTGTACAGTAAGAACCTTGAGAGGAATGCCTTGTCCTTCCCAACAAAACAACACTGGCCTTTGCTAATACTTCAAATGAGAATGCTTTTGTCAACTTGCTGCTCCTCTGTTTAGACAACAAACTTTATTTTCTTGAAAACTTATTTATATCTGGTTCAGAAAAAAATATGCCATAGACCATTGTACAATATCCTTGTACAATCAAATGCTTCCTGCTATCATGTGTGGCCCAAATGAGAGTTTTGGAGATATATAATCTCTATAAATATTAAAATCAAATTAGAAATAAGTACCCATGCCAGACTGATTTCTGTCACTTCAGAACACATCTGCTGATTTAGCTTTTTTTCTTCTTATAGTGGACTCACTGCTGTGTATTACCAAAAGAATGGGAACTTTGGCTGCTCAGTTTTGTTGTTTTTCAAATGTTTCCACAGCATTTAGAGAGCTTCTGCAGAGATAACACATAGTCTGATTTCACTCTATTGGTATCATTTAAAAGCTGTGTAGCAGGGGACTTCACTGATATGAGTTATTATTGTAAAATTTAAAATACTTTGTATTTAGATCTAATTTGGGGTTTTTTTCTAGTCATAAGATGTACCTTCCAACATTCAAAAGGAAGCACTCTAGATGGCACTGTCTTGGCAATCTCAACAGAGGACAAAGATTGACTGAATAAATATTATATAGGAAAAGCTCTGTTTTGTAAAGATGTCTAGCAAATGCCTCAGAGCTTCATCTGCTGCTGTTAGTTTCAACTCCTATCCCTGATTTTAGGTTGTTTTTACACGAATTTCATCTCTCCAGCTACGTACATAACATCACAACATGATTCTTTTAGTAAAAATACCCTAATCTCTTCAAATATCTCCCACAGCAGCTCAAAGTATATTATTCATTTGCTGGAGTTTGGAATGTTCTGCCAGCTGAGAATTTGAATCTATTCAGCAGAATGTAGTTTGTTTCAAACATTCTCTAAATATTCAAATATACTATGAAATGTCATTAATAAAAAATACCACAGGCTTGTGAAAAAGAAGAAAAGCAAGTTATTCAGATTGTGAATAACTGCTGTGAACTTTATCTGAAGAGATTTCTGCATGGGAAATGGTTTAACAAGTCAGAGGCTTTAAAGGACAGTGAAGGGATCTGCTCTGTTCTCCCATGGCATTTGTGTAAGTGGATATTCTGCTCTGGAGAACTAACTGGGTGTCTATAAGAAAGCAATGCAATTGTTTCTTACATTGTCTGTTGCCTAGTTAACATTTCTTGTATTGTTTATCACATTAATTTTTTCTGTCTGTTATTTTAATTGGGTAGCAATTTTTTGGGTTGGATGTTGAGTTTTTCAATATGTTTCTGCCAAGAGTAGTTTAACTTGGCCACTGTGGCCTTTGTGTTTGTCTCTCATTACTGATAGCAGTGTGTTGCTACTGATGAGGATAATTTTTTTTCTGGTGGGGCTGTCTTCAACTTTCTTTATGGTCAGTAGGAATTTGGAGGCATATGACTAGTTCCAGAATAAATGAAAATATTGCACAGAATTAGGGTGGAGTACTTGAATAACCTTATAGGCTAGAATACCAGAAAGATCAAGTTTTCAGCCTACAGAAATTCTTTATATAGTGTGCTCTGTGGCAAGAAGCACTGTGTCAGTAGGTGGAGAGGGGAAATGTTAGAACATTTGTTACATGCTGATTAATTGCTGTCAAGTGTTGCATTTAAAACAAGATCTGTGTTTTTTAAAAAAATCTGGTCTGGTAGTTTGACCACAGACAAAGCATGAGCAATGCCTGCAATTGCATGGGTATTGACATCCTAAAAACTCAGGGAGTGAGGAGCAGCCTTGAGGAATTCACAGAGTAAGAAGACATGAAAGGCTGAGTTTGGAAGGGACTCATTTTCCACATAATCTGAAATAAAGGATTAAGAAATGTTACTGGAACCACATATTATTTTTTTCAGCTGTCATACAATTGACATAGCTATATGCTATTTATATAGGAGCTAATTAAAGGCTTTCCAAAGTACTGCATGAAAAAATGGGGTCACACATTTTCCTTCCATACAGAAGATTTTTAGCACAGAAGACTGACACCTCCTGCATATTTCATGAATGTAGTTTCAGAAAACAATGTAGTCAGTGGGAACTTGCATGAAATATCCAGCAGAACTATTTTTCCTTTGCCTGGAAAGAAATTGGGCCCTTAGAAGAGGATTCATCTTGCCTATTTTCAGACATCTATATTTGAGATGTCTGCCTTGGGGTGAGATGAACTGAATGTGTGAAGGGAGTGTTTCTTTCTGCTGACTTTAAAAGCAGCATAACTGGCTGGCTCATGGACGGGTGGCTGCGTGTGCACAGGTGAATTTCACTCTGGAGATCTACAGTAAAATACAGTTCTCCTGCAGTGTGTGGAGGAAGAAGAAAACAGATGGGAGAGGAGACTTTTCAGTGGAGTGTTCTTTTCCTCCCAGTGTCACACAAATGGGATCCATCCACAGCAATAGATCTACCCATTGTGCAGCCATCCCAGTGACAGGACTCCCACAAAGACAGGAAAAGCAAAGCAGGGCAGATAGAAAAAGCCCTGAGCAATGGATATATTTCAGTTAAAGAAACTGTTGGTTATTTTCATGGGACAAGAATTCATCTCAGCCCTGTTAAAGAATGTTAAGAGCAAAATTTTTCATTTTGAGTATAAGAAAAAGAAGAACATTGTGTGTGATTCTTACAAAGCAGTAGAACTTACATATTTATATAGGAGGATAGAAGCACCTGGATTGCATCAATAGCTGTTTGAAAAGTACTATCAATAAAGAGATTTTTGAATGCATAAATTAACTCCCAATGGTGAAGTAAATGTGAGCAGATTATTAAAACAGACAAAAAGGAGTAGCTATTCCATGGCAAATCCTTTTATGTAAGCTGTGTGTCACTCAGTTACACCCTACTTGACTGGATAGACTTAAGGAATCAAATAAAAATTGCTGCTAAGAAATAAGTTTCCATTTCACTTAAAGAAGAAATTTGCTACAGACACATGAGATATTTATGCAGTTACTAAAAGTGTTAAATTTACCAGTTTTCAGGCCTTGAAGTGTAAATTATAAATATTGTAATTTCTCATCTGTAACACATACTATGCATTAGAGCACAGTCACATTTCAAATTAAAATCTGATACATCCCAGTGAGGACTTGGAGCTCTTTCTGTTCTGTTTCACAGACATGGTCAGAAATTTTTCTATAAAATCTTCAAATTGAAAAAGATGCCATTCAGACTAACAGATGAAAGAGGCATTTTAATTTCCAACTAAATAGCAATAATATTTGATTAATAATGATAAATAATAAATTAATTCAATATTTTTTAATCTATTGGTAAGAGACTTGAGGTACCATCCAGCTTTTCTGTAAGCTGCTAGTTTATATGTTACCCTCATCTCCAGGTATCTAAATGACATCTGACAGTTTATGTCCTAAATACCAGGTTGCCTAGCATTTTCCTGAAATTGCATAGATCCCACTGATTTCACTAAAAGCACTAAGACAAGTACACAGTACTTGTGCAAAAGGTCCTGCATCCAGTATATAAGAAAATTAAAATGAATAAAGACTGGCTATTTTTTTGGTAAGTGACTGTGAAAAATGAGAACAGTAATAGTATATGGGGCTGGGCTCTTTGTGTACTGCAGCACTCTGGTGATCTGTGTCAAACAGATGGGCAGTGCAGTCAGGCCTGCTTCTGCCCAAACCCTTATCTATACTTTTGCTTGTCTTTCTGCAAAAATTGTTCTTTCTATTCTGATTTTAAATTAAAGCTTGTAACAAGCCAAAGTTTTCTATGCTTTCTTTATCATAGGATTGTTGGCTGATTTCTCAGGTTGATTTGGGTTTAATTTTCTATCTTCTTTATTTGTGCTGATGTACTTGTGATAACACATTATATAGACCACTCAGGTAAGGCCTTCCATAAGCAAAGTTCACTGTCTTGATTCTGTCTGCAGTTCACAATCACTTGATAACTTTGATTTCTTTTGCATGCACGCAGTGTACATTGCATAATAAACTTAGAGGTTGGCATGTAATAGGTGATGCTTTCAGCTATTTCATTCAGTCTCCTGTTCCTAGGTGCTGTGGATGTAAAATGATAAACCATTTCATATGCAGCTATCAACTATCACAACTGTGGGGAAGAAATGGGATGTTTTCTAAAGGAATTTTCAGTTATTTGCTGTGCTCATATTCATTTTGTCTTTTTCCCTTTTATAAAGGTGTTGGAGATGGAGGAAATGAACTAGGAATGGGCAAAGTAAAAGATGCTGTAAAGAAGCACATAAAAAATGGAGATGTTATAGCTTGTGATGTTGAAGCTGATTTTACTATTGTAGCTGGTAAGGGATTTTTGGTGGGGTGGGACAGTAGCTGATGTTTGAGAATAGAACTGACAAGGAAACATTTGTCTTTCCAAGTAATTTTTACTGGCCCTTTCCAGGTCATCCTCAGCAAACTGATCTATCTCTGTATTATGTACATTTTCTGAAGAGTTAAGCACATGTTGCTTCAGAAGAACTGACTGAAAATTGAGAATGTTCCATGAACAAAGTGCACTTAATTGGAAATAGTTGGGAAAATCCTGAGTATTTTTGAAAGATCACATATTATATAAAATCACAGAACCATGGAATCCTAGAATGGTTTGGGTTGGAAGGGACCTTGAGGATCATCTAGTTCCTACTCCCCCTCCCATGGGCAGGAAGCCTTTCACTAGACCAGGTTACTCAATAGCAAATGTTAATAAGACTGTGGGAATTAAAATGTCTGTGCACATACAAATTTTCAGAATAATTGATAAACTTCTGTTTAGAGTGTGCCCCTATCAGGTACAAATTAGTCATATTGCCCCTTTACAAAGAGATAAGTTCTTTCAATAATCACTCAGGGGCAAACGTATGTTCTTAACGTTCTCGATGCTCAACAGAAGTTGAATGTTATAGTTAAAATTCCGTTTTACACCAGCATGAATAAAATCCACAGCGAGAGCGAGATGTTCAGCACAGAGCGGCTGGTGAGCGGGGTGGTCTGCGTAGTGCGGGGCTCGGGTTTCCGTTCTGCCCCGGTGCGTGGCACGAGCAGCGCCTCGTGCCCCGGCGCTCACCGCGCGCTCTCCGCAGGGGTCTCCAACTGGGGCGGCTACGCCGCGGCCTGCGCGCTGCACGTGCTGCGCCGCTGCCACAGCCACGGGCGCTACCTGCGCAGGGCGCTCGGCGTGCCGCGCTCGCCGTGCCGCCGCGCCGGGCTGCCCTCCGTGCGCAAGGTAACGGCGGGAACGGGCTGGGAATGGGCTGGGATGGGCTGGGGCTGGGGATGGGGCTGGGGCTGGGCTGGGGATGGGGATGGGGCTGCGCGCAGGGATGGAGGGGCCAGCGGCTGCCGAGTGCTGGCCAGGTCTGCGGGCACTTCTGGGGGTTCCTTGTGAAGGAGCAGCGCGCTGTCCTTAGACTGCTTCCACAAAGGATTCAGACAGAGTGCAAACACAAATCCTCCAGTATAAATGTGTTCATGTCTTGTAGCTTCAACAGTGCTACTATTTTATGGGCAATGAAAGAAATTCTTGGATTGAGATACAGTGATTAAAATTCCTGTTTGCTTCCTTAGTATCAGTCATGATTTTATAACCCTCTGTTGTGGTGTCCTTTAGATGTCTGCTTCCAAAATCAAAAGTCACTGTTCTCATGCCGTAGCCACTCCATACTTCTGATCTTTGAACCTTACTTCTGATCTTCCCCCTTTTCTAGTTTGCTAGAGTCTTTCTACAATTAGTTTTGAATGTTTCTAAATTAAAGGTGGAGAAAAACTTGTACAGGAATATTTTTAAATGTGTTTTGACTAATGCAGCTCTGTACAGTGTGATATTCTGGGAATGCAAAGGTTTCAGACTGAGAAAAAGGAAAATAAGTGAGAGGGGTGAGAAATGACTCTGATCTGTGCTCATCCTGCTGAGCACGTGCCTCTATTTTTAACTTGACAGTGGTTAAAAAAAAATCTGTCTACACACACACACACACCCACACACACCTTAATGATTAAGTTAATGATTAAGTAAGATTTGTTCCACAACTTTACAATAAATAAGGAGCTTCAAGATTTCAAGATTCAGCTTTTTTAGCAGAGATTTGGACAAACCCATTAAGTGTGTGACATCCAAGAATGCTAAGCAAAATGCAATCCATCTACCTTAGCTACTGTCCAAAACAAAGAAGTTTTTCTCCTGAGATGATGGGACATTCTGCATGAAATTCCAACAAAGCACCTTTACGTATTTTAGAGTAGATCTCACTAATTTTTTTTAAAATTCTTTCTATCTTAGTTTTTCATCTAAAGGTCATAAAACTGAAACTGATCCCAACACATGGCATAGCCATATAGCTTAACAAAGCTTTTCAACACAGTCTTTTTTATAAAACAGGTTAATTATTTTTCAGTTTTCAATGTTTTTTTCTAGTTGCATCTACTGGTTTTTGACCTTTAAATTAATGCATCCTAAAATGACTATGATCAAAATTCCTGGTAATGAGATACTGTAATTAAGTGTTGTATTGTGTACAGGAAAACCTTGTTTTTGTTTTACTAAGCTATACAGCTGGGAATATTAATGATTCAATAATGGGCTACTGAAAGTGCAATACTAAAATCTGCTGAGATAAAATTAATGGAAACAGTTTTGTGGAGGAGAGAAAATGACAGAATGTCTGACAAGAAAATATGATATCTTTAATTATAAATCACACAACAATGAACAGTGCAGAAGATTGAATACATTAGTATTCACATAGTCCATTAGTATAAAAAAAATCAGACCATTTATGTTTATATGGCTACTTTCTGCAAAATTCATCTTCATTTAATGCTATAATAATTACCCTAATGAGATAAAGAGCAACACCACACAGATCCATCTCGGTGTTTATATTTGTGATTGTAATTGGAAAGAGGACATTTGAAGGAGTCCCTCAGCACCAGACAGCTTTCTTATAATGTGTTTTGTTTTTCTTCAAAAAATGGCACTTCCATGAATGCTGTAGGTCGTAATTACTAAGTGAAGACTTCCCCTGCAACACCAACATTATTTCCCTTCAGGCTGGTGTTCAAGCAGTGTCAGGATGGCACTGCCAAACCCCAGGACTGCAGAGTTCTCCCTTCCCACTGAACAGCAAACTAAGATTGCTCTGAGTTCATGTGTGAGCCTTTCCACACAATGAGAGATGCTGCAAAGCATTTGTTCTGTGCTGAGAGCTGTGGGAACAGGAAACAACTGGACCTAAACAATCTCTTTACCTTTATCTTTGCTTACCTAATCATTTGATTATGGTATTGGCTTGGTTTTTCAGATGTTCGTAGTACTTTTACACCAAAGTGACTGTAATGAAATTAATTCATTCATGCATATCCAAATGTAGCTAGTGCTAAACGTACTACAGTCAACTCTGCATTTTATTGCATCTCACAAACAGGTTAATATATAAAGCATTTCTTCTTTTACTGAAGTCTTTATTAATGGCAACATATTAGCTGTATAGTGTTTTTTTAAATTATGAACTATAAGAATATTAATTATATTATTAATATATAGGTGTGACATTTTTAGTGTGCTTTATTAGTTTTGTCATTCATAAAGAAGCTTTCCCCCTTGAATAAAGCACAAACTAACAAGATATTTTTCTATTAATATGATTATTTTTTCCAGTTACCCACTCCCAACATAATTATTTACTAAAGAGAACGCTGTGGTCAAATTGCAGCCTGTACAGCTAAGGCAGCATGCTGTACATTGTGTTTGCTTATTACAAATGGAAGCTGTAGCATTTTATGGCAGGCCATGGTTTCTCAGGCATAGTTTTGTGGCATTAAGCAAGCAAACTTTTTTACCTCATATAAGCAGAGCAGAGAGCTCTACCATGTAAATATGTAGCACAAACTATTCATATTAGAGATTACATTTTGTGTATCCAATTTAAGTGTCTCCTTTGTGACAGGAGAGAACTCCTTTACCCTTTTGCATTTAGATACACTCAGTGCTAAGAGAAACCTCTGTTGTGCAGAAAGATCTGTTGTATATATTTGCATTTATGTATATGATCATTCACATGATATAAACTGATGTGCATGTGTAATTTTATTAACTATAAAGTAGCAAATTTTAAGCTACTAATGTATCCAGATAATTTCCTTAAATAGCTGTGTCACTGCTGACACCATGTAACTATGCATATTTTTCCTTTAGTAGAAAACCAGAGCCTCATTTAATTTTGTTACAGTTAAGAATTAGGATGATTTAGAAGGAAGTAAAAGACAGATCTTTAGAAAGTGCATTCACAGAGCAGGTTACAAAATTAAACTGAATTGATCACACAGGGCATGCTTTGCTTCATTCAGAAATTATTATATTGTGGCCATTTTACCATTAGGTAAAATACAACCATATTGTGTCTCAATTCAGATCCTCAGCTACTGTATTCTTTGTGGTTTAGAAGTGTTCCTAGAAAAAATGCTAACATTTGATAAGAGAAAATTAGATATTTTAATGTTACTTTTTTTTTTCATCATTCATGTGTCCAGGAGATAAAGAACTTCTGCTAGGTTGTTGTGTGGTAATGTCAAATATGAAGTGTTAAAACCTAGAGGGCTCTTTGTCAAGGACACTGGTAGGATTGTGGCAGTAGCAATTTGCATGGAAATGGAAATGGTACAGTAGACCAAGCCCAGAAAGGGCTTTCCTAGTAAAGAAAGAGAGGGAAAAATAGATAGATGAGTCTTACATAACCTATCACAGGATTGGCATAGAGAAACCTAACAAGTGACCAGGTTTTTAGTTTTCTTAGACTTTCATTAACAGAATTCAAGGAATAAATTCTCACTATAGTAAATGCTAAAAATTAGGAAGTTTTACTGTGTACATTTCATGGCAAATTAAAAGCAGTACAGTTTGTGCCAGACATACATTCACTTGAAAGCAGATCTTCAAATTTCACTGTTCCCTGTGGTTTTTTTCAGAGCTCATTTTATCCCATCTTTTCATCACACAATGCTAACTGGCCCATAGCTCACAAAAAATGATTTTGTTCCCTCTGTGTAATTTTACAGCTGAACTTGGAACACACTTTGTTATCTGCTTATATTAGTTAAGCAAGAACATAACTGTAGTTCTAAACAAAGCATATGCTACTTCGGAGCTTGCCAAGGAAGCACAATTTCCGAGGCTGTTTTTTCCCCACTCCTTCCCTAAGCAACCAGAATTCTCATAAAATCAATAATGAAAAGGGAAGAGAGGGCCAAAGGCACAGAGAGATCAGAGAAGCTGCAGGAAAGGATAGTGAGTGCAGCCCATCCAGGTGCCCTCTGTAACCTTTTTTCCTGGTGCACCCTCCTTCCCTTCTGTCTTTTTCTATAAAATTGCAGCTGCAGCCAGCTGCCTGGCTGGAGAAACCACAGATGGATGTTTGAGATACTTTGAGTGGAGGTTCCTCTGATTCTGATTTGTGCACTATAGGAACTTGAAACCAAGCAAAAAAATGATTTTTTCTGAATTGACTCTAATGTTCTGTTGGAGGCAGTGTGGGAAAAAATAATATTCAGTGGTTAAATAGCAGTCAAGATTTTAAACCATCTGACACTCCCTGCACTCCAGCTGCTAAACATATTCTTTGGGACAAGATAGTACTTGCAAGTTGATGGCAAAATAAATATGAAGGATATGTGCAGTCTCTCCCAGAATTAAAACAAAGATCTTGAGGACTGCCCTTGTCTGATTCAGAATTTAATTATACTCTGTTTCTTTGTTTTTCAAGGAAGAAAAGCTTCTGAAAACACTTGTGCAGCTCGGGGTCCGCAGTGGCAAAACTGCCAGTCTGGAGATGGAAGTGGATGGGCTGCCCTTCTACAGCACCCATTCACTTATGATCGAACAGCTGCTGCAGGAAGCACAGCAGTGACTGCTCCTAATGACTTCTGCAGGAAGGGTTGCTCCCATATCATTCCCTTATTTTTGAGGCTCTCTCAAGGCGTAAAAAATCAGGAAAAGATGACTTTTCATCTCTGGTGTCTTGACCACACACAGCCTTTCATTGTTTTCAGTACAACATCTCTGTGAAACAAGAAGAGGATATGATCCACTTGATTTACCTTTTTTTTCTGTAATTTTAATGGAAAATTGAATTTTGTAATTTTATAATTTTATAATGGAAAATGAATATTAAATGATATTATATAATAAGAGGTGATCTGGCTTTTACAAAAAAAAGCATGAAATTACAATGAGATATGACTGCACTGCTGTTCTTGTTTTACTAACCTCATAACTGCAACAGGAAGTAACTCTCATAGCAACTTAGATTTAAAAATACTTGTGGTGAGGAAAACAGCTACAGTAGAGAGGAAGATTCAAAACAAAACCTTCCTGTAGCCTCCCTCTAACACTGTGTTCTTATGGATAGTTTGTGGAAGTGTGAGGAGAGAAGGAGAAAATTTTAACTGAGCTAATGAAAATAAGGGCAGCATTCCACATCTTCTGTGTAAAGGGTTGGCTGTGCCATTACCCCCTGTCATATTAGTAATTTGCCACTTACGTATTTTGCCACTTTATGGATAATAAAGTTGTAGACATTTCAGAGTGTCCTGTTGTTACAAAGAAATTAATTGAATACAAAATAATTATTAAAAATTAATGATTAGAAATTAAAATATGATTAGAAAAGAATAAACATTTGCATTCAGTATGAAATAACATTATGTAAATAAACCTTTACATGATTCCTGCTGTAGAAGTTCAGCTCCTGACAAGACCAAGTGAAGTAACATTGAATTTTATCCCATAGGATTACTAACTCTGAAGCAGTACATGACAAATGGTTGTGAACTGTGCCCAGCTGTTGTCATTTAAAGCTGTAATTTTACCTTAACTGCAGGTGAGTGGCAGCACCACAGTGCTGCTGGCTGTCAGCCCTCCCAGCAGAGAGAGGAGGGTACATTTGAACCCCTGGAACACTGGTGCTTTACCTGTCATAAAATGGAAGTTGCTTTAGTTGGACTCCAGCAGCGAGCAACACTTTATATCTCTTTTCCTTCCTGGCAGGTGAGTTTTATTTTCCTTCTTTGATGCAAGACAAACAACTTTTTCCAAATGAGAAAAATAATTTCATGCCATGAACATTAATCTCCTGAAGTCCCTGAGGATACAGAGCCTTTAAAGATATAAAATAGTCGAACACATGACAGAAAAAAATCTTAATGCCAGACTTCTGCTAGACATTTAGGTTCATCAAAGATTCCAATCTTTATTTTCTAGATAGATCAGTCTTTTTTTTAGATACTTTTAGAAAAGTATCTTGGAAGTAAAACAGTTAGAAATATCTCCTTTAGAAGTCTCCAAACTCTCCAAACTATAATTATTAAGTAAAATACTTCATATGAATTATTGAACTTTTTTTCCAAAGCCAGTAACCCTGCAGGATGGCATATGTTCACTGCTGCACAGAACTCACAGAATGAAATTGGCATCATTTTAAAAGCAACTGATTTTATTCTCTCTGTGCTACTGACATGTTACACTAACAGGTGCAATGTATACTTCCAAGCACTAACTTTTGTTAGAAAATTTCATTTAGTAAGCTTTTACTCTTTTTTCGCCCTAAAATACAAGTCTTAACAATCAGTTTTCATTAAAGAATACAAAATATAATCATTTATTTCTCTTTTACTCAGGTTTGTGCTTTTAAAATGCCTTCTTGTGTGCAGTCCCAAGCATGGCATTTACTTCAACAGCATGTGCAGCATGTCTCTAGCAAGACATGCTTGAGACCTTAGCAAGCCCCTTGGGTGAATGTGTTTTGACTGAGATGGAAGGAAAAGCTCTGAGTGGGACTTACCTTCCTGCTGTATTGGTTACAGTTTGCAGCCTAAGCCAACCAGTCACAATACAGAAAGGATTGATAAAATATTGGCCTCAAGAAAAAAAAAAAGGGGGAAAAGAAGAAGAAAATCCCTCCTTTCTGTTCTGGGTTAGCAGGTTAAGTGCTGGGAACTGGAGCAGAATGCTGCACTGTGTTACACAAGTTTCCATCTGATTTTGAACTGCAGCAGCTGACCAAAGCTGACCACATCAAAGTTCCAACTCCAATGAGCCTTAATCCCTCAGATGACAATTCCATGTAGTACAGCATGCTCTGCATTCCAGTTGTCTAATTTAAACAGCGTGGGGAACTATAAAGAAGCAACACATAAACACAACAACAAATATTTAATCCTAGAACAAACCATGTGTGTCTTGCAGCCTGACAGATCCTGGGGGTCCCAGGGGTTGGTGCTTAACAATGTACAAGCTCAGCACTCCAGGGAGGGAGTCCCTGCCTTACAACCCCCTTGGAATACACTGCAGATGAGTTGAAAGATTAGGAGAAAATAAAGCTAAACAGTGCTAAGAGTCAGGAGAAAAAAATGCAGATGTAAGGTAATTAATCCAGCTGAGTGGTCAAAGTATAAAGAAATGTAAAATAATTAAACAAACCAAATGTTAACCTAAGCAAACGTAATCCTCTCATGGGACTGGGGACACGAATCATTTCTGCAAAAGGAGGGAGGAGAGGATCTGTAGTCTCCCAAATAGAAACTGTGTGCCAAAACTAAAGATAGTTATTTCAAACATGGTGTGAAAAAATATAAAAAGCAAATTATAAAAACATTCTTTATTAAACACATCCACTAACTATATCCAGTATTGCACTCTCAAGGTGGTTTCCGGAAAACTGTTAGAATATATTCCTTTTGGAATCTGATGACAAGCCAGGCTGTGTTACAATGACATATTCAGACAGCAGGAGTAGACCATCTGTCTAGACAATCTTTTGACTCAAAAGCAAACCAAAGAAACAAAACTGATTGTACTGCTGTAAGTTATCAGCTCTGGGTTGCAGAGAGGAGTTTCAAGGAAACACCAGAGAATTGAAAGGACAAGGCAATATTCACGGTGTAACAGCTCCAGGTAAAAGGAGGTGTGATAAGCAGATTGCAAAGAAGAATCACACAGGATTCATTAGCACAACAAAAAACCCTAAGAAACCTAGAGAGGAGATGGTGCTAGAGACAATACTGTGGAGCACAACTCCCAGGTATTTAAAAGCCATTATTCTCCACTTCTATATTTTGTTTCTGTCTAAACCAGGACACACATCATTCATACATCATATTTTTGCTACTGTATTTACTGAACAATGACCAAACCCTAAACTGTATTATCTGTGGGCAAAAATGCAGTTTAAACAGAATTTATTCAACAGTTTCCCTGACAAATGCATTGTTATTTAATTGCCTGCATGGTCTGTGCAGCACAAGATACACAAATTGCAAAGGACACAATCAAAACCTTAGCAAGGGGTAGTAAAATTTAGATGTAAATACACGTTCTTGAACATAGGGACTCAGAGAAGCACATGGGATCAAAGTGCCTCACTTACTGCCAACCTCTTGTTCTCTTTGGAGTCAACAAACCAAGCTATTGACACCCACTGGAGCCCAGTCTCCTACTTCCAGAAGTCTCTAGGAGCCTTACCATGAGGTCTAACAGTCTGAGGCTCAACAGTGAAATAGCAGCCTGAAGGTCTCAGCAGGTGCTGAGTTCCTTGTGCATGTTCTCCTGTAATGTCCCGCACTATCAGACTGATTGTTTTAGGAATCTGGTTCTGGTGTGGTCTCTGCAGGCTTTGAAACTTGCAGAAGGAGAAGTTATTTCAGAGAGTTACACAGATATTGCAGAAGTGTTTGTTGGGCGCTTTTTTTTTTTAAGTATATATGGGAATATTATTTTTTTTTTGTCTCTGACCTTTTCAACAGATGAAAACAGCTTGTAGAGAATTACTTTCTCTAGATGCTACAGGGGCAAACAGAAAGCAGCTAAAGATGAGTTCACCAGAACTACACACTGTGAGTACTGGCTTATTCCAGTCAGTGAAGTCATCAAGACAAACAGGTCTGAAGTGGCAGCACAGATATGTGATTATAACTGAACTGACTTAGCACAAACTTTCCTCACTATTGCCAGTCGTCCAAGACCTCTAGAAACAGCTTCAGTGCACAGAATTGCTCATAAGCCTTTGGGAGGTCACACTGTTGTAATACATGAAAAATTCAGACAGAGACACAAACACGGCTGTAGCTGCAGGTGTAGGATTATGGTCATTTTAATTAATGCTATAGGCTGTCTGCATTAGTTGTGAAGCAGTCCTTCATTCCAGCACCATCAAGTGGTATTTGTAATAACCCTGGTTGTTGTTCATGCTGTTTGTTGGGAGTTTCAGTTGTGTTTAGTGGATAGGATTCCTTCGTCTCAGTACTCAGATGGCCCAAGCATGTTAGACAAGAGTCTCTCATCTTGACAAAGTTCTGGTAAGTGCTTTCACTGGAAAAACAGTACAATACTGGGTCAGCAACACAGTTGAAAGTAGTTAACAGGAGAGAAATATGGTAAACATTAAATATCTTCTCAGCAAATGAGCAGTTGTTCTCCAACAAGCTACGAACTACAAGTAGGATGTGGTATGGTCCAAAGCAGACTAAAAATATGAAAACAGTGCTTGATACCAGTCTTTTAATTTGTATTTTCTTCTTCTTTTGGGTGCCAGGACTCTTGTGGACAACTCGTAAAATCCCACAGTAGGAGAAGACCAGCAGAAAGAAGGGGAAAAGGAAGCCAGCAGAGAAGCGATAGTAATTGACGTTGTGCTCCCATTTCTTGATGGGGTAATGCTCAAAGCACACCAAGTGGCTCTCAGCATCCATACTGATCTCCCCGTGTGTGAAGACAAGGCAGCATGTGATAATTTCTTTGGCCCAGATGATGATGCTCACAATGGCAGCAGCCTTCATGGTCCGAAAGCGCTGGAACCGAAAGGGGTGCACCACGGCCAGGTAGCGGTCGATGGAGATGCAGCACAGGAAGCCCACGCTGATGTAGATGTTCTCATACAGGATGATGCCACAGACTTTGCACAGCAGCTCGTCGTAGGTCCAGTTGTCGTGCTGTAAAGCATACTGAAGCCAAAAAGGCAAAGAAAATATGTACAGCAGGTCTGCTATTGTCAAATTGCAAAGGTAAATACCCAATTCATTTTTAGCTTTGATCTGTAAATACCCATAGTACAGTGACAGGCAGTTAGCTGGCAAGCCTAATATAAACACAAATATGTACACCACGGGGGATAATGCCTCGTGGATATCATGATTAATATTGCATTTCTCAGTCGCATTCTCTGTGAAATTCACCATCTTCTACTTCTCCCTGTGTATCACTCATCAGGGTGCTCAATGTAAGACTTAATTACATTCAGTTTTCATGTAGAGTTTGTTTCTTCCACAAACCCTTAGGCTGAAGTGATGACTTGCTGCAGGATGTTAATAACCTGAAGATAAACACAAGGAAATCTTTAGAAGGGATACAGTTCTTAAATATATAGTACACTTTTCAGAAAGCTGCCTTTTCCTAGCTCTAAGTCTTTGATAAAGACAAAGCCTCTCTGGGAAATCAAGGTTCACATAACTCCTAGTACGTAACAGAAAAGTGCCAGAAAATTATGTAATCCAGAATCACAAAAAAGTTACAAATATTTGTTGGTTTATCATTGGAGGTATCTAAAATATGATGAAATATCATCTCTGGTTTACAGATGGGGCAGAAAAGCAGTAATCAGATTTGTCTACAATGAAAAAGGTGTCTCTGATAAACCAGCAGCCCACACAGATTTCCTTAGAGGGTGTAGGATGCACAAAACTCTTGATTATTAATTTCTATTTCTTAAATTTCCTTTTATATACAAGATACCATGTAATATGCAGTTCAATTCAGCAGAACAAAAAACAAAGGGAATTTTTAGCACTCTGTCTTACAGTTACTTATAAAAACAATCCTGAAAGCAAGTTATCTTCCTCTGTTGGAAGGACATGGTGAAACTCTGATACAGTGCATCTCCATGGTCTCAGTTCTACAGGATGTGCTACTAAATATTCCTTATTTGCCATCAACTCCAAAACCCACACATTTATCATTTATACACTTGTATCTTTCCCTTTCATCTTCACTGAATATGACTGTAATTGTTTTCACCTGAAGAATCTGGTATAGTCCAAACACATACCCATAGAAGCCATTGCTATGGTATGCTCTACTGAGCTATACTGTAACAGTTTAATACACAAAAACCACTGCTGACAGTGGATTAGCACTCAGTGCTACTAGGTCAAACCTGGAGCCAGCTCACAGTGGTGAAACCCTCAACTAAACAATGAAATACCCCCTCCAGCATTTTGTCACCTCATGGTATATTCACGTGGGCACAGATGCTCATCCCTGGAGGACAGCAGGGCAAACTGTGCCTGGTCTGGAGGGAATGCTTGTTTAACCTGGTGGTGCAGAACAGCAAGACCGTATTTCTTTCAATCTCTCCGCAGAAGATTCAGGGATGTTGGGTCTACCTTTGTAAGGTAATGATGGTACTCCTGTGTACTCTTTCACAGCTTCAGATACTATGGGTTCAAAAGAAGCACTATCCAAAGATAAGGCCTTGCTGCTTTTTCCTGTTTGCTATGCTAATTTGCATTTTTGTCATCATCTTCTGTCCCATCTAGGAACATAAAATTTCTTCCAAGGCAATGCTTACAAAAACATGACCATGCTACAGTAAAATTACTGTCAGCTTTAGCATTTGAAGATGTTACTGTCAAATTATTTTAATACTTTTTTTTTAATAGGGATAGATAGGCTTTACTCCTGTAGAAACTGAAAAAAAAAATCACTTGCTTTAAGCCAGAAAATAATTGCCTGGCTGAAATAAGTGATAAAACCTGCAAAGAATTTAATTTTTTAGCTTCAACCAGCATAATTCCACAGAATTCACAGCAAGCACATACAAATAAAAATTGGGATGTGGTTTTCATCCCTTTACTTTTACTTTTGCTTTCCAACAGAGGGAACGTCATGCCTGGTTTTGGTAGAAATATCCTTGGGAGCTCAGAAACTTTCAGTCATGAAACAACAGGCCAAGGTAAGTTCATCTCCCTCAAAACTTTTAACTCCACTGTCCAATGCAATTTGTGTGAAAGACTGCTCAAGTCTGGCACTCTGCTCTCCTCCACCTCTCAGTCTCAACAGCTCCTTTGGGGTTTAAGAGACTCATGCTCTCCACTGTGGCTGTCAGAACAGTTATAGCTCATTTATCAAGCTCAGCAGGAGAAACGCTGAGGGGACCCAGTCACAGGTACCTGTGGTTCAGTTTGAAGTTTGCTCTAGCAGCTTGCCATAAACTTCCCGTGGAATAAATATGATAATGTTAGCAGTGCTGACATGTACAGCAGAAATCAATCACTAAAGTTATGTACAGAATTTCCCAAACACTGATACCTAGGGGCCATCAGCTCCTCTGTAACACTATGCAGTTTCTCCAAGGCTTCATAACCACCACATATCCCTTCCATCTGCAGACAAGGGCAGTGCACAGTATCTGTGCTGAGGCAGGTTTGATAACCTTGTTACCCCAAACCACTTTTTTAATCCAGAGCTCCAGGACTGAGTTTGTATTTCTGCATTTTCAGCATTTCTGTATAATGATTTTGTGACTTTTACATGTAAGGGTTTGCCTGAACAGGATGATTGGCACACCTTAGTTATTCTCTAAAATACCTAAAATCTGAGACCTGTCATCATATCTACCAGCACAATGCCCAGCCAGTGTCCAGCTCCTATTTGGTCAACAGGGCCAAATAGTAATCCAAAAGCTGTAGACAGTTTTGAAAATTCAGAGCTGTCTTTATATGTCTAGAACTGAGTTTCATTCGGTGTTATCCACTGAGTCATTATGGATCACATTTATGAGGAAAAGCAAATGTACTTTACAGCTGCAGTGTTTTTGAAAATGTTTCTTTTCCTCTAAGAACTCTAAATGTTTTTATCAAATTATGTTTTCATACAGAGAATATAATTCTCTGTAATAAGTAAAATCATTTCTGCTTAGTTTAAAAGTCTTGCCAGAATGCAGAATGTGAAGGAGGCAGCAAAAGTCTTATTGATACAATATTATGGTAATTTAATATACACTTATGATTACAGCAACATTTCCTGCTCCTGGAGGAAATGCTGGATTGGGGTGTTCGAAGGGGCAGGAAGAGAAGGTTGGCTGTAACAAATCTCTTTGCCTTGTGCTAAAAATCCCTCCCCAGTTTCAAAGATGGGGATGAAAAAGAAAGATCCAGATTCTTGTGCAATAGCTGTCTTATACTGCTGTTCTGGACAGTGGCAACAGTGAGCCAGGAAATCCTTCCCTTGTTTCAGCCTCCTCAGTGTGTGGGCTCTGGGCTGCCTTTGTACCCTTTGACCACTCATGCCTGGCTAAGGACAAACTCAGCAGCCACACGGAAATACAGAGGCAGTTCAACTTTTCCCCACCACCATGCACACTAAATATAGCTCTGCACCAGCCAGGGAGTGAAACTGTAGGAATTTTTCAACAAACCTGGTATCAAAGGACTGCACCAGCAGGTTTAAACAAATGGGTGTGGAAGAGCCCACTCTGTTGTTAAGAACATGTGATACAATACTTTACAAACTGTCTGAAAAAGTGGAACATGAAGGAAAGGTGATGCAGGGTATAGAAGAGAAAAGACAAATAGCTCCCCCATTACTTATTGGCTACTTCTAAAGAGAGACGAGAAAAATTTTTAAGTTTCTCTATGAAAAACATCTGGGGTGCAGACAACCATAAAGCTGAAAGCAGATATGAACAGGAACACACAGGCATTTCTTTTAGAGAGCTTTAATATGGATATAGTGCAGCTGTGTGACTTCTTATTTTTTTTATCATAGTTTATGTAACACCTTCAGTATCACGAATCTGCAGTCATTTCCAGGCAATATTTCTCTCTCCTATATGCCCACATTTTTTAGATGATACCCATCTAAGCCTAAGTCTTGGCAATATATTAGAAGACTCTCTCCACCTACATGAGCTCCAAACAATTCTCTTGTTCCTGGATTAAAAACAAAGGCAAGGATCCCAGAGCTTCAGAAAGCCTCACTTTTTCATGGTTTAAACAAGCCAACTTTAATACTCACTGGAGAGTTCAACAACAGTTCTTTTCCTTCCCAACTCCTGTGTGCCTTAGCTGTTAACAAACACATGACTTGCCCCTGCACCATGAACCATGGGCAGCTCACGTGTTAAGTGCTGCCTGCTGGCAATGGCACAGGAAGCAGCCAGAGCCACTGGCAGCAACAGCCTCTTCACCTTGGACCAAGCAGTAGCATGGAGCCCAGGGGGACCTTTTCAGTTTCAGTGACACTGCTACAATTTTCATTGTAAGAAACCTGTCTGCAACTAGGCCTACATTTTTTGGCAGAGACAAATGGGACTGAACCAAAGAATTTCCTTGCTGGAATTTGCAACCGTTGTGCACTCAGCTGGTCTCATCCACACAGCATCCCACCTCCATTAACAGGGAGTGTAGCAGGCTTGTGTGCCTGCACGGTCTCTTGCTATTTAATCTGTCCTTGCACCTGTCATACAGTGCAGACAGGCCTGAGTCACTTGGCTGTCATTGCAGGACTTCAACTGTCCTGCAAATCTTGGAATCAGAAATCCAGGGTGGTTTCAGTTTAGGATTTGGTGCAGGTCATTATCGACACAAACACCAGCCCTAAAATTCACATGCTAAGCTTCCTTCAACACTTGCAGGTTTGTCAGAATATTTGATCCTGTTTCACAAAGCCTGGAAGCATAAGGTCAGATAAGAAGGCAGGGAAGTGATGAGCAGCAGAAGAGACTAGGGACTGGTCAAACAACATAAAATAAGAAGGAAAGGCAGAGTAAGTTTGAGGGAAAAAAGTAGAAGAAAGCAGAAATTTGGGTGAACCACCAAGTATGAAGAAAGAGCACAATGATATTTGGGTTTAATCAGAAAGATTATGATGTAAAAGATGGATCTGTTGGAGCACAGAAACAAGACAAGAAGGGTGGAGCACTTCTACAAGGGAAGGATGAGAAAGTTGGAGTAGTTCAGCCTGGAGAGGAGAAGGCTTTGGGAGGACCTTGTTGCAGCCTTTCAGTACCTAAAGGGGACTTACAAGAAAGATGGGGACAGACTTTTTAATCAGGATTTGTACCAACAGGACAAGGGGCAATGGTTTTATACCACAAGAGGGTAGAGTCAGACTGCATACAAGGATGAATATTATTATGATGAGAGTGATAAAACACTAGCCCAGGTTACCCAGAGAGTTGATGGATGCCCCAACCCTGGAAACATTCAGGGTCAGGTTTGATGGGGCTCTGAGCAACCAGGTCTAGTTGAAGATGTCCCTGCTCATTGCAGGAGAGTTGGACTAGATGGCCTCTAAAGGCCCCTTCCAAACCAGACCATTCTGATTCTAGAAGGGTATCAAGTAGAAAGAGCCATTAAAGGCAATGAAAGATATTTCTAGTAACACAAAATAAGTAAAGGAAGAGAAAGACAAATACATATGAAGCACAAACATAAATATATATATATTTATTTTTATAATATAGAATTTAGATAATATAAATAATGTATAATAATTGTATCTATATTATGTATTATATAATCTATAACATATATATGTTATATACATTTATATAATATATAATATATAGTTTATATGGTATATAAGTATATTTATATTAAGATAGCTGAAATATTTGCGGTTGCTTTTTATTCCAATCTTTAGAACAAGAATTCTTAACCAGTGTCTAGCAAAATTATTTTTAACAATAGGATGGGGAATAGAGAATAGATCAGCAAAGGCTAACAGATATTTTAAAAAACTATGTGCACTCCAGAGGATTTAGTCGCAGCAATTTGTGTTTTATTGCTGGTAATGTTTCAGAAATTATGACAAATTGGGGTAAAACAGACATAACACTTTCTTTTGTGAAAAAGAGGAGTCAAACTGAGCTTCTGAACCAAAGTAATTTACATCTGTACAAAATCCATTCAGTGTTTGTAACTTGCAAGTGGATTTTTCTAATGTGAACATCTGACTACAATAATTATTACTCTGTATATCTGTTTCAGGTGAAGGGAACTGTAAAAATGTTCTGTATATTACAAATTACTTCTGTCATTATCAGATGACTTGTCTTATAAACCTATTGTCAAAGAAGGAAGTCAGCGACATTTTTTTCAGAAGCCACATAAACAAAAGACTAATTAGTCATCAATGTCCAATTTTTCCTAACACAGACATGCAATTTTTTACAGTCTAGAGAAAATCATTCCATTTTCTCCCTCTTTTGATATTTTGATAATTCCATGTTCTGTTTCTATACCTTTCCATGTCAGGTTTTTATGACTTTGGACTTCTTTGTTTATGCCTGCACTTATAAAGGACAACTTGAGATGAAGGGCAACGGAAACAGGTAGGATAATTAGTACAGTTAGTCCAATATGATAGAATCATAGAATAGTTTGTGGTGGAAGTGACCTTAAAAATCACCTAGTTCCAACCATGGGCAGGAACAGCTTCCCTAGACCAGGTTGCTCAAAGCCCTGTCCAGCTTGGCCTTGAACACTTGGGGATGGGGCATCCACAGCTTATCAGGGAAACCTCTTTCAGTGCCTCACCACCCTCACAGTAAAGAATTTCTTCTTCCTACTATCCAATCTATACCTACTCTCTTTTAGTTTGAAGCCATTCCCTCTGGTCCTATCACCACATGCCCTTGTAAAATGTCTTCCACCATCTTTCTTTTAGGCTCCCTCCAGGTACTGCAAGCCAGCAATTAGGTCACCCTGGAGCCCCCTCTTCTCCAGGCTGGGAAATCCCAATTCTCTCAGCCTTTCCTCACAGGAAAGGGTGCCCCATCCCTCTGATCGTCTTGGAGACCCTCCTCTGGACTTGGTCCAATAGGTCCACATCCTTCCTGTGCTGGGACCCCAGAGCTGGATGCAGCACTCCAGTGGGTCTCAACAGAGCAGAATGGAAGGGCAGAATCCCCTCCCTCACCCTGCTGATCATGCTGCTTTGGATGCAGCCCAGGATATGTTTGGCTCTCTGGGTTCCAAGTGTTCCTTTCCAACCTCTCATCCACCAGCACCCCCAAATCCTCCCCAGCAGAGCTTCTCTGACCTGTTCATTCCCCAGCCTATGTTGATACCAGGGGTTGCCCCAACCCCGGTGCAGCACTTTGCACTTGGTACTGTTAAACCTCATGAGATTCCCATGCATTCTTCTTGAGCTTGTCCAGGTCCCTCTGGATGGCATCCCATCCTTTGGGTGTGTCACTCCTCTCTTTGGTGTCATCTACAAATCTACAAATCTGCTGAGGCTGCACTCAATTCCTTTATTTATGTCATTAATGAAAATGCTAAATAAAACTGGTCCCAGTATGGATCTCTGAGGGATACCACTTGTCACTGAGGTCCTTTAGGACACTGAGCCATTGACCATGACCCTCTGCATGCAAGTGCTCCACCAATTACTTATGCACCTAACAGTCCACCCATCAAATCCATCTCTCTCCAATTTATAGAGAAGGTTGTTGTGGGGAACCATGTCAAGGCTCTACAGAAGTCCAGATAAATGACATCTGTGACCCTTCCCTTACCCACTGATGCAGTCACTCCATCATAGAGTGGAGCCATAGGCTGATGAGGCAGGACTTGCCCTTGGTAAAGCTCTGCTGGCTGTCCCAAATCACCTGTCCCTGATGTGCCTTAGCACAGTGTCTAGGTGGGTCTGTTCTGTGATCCTCCCCAGGCACAGAGGTGATGCTAACAGCTGGGTAGTACCCCAGGTCTGCCATTCTAGCCTTTTAAAAGATGGGTACAATGTTTCTGTTTTTCCAGTCACCTGGGACTTCTGACTGCCACAACTTCTCAGGGATCACAGACAGTACCTTGGCAAATACATGTTCCTGTTCCCTCAGACTACTCACTCTATCCACACTACCACTTATTCTTTATCTAGTATTAGGGCCTTTTTGCCTCACGTGAGGGCTAAACAACTGGTTGAGCACAAGAAAGTGCTGAAAAAAAAATCTTTGGAAAATCCCTATTTATGGTAATAAGTTCATGCAATGTGTAATTTCAGGCAAACAGTCCAAGTAGTATCAGGGAGGTGAATCACAGCTGAAATTAGTCATGCTATAGCTGCCTCAAAGCTTGAAAAAATGACCCTCATTTGCCCCCGACTTCCTGCTGTAAAAGATCAACCAAGTGGACAACATGACCCTCCAAGTATTTCACTGCTGAGTTACTGTGACTATATCCTACCCACAGGGCACATGTTGAAGCTTTGTGTAGGACTTGCTCATGGCCCTGGAGCCAATGAGTGTATTGAGTACAGAACAGTGGGTGGAGGAAAACACATCATACCACTTCCTGCAGACATCTTAAATCACTCTATTACTCAGAGAAAAAACTCCAAATCTTCCTTTCCCCTGAAATAAAACTTCAACCAAGTCAGTGTCTCTCCCTCTCCCTCACAATCCTTCTTGACACAAAAGACCAAAAAACCATCCCGTCTCTGTTGGAGAAGCAGCAGGCAAGTAATAATCAGTCACAGACAACAGAACTGCTTATAATTCCAAACGTGTACACTGATCCTCATTGAACAGGACAATGCAAGAAAAGCCAAGATTACACAGTCTTATTAGAAACCAAAAAGTCATGATCAACATACAATATTAGTAAGGAACAAGAACTAGAACAACTGTTGTACCCTAGGATTGAGATATAGGAACTTCACCCTTCTGAGTTAAATGAGCTCTGATTCATTTTACCATTTACAGCCTTGGGGAAAATCATCCTTCTGATTCATTTTCCTAAACTGTATTATTGCCTTTTTTGATGCTGCAGCCTGCTCTGACAACAGCACAGTGCTACATCAGGCAATGATATCTTGCACTGAAGTCAGTGACTTCAGCTTGAATTCATATCTGTATTGCATTTCAATGACTTTTGACTTTCTTGGATTGTCAGTGTGTCCCTGTAGCCCCAGGACTGCCACATAGCCCCTGTTTCACAGAGTGGCTACCCAAAGGGAGCCATGGGAGTCACCCACAGATGTCTCTGCAGCCTGAGTATGAGCCATCCATTCACATATCATGGGCCATAGCACACTGCCAGCACCCTGTCCTGGCCAGTGCACCCCATCCTGGGCAGAGCACCCCATCCTGGGCAGCACACACCAAGGCTGAGCAAAGAACTGGCTGTCAGCCTCTACCTTTGGCCAGGTGCTCATGCCCTGGAGCCAATGAGTGTATTGAGAACAACTTGCTCTGTACCCACATGCTCACGCAGAAAGGGAGTGAAATGCCAGCAACATGCATGGCAGTCCTTTCTGTCAAGCTTCCCCAGCTTCACTCAAGGGAAAACTTCTTCAAAAACTGACAAATTAGAGAATGAAGAGGGGGCCAGATTATCTTTCTGCTTGCATCTTTTGTAATGCCACTCTGAACCCAAGGACCAGCACATCATACCCTCCAAACAAAACTATCTCAGTAACTAAAAGTCATTTGGAAAGCAGCCAAACACCCATCTATACAATTTTTTTCTCCTTGTTTACTGATAATTCAACAGACAGGACTTATTGCACAGTGCTGCTGACAAGCTTGGGACATCCATAATCAATGCTTGACTAATAACACTTGACAATCAGCAAAGGCTGCCAAATAGAAAAATTTTGCTTGCTAGGTCTAACTGAAATGTGGCTGAAACTCTGGCATGTCTAAAGAGATTGAGCAGATCTCCCATTTAAGGAGAATGTTTGCATTTTCATTATTTCATGCATCAGCAAACAATGATACATTCCATAAAGTAATTTCTTTTTAAAATGCCATCTTCTGCATATATGATTCAGTATGTGATTCATTTTGTACTGTGGAAGTTTTAAGACATGGTAAAATGAAAAGCTGCTTACAATATTTGAAGACGTTTCCCTTCCAGTCCTCATTTTTCTTTGACTTAATTATTTTTCTTCTGTTTGGATTTATCTTAATCAAAGAGAATAAATTCATAATGGGATAGGAGCCCATTTAACTGGAGCATCTAACACTGTGTGCACTGCTGCCATTGTAAAAAACAAAAATCATTCTTTTGTGCCTTTGTACTATTTGTGTTTCCAGCTTACACTGCTCACCATTGTGCACATCAGACATGTTTCTGTTCTAGGTCTAATTCTTCTTAGTCTAGCACACCATCCGCCCTTCCACGCACTCCTGTTTAGCTATGCTCATTTCCTTTTAGGCTCAATTGAGTCTTTTTTTTGGCTCTTGTTCTATATTTCTGTATTTCTTCCTTAGATACAGAATTGGAGGGGTGGTGTGTGGAGTGCATTATGCATATGTATTTGTGCATGTCTTCAAATAGTTCCCATCTAGTTGGTAGAAACATAACTCTGCTAAACTATCCCTTGTTGCTATCTTTAATTAAATTTCTTCTCTTTTTTTCAGTTTCCCTTCTGGAGATTACCCAAGTTTCCTGTAGAACTGACTCAATATTCACATGGAAGACATGTTCCTCCATTGTTATTTCTCTGTGTTCTCACGAGAAGCAGTGTGCATTGCAGAAGGTTTTCCTCTGGCCTCTTTCCCTCGTTGCTGTTCTTGCTCCCTAGATGACTATTGAAAATGTCAGTCCTTTTTTTTTTTCCACTTGAGGGTACAGGACTCCAATAACCTAGTTCCCAGTGGATTAATCACTTTGAACAAAGCGCTGGAGTCTGTGTCTGCAGGTTTGCTTACATTACCATTTCCTGATTTTCCATTTCTGGATAAAAGAGGTTCAACACGAAAACTGAGAAAAATAGTGGGAGAGGCATGACCTCATAGAAATGCAAACCCCCCACACCCCCTTCTTTAATAGTATCAAAGAAGAAATTCACAGCAAAAGCAACAACCTTGCTGTAAACCATTCACACTTCCAAACATGCTTCTGACCAGAGAAAAGGGAGAGAATCAAATGCTTGTTATAGGGGAGTTCTGATGAACTCATGAGGAGATGGAAAAGCTGGCACAGGAGATGTGAGATTCCAAATTGAGAGCTGTTCAGAAATCCAGGTCCTGCTTTGGGATGGAGGTGTAAAACCAGCTCTGAAATTTGGACATATATTCAAATTCCAAATAATGATGTTCTGACATGATAGTCTCAGGGATTTTAGTTTAAGCCACTTGTAAATTTAAGACAATTGCTATTTTAAAAGCTATGTCTGAACAGTTCTTAAACATGGAGGATAAACCAGATACACCCTCTAATTAGATATGAGTAGACACTAAATCATTATCCATCACAGAGTATAAGCTCTCCTTCCTTGGCAGAAGGAAGATGAAATGTTTCCAGGTATAAAATGAAAACATTCTAATGGTTACTAAAATACTGAGTTAAAAGCAAGCCAAACCAGAGATCTCTGAAATATTTCCATTCTTCCCTACTAATATTTTAGCATTTTATTCAGGTATTATTAAAGTGACTGAACTTTGATAGTTCAATTACATTTGCTTTTGTAATTAATTCGTTATTATCTCCCCTTCCTCTGTTGGCAACTCAACCTCTCTTCAAAGCTTTGTGTCTTTACTGCTGGCCCATAGGACACAACAAGAGAAAGGAAGCTTGAGACCTTGCTGAATAAAGCAATAATGTTCAGAAGGGAAAGTCCAGGCTCATCCTAGCAGCAATGGCTCTCTGTAGCAATACCTGAGTGGAGAATGGCAGGAGGACAGCTCCTGTGGAGCAACAGGAACAGCAGCAGAGTGCCCTCTCTGTTACATGTAGGTCAGATCAGTTTTGCATTTTTGATTCTGGCATGGTGACAGATCTGAGCCTAAGCAATCCCAGATCAAACTCCAAGACTGTTGGGAAGGATGAAAGTTTGACAAGAAAGTCTCACAGATATGTATGCTTAGCAGAAAGATTTTTGAACGTAGAAGCTGAGGAAGGAATAGAGATGGAAGCAAATTTTGATATAGAAGAAAAAAATTGCTGAGCCAGTCTTACTGGATAACCAAGGAGGCAAATGGTATGTTAGTTAGAAGGGGGTTTTTATGACTTAGAGCAAAAGATAAACCCACCTCCAACAAGAAGATGAGGTCAGATCAGTTTTGCGTTTTTATTTTATTCTGGCATGGTGACAGATCTGAGCCTAAGCAATCCCAGATCAAACTCCAAGACTGTTGGGAAGGATGAAAGTTTGACAAGAAAGTCTCACAGATATGTATGCTTAGCAGAAAGATTTTTGAACGTAGAAGCTGAGGAAGGAATAGAGATGGAAGCAAATTTTGATATAGAAGAAAAAAATTGCTGAGCCAGTCTTACTGGATAACCAAGGAGGCAAATGGTATGTTAGTTAGAAGGGGGTTTTTATGACTTAGAGCAAAAGATAAACCCACCTCCAACAAGAAGATGTTTTACCGTGCAGAAAGATAGCACAGGCAAACAAGTCAGCAAATGTTGCAAGTAGAAAAAAGGTCTCAGAATTTTCCACTACAAGAAAACTGAAAAACAACTTCTAGCTTAAACTGTAATGTACTAACTTTTAGTGATTGGAGAATAGTAACATGAATATGGTAATTATAGTAGTTGTGATAGGCTATAGATAAAAGTTAAGGTATAGATTGGTTCTACTGTACTAAGATGCTCAGTAAAGAAAAGTATATAATGCATTTGTAACCTAAACTCAGGCTCTCCAGGCCCGCCTGCAGATGCAGCTGACAGCTGTAGGTGCAGGCTCTGTCGCCTACGACCCTGGACTGCTGTAACACCTTGGATGTAATAAACTGCATTTGGAAGAGCCGCCTGGAGTCCCGCATCTCTCATTCAGGCTCTTACACAAGACAACCCAGCTAGAAGGAATTTCGTTGCCACAGAAACAATTTCTGGCAAGAGGGCTCCATGGAGAGGAACAGAGCATGTACTTTCAGGTGAGTCTGTTTCTCACTCTCCCTCTAACAGGGTTTTAAACCTATTGTTTTCACTTTTTCAGAAAAATTAGCTACAGCTTCCAGACAAAGTGCCTAAAAAGCTCTTGTTTTCCTACCCTATTAGCAGAGTTCAGAATGGTGTTTCTAGTGGAGAAAAAGTGTTACAGTGGATGTATCCCTTAGAGAATAAACTGTAATGTTTTTCTTAGCTGCTCTTGCTTACTAATACGTTTAGTTAAAATTATTGGTCAGTTTCTTCTAAACATTAAAGCTGTTCTGTGTCTTTTCAAAAACAATTGC
Organism: Onychostruthus taczanowskii; assembly: GCF_017590055.1. NCBI lineage: Eukaryota > Metazoa > Chordata > Aves > Passeriformes > Passeridae > Onychostruthus > Onychostruthus taczanowskii. The sequence continues at coordinate 24,740,174 of NW_024496525.1, forward strand.
CACCAGCTGTCAGGGTCAGCAGCTCTGCAAATGCTTCAGCTGGCAGAATAATTCATAACAAGCAATAAAAGCACTCAGAATAAGCTTTATAGGAAAACTAAACATATTAGAGGAGACAAACAGCTAGTTATAAGGTAATGAGCCTCACAAGGCTGCCATGTCTGGAGTTCTCTTTCCACAGTTCTTCCCTTACAAATAATTACCATGTTGTGTAAATGTCCTTGTGAGTGGACATAACTTCCTTTAGTTACCACCACACTGGCACAATACAGCCATCACCAGTGAAGCCCCAGGGCACCAAGAATGCACCCTCAGGTCAGGACTAGAAAAATTGGAAGGGAAGAAATTTTCTTCTCCATGCACTGTTCACTGGGATGCCATGAAAACTCACATTTAGTGCATCAGCTGGTTAACCTGAGCGACACCATCCACAAGGCTGGTAAGGTGAGGAAAGTTTACTTTAATGCCCTCAACTTTGAACACCTGGTCCTGTGCAGCTGTGCTCAGCCACAGGTAAGAGGCTTCCTGCCTGTCTGAGCTCACAAGCAGCCTCAGGCTCACCCTAGTCAGTGACATCTAGTACAATGACACCTGTGTACACCTAGCTCTGCAGAGACTCACTTCCCTCCCTTCTCTTCCCTTTCCCCATATCCCACTTCTCTCTTTTCCTGCTGCTATTAGATTGCTTACAGTCCTCAGATCCAGAGCAAAGAGAGTCAATTTTTGTCCACCAACCACAAAGTGAAATAAATTCCTCTCACTCAAGGTGTCAAGTGAAACAATTTTTTAATGAGATATTGGAACCACCAAATCTTTCTTCATTTAAAACTGTGATATTCAAATCACAGTGCTGTGATGTAAACATTGTCACCTCTGCTGTCACAGAACAACATACTTGTCTGATCCTATAAACCCAACATTTTCTTACAGTATTCTTCCTAGACCCTGTAAAGACTTTTAAAACTTTGGGGATGTACTTTCCATGTTATCATCTCTCCTACAGTTGTATAGCACTGAATGTTAAATAAACTGGAAATGGCATTCTTCTGCCTCTTTGCTCATGTAACAGAAAGGCTTTACAAGTGCCTGTGCAGGAGCAGCCTGGTATGGGGGAACAACACACAGCAGCAGCAAGACGGGGAGGCAGAAAGGATAGGGGCGAGGACAGTAGAAAATTTTGTTTCTTCAAAGAAGAAATGAAAGAGTGGGTGTTAAATACACATGATTGACTACCTTTCACTGGCTTCTTGATTAAAGAAAACTTAAAAGAGGAAGTGGTTAGACACTCTGCTCTTCTGGGACTAGTGTGAATGCAGGGTGCTAGTGTGGAAAAAGTCACAGTGGGTACTGACTAAGATACTGCTCAGAAAGTCCCATAATGCTCACAGTGACACTGTCACATCTTATGAGCCAACATGTAGCCATTTTTACTTACTTTACTGTTAAGTTCCCTTATATTTTTATTAATAAATATCTGCATGTGTTTTGAACAGGACAGGACAAGGTGTTATATTCTTCTAAACTCTCTATTTCTTAGCTTTCCTCCCCATGCAACACACAAAAGAAGAAAGCATCAGTCAGTGAATTGCTTTTTTTTTTCTTTAAAAAGACTTACAAGCACATGAAAAATGTTCTCATAACAAGGACAAGCTACAATAACGAACAAGTTATTTATCCTACTGAAAAAAATTACTTTCTCACCTGATGGATTTCACTTCTCTAAACAAGCCCTCACATTTCAAGTTTTCCAAGCCAGATTCTGAACAGCAGGAAGAAAAGTGGCTTGGTGTTTGGAAAATATAGTAATGACATACATTTGAGTTACAAAGACAAAACTATATAGGTGTACACAGAGCACCCACACATCAAGGTATGTGGTTTAACAATTTCATGTTAGGTGTAACTTTTGGTTTGTGGTCTCAGGAGAAATAAAGTCACTTGCTAGTCTTCAAAATATCTTGTATCTACTCAACTCATACAGTACTAGTAAATGCTCTGAAAATTACTCCAGGAACTTATCTACAGGCCACTGCTCTGATTGCTTGCTGCAAACAACAAACAGTTTCTCAGTTTATCTTAACAATTTCCTTTCATCAATACAACTTGAACATTCAGCTTTCCTTGTGCCTAATTGGAACTCAAGAAATTTTTTTTGGGGAAAACCTTTATTCAAAGTTCCTGTTAGTAAGAATTTTGCCAAGGAAATTAATTTTGAAGTTGTGAATTTTTTTGGACATGTTGCTTTGATTGAGTCCTTGGAGTACCTCGTTGTTTTGTTTTAACAACTCAGCTAGAAAAATGTCTCACCACCTCTCCAGGAGTGAGACCCGCTCAGTGATGGAAAATTAACTTGCTTTCAAGAATGAATAGATAAAAATGAAACTCACCTGTTAGCAGAGTCTATGCAAAGTGAAGAGCACAAAACTTCCCTTCTCCTCACTCCTGCTCAGGCTGCTGGTGAAGCTTGTCCTCCTCCCAGCTGTGAGCAAGCCTGTCCGTGAAACAGCGCAGGAAAGGAGGAGGAGATTGTGTTTCAGCTCCTGTGCTCTTTATGGTTCATCTGTGAAGGAGTCAGCCCAGCCCAGCCCTCTCCTCCCTCACCCACTCATTCATAAGAGAGAGAGATGAGAGTGCCAAGAGCAGGCACTGAATACAGAGATTGCAAAGTACACGGGGTGGTGTTCCCAGCCGTCCCCACCGGCACACACACTGACCCGCAGAGAACTGCACTCTGATCACAGCAGCTGGTGCAGAGGCCAAATCCAGCTGCTTCCAGCTTATCTAAACACACACAGATGTTGCCTCATGCAGGCGTATTGAAAAGTATACAGAGTGTTAGTGTTGTTATTAGTATCATTTACAGTAAATTGTTTCTAGAGCTCGAGGAGGTCAGACCATTAAATCCAAACACAGCAGAAGGTGATCACTGCACAAGGAAGCATCTTCCCTCGCTGTGAAAGAGCAAGGACTGTGAGGGAGGGCAGTGCCTTCCTTTCTTGTCTGTGCAGCCAGACAGACTGCAAAGGCATAAACAGATTGAAGGGCTTGCCCAAGGCCATCCAGGAAGGGTGTAGCAGATGAAAAAGCTGACCTCCTGCTAACTCACACCCCTACTCCCACAGGAGTGAAAGCTGCACTGTGGGATACGTTTAAATTGTCTCACTCAAATTGAAACACACTACTTTTAAAAACACAGATAAATACAAATTACACCATTGAAGCTGGAAATAAAAGCTGTTACCAGCTCGGGCTCTAAATTGGTGCGTAACTTACCTGATGCAGTGGTCTGCCATGCAGCTGTAGGGACACCAGTGGCACTGCATGGTCAGAGCAGCACCCAACCAGAGCTCCCTTCTGCTCACTGCAATGGGCAACAGTGCTCTGAGGACAGCCAGACACAGTGAGTCTGGAAACAGGAATCCTGTGCAGGGAACTCCAAGATGTCTTGTTCGTTTCCAACCTAGTGGAAAGCAGAGTGACATAAGCACAGAAAAAAATTAGAAAAAATTAACCAAAACAGGAAGAAGACACAAGAATATTTAGAAAACTTGGAAATACTCCAGGAGTACCCATGGCTAACACCAGAAACAGTATCAAAAATAACTCTGCAATCCAAACACAGGCAAAGGGCTCTTCAGGTACAACAGGCTCCCAAACAGCAGAACCCTTCCTCTGGCAGGGCTTCTGGCAGATCAGAGATCTAAAATTATCTGCAGGGTTAAGAAACGTCTCTGAGTTTCTGAGGAGGGAAGCAACAAAAGAAAATAGGAAGTTCTTTGACACGGTCATGAAAGGCTGCAGCAAGCAGAGAACTGTCCTTTGCAGGCTCACCGTGCTGCTTGGAGGATGTCAGAGGTCAGGCAGCACACCTGGCTGAACAGGCAAGGCACAGCCTCCTGGAAGCACAGCCAGAGGCTGAACACCCTCTGCAGTATTAAGAAATATGAATGGTTGGTGTCAATTTTATTAGGACTACTGGGAATACTTCCTCTTCTGATTATTTATTGTTGTTGTTCGTGGTTTAAATTTTTTTTTTACTCATTTAATCTTTATTACTTATTTTTAAATACATATATAACATTTATTAAGAAAATCACCCAGACTGGAACCTTTCAGGGAGTGAAATAAAACATTTGTTTCAACACTTCTTAATCCAAAGTTATGTACCCTTGGATACTGCAACACTTTTATTGAAGAATTTATAAAAGATGGTATTAAGAAAAAGAAATGCAGTAACTTCCTTAGAAGTATGTGCACTGTTCCTGAGTAAAAAGCAACAGGGCATTATACTGGGCTGTTGCCTTCCCTGAGAGACTGTCTAGGGCAGAGACCATGTGGTAGCCAGTTCTCACTGGGGCTGCAGGGAAAGAATCCCACCTTCTGCAGGGTCCAGGCTGCAGGTAAGGAAGAAGCCCTGAGAAGACCCACAGACAGTGATTACCCTTTGGGTGACAGGGAAAGCAGAGCTACTGGCAGAGGTAACACTGTGGGCAGTATCTCTTTCCTGGTTCCCACCTTGGCTGCAGTTGTCCTGTCATGCTGATGTGTGTACATGCTCAAAGATGTGTTACACCAATGCTGGATACAGGTGGGCGGAATATCCAGAAAGCACTGCCTGGACCTTGCTCATCAGACACAATACAGGTCTACCAGAGCAGGCTAAAAGGCAGCACTGACCCATGCAGCTATGAGATTACACCTTGTAAGTGGAGCAGAAACAATGACTTCCACAAACCTCCCTCTCAGAAAATTCAGAGGAAAATAAACTCCAGAAAAATCCTGGGTTTGTTTCTTTTTCGTCCAGACATTCTATTTTCTTTGTCTCAGCATGCAGATGCTGTAAAGCAGGTAACTAAAATAATGGGATTTAGGGGCTTGGGCCATCTGCCCTCATAACTTCCAAGGATGCAGAGCCATGTGTTGCAACCTCCATCACACACAGTCACTGCGTGCTGGCAATATTTAAAACTCTCAAAATGAAAAGAAATAACATTTTTTGTAGCCTTTTCTGTCCATGAATTATACAGTAGTTTTGAAAGCTGACAAACAGCTATTACTCACTGCAAGCAGCAATTCTAGCTTTTCACTCGCTTTGGTCAAATCATTTTAATGTTTGTGATGATTAAGTAACACTTTTGAATTGAATTGCTCCTGGCTTGTGTATGTCAAAACCAGAAGAAGCTAGATTAAAAAAGAATGGAGCTTAACTGGTTTTATAAATGTCACAGATGCCATAGAAATGCAGCAGGAAGGAGGTAACCTAGACCATTTCCTTACCCATTGAGGAAAGCTAGACTAGCTCCTCTAGAGCTTCAGATTCTCTTAAATTGCCATTAAGGAAGAGTCTGCCTCACCTCTTGCAATGTCTCCATACCATGGTTAGGGCTGTTCTTAAGAAGCTTGCACTAATATAAAAATATTTACTTTCCATGTTTCCAATTAATTTATGTCGTTATTGCCCTTCTGTGAATGTACATGAAAAACAGACTATTGCTACCTTTCTCAGTATCAATCATTTAAATGTCTGAGGATTAATCATGCTGTCCCTCTTAGATTTTTGCAGATTAAGCAACCCCACTTTTCCAGTGTTTTTTGTAGATAATATTTTCCAGGCCTCTGCTCACCCACACTGGTCTCATTTCCAGTCACCAGCATCTCTCCTTAAGCACATTCCAGCAGAGGCCCTTTCTGGCAATGTTGGCATTAATTCCAAGTACCTGATCTATGCCTTGCCTGTGAAGGTCAACTTTCTGATGAAATTTGATTTAAGTTCTGTCAAGCACCCATTTTGGTGAGGAAAAGAGGAAGACAAGTAAGTTCTCTCTTTTGCAGACAAGCCACAGAGACATTCCCATTTTGTACAGCTGAGTAACAAGAACTTGCTAATGCTCTTCCTGCTGCTACCCTAGAGTCCCTGCCAGGCCAGCTCTTACACTGCCTGGTGGAGTGGCTGTGCAACAGAACACTTCACTTGTTCCAGAGGTTTCACTGCAGCCAGGCATCTTGCTTTATCCAGCTGTTCTCCTCCTATTTTCCTTTGCTTCTGCTCCTGTTCCCATCTGCACTGCACCATGTGGTATTTTTAACCTTTCCTACAAGTTAGAAGGGCAACAGGTTGTTCACAGGAACATGTGAACTTCCAGCACGAAGGTTTCTCTGTCCTCGCTGGTGGTGTTTTCCAAGCTCCTTCAAAATTTAAAATCAAAAGCACTCAAAATGTCCTACTTTTGCTCACCTCAGTGGAGGCAGGAACCTGGAAGAGCAGCAAGGACTCAGTAAGCTAGGCAGCAACAGCAAACCATCCCCACAGAGCTGGGTTTTTTTGCCAGATAACATATGCCTCTCTAACTCTTTCCTGAGGCAGAAAACATGTTTAATTTACACTGAAAATGCAATTTAACAATCTTTTGCACCTAGACTGCAAATGTCCAACATAGAGACTCCATTTTACACACTAGAAATGGCTTCATAGGGGTGAACTTGGCAACCAAGTAATACCAAGTGTGGTGGCTACATGTGGATTACCAGCCATCACCTGCAGAGGGTTAAGGATCAGCTGGCCTGTCCTAGAGTGCTCTGTGGTACAGCTGCAAGCACCCAGTTCTTCCCTTTGCATATAAAGGCAGAAAGGCCTCACTCTTACAGAGGAGTGAAGAATGAGGTGGTATGAGCATCACACAGCTATCCAGGAGCTTTGCCCATTTCTGTTGACAACACTGAACAGTGCAGACACAAAGGAAGTGGAGAATGTAGAAATTTCTATGCCAAGATTATCAGAATTAATAAAAAAGTCAAAATCTCGACGTCAAGGGCAGTGAAATTATCAGTAGCCATTACAGCTACTCTAGAATCCAGGCTAAAATACCTCTGCTCTTGTTATCTACAGAACAGACTGAATTAATTCTTCCCAATTATGATGCCCCTAGAGACACTGGCTTTGTTTACAAGGACCCATGGATGATTGTGGATGTGTTGATACACTATAAATGTATGCATGAACTTCCATTCAGCTATGGAAAAGAAGGCTGGCCACAGGTAAGTGGAGTCCATCAAGAGGGACAGCCATGTGGACTTGATCTCCTGTGCTGCTCCTCTTCCCCCTGTTAACAGGGATTTGGGAATTTTAGCTTGAGAAGAACTGTAGTCATAAGGTAGCCCATACACCAGTGCCCCAGTGTGGTGAGGAAGATGGGCCTAAATGCCCTTGAACCAATACTTCAAGGACAAATAGTCCCCAATCTTCTATCGAAGCATGAATGTTCATAGTTCCTCAGATAATGGTGTTTGCCATAAAACACTGCTACAGACATCACGCTAAAAACAATAGACAGGGGTCACTGAGTTCACTTTTTGCTTTCCTTCTCACATTCAGTTTTAGACTCCCCTCTAAGTATATTGCCCTTTTCCAGATAAACCCCATTAAACAGGTGTTACCTGAGTTTAACATGTGAAGGGAACATTTCTTCTGATTTTACTTATAAAAATTTGTGTGGATGAAATTTGATACAATAAAGTCTTGTTGGTATCTGTTTTCATTGATTTGCCTGATTACATAAGGAGAGAACAAGCACATGTTCGTGGGCAGGGTGGGAATTCAGGATCTGCCAAATGGGACTCTGTTACCATTGATATGGCTGCTTAAATAAACAAGGAAAAGAATCTGTGTTCACGGGAGCTAAATGTAGGTAATAGAACTGGGCTTCAGGAATTCCAAGTTTTTTTCAATTAAAGAAGCCAAAATAAGCAAGGAAGGAAATTCTGAAACAATGAAAATGATGTGGAAACTTGCACTGTTAAAAATACTGAAGACTAAATAGAAACAATATTGCCTCAATATGCAAACAGTGACATGGATCTTCTTAAATGCATCATCCTATGAGTAGTTTTAAGTGTTAGGTAGTTCCCACAAAGAATAAAGGTAATACTCTGGGGTGAAGAACAGAAAGATGTCTAGTGCTGGCAAGGAGAAGTCACAAAGGAAGGAAATTTGCAGGAAATGAAATAGGCTTGGCCAGACTGTAGCTGGTTGCACTATCTAAGCTGTAGGACAGGATCTAGCAAGAAGGCTCCTTCAAACACTTCATGCAAAAAATTTTCTACCAATACACCACATGGTTGCTGTTGGAAGAAGTAGTTTTAAGAGCACACCAAAACACTAAAAATATACTGCTCCCCATCAAACATACATAACCCCACCTCCTTTAAGCCTCAGCTACCCAGGAGCAAGATGCCACTGTGTGGAAACACAAGACAAAACAGCAATAGCAGAGGGATCCTCCTGCCAGTGGAGGTACCAGAGCTGTGCTCTGGAGTGCACACAACGGTTCCCTCACTGGATGCTGCTTTAAACCTTTTGTGCTCTAACTGATCTAAAGCTACTCTGCATGGAGAAGGAACAAGTGTCTCAGAAAGCTGGGAGGCATGATGGAAACAGAGTACATAAACTGTACAGTCCTGATTACACCATGCTGTTAATGCAGCTTCCTAAAATATTCTACCCTTTTACAGCGTTTACTGAAGGACCAAAAATGCTGTGAGCAAGCTCAAGAGACTGAACTAATTGAAAGTTACCAACTTCAGCTTAATTTTAGTTAAACCCCAACTAAATTGACAAAAGGTCTGTCCCATACAGTTTGTGCCTGCCTGTTTTCTCCATCTGCCTTTTCACAGAATCACAGAATATACTGGATTGGAAGAGACTCATAAGGAATTGAGTCCAATTCCCTGCTCCTTGCAGGACTATCTAACACTCAGTCACATGACTAAGAGCATCATCCGGATGCTCCTTGAACTCTAACAGGCTTTTACACTCCAGGGAGCAAGCAGTCCTTGTTCAGAAGATTGCAGGTGTAAAAAAAGGTCCAAAGATTTTTTCTTCACATAAATTTCCCTGATTTACATGATTTCTTCTACTTTCACTTATAGCCATAAAGGTCCTACAGGGGCACTGAAACTGACTGGGAGTTTTGCACCTTGTAGAAGGCTGAGATACTGCAGCTGAACACCCCCTGCAGCTCTAAAACACACTTATCTCTGGATTAGGTATTTTGTAGGCTCACAGTGCACAAAAATGCAAGTCCAGGTTCTGCATAACTAGAGAAAAAAAAAATTATCTTGCAAAGGTGTAAGGAAGAAATGTTTCATGTGTTTAATAAGAAAGGGATAATTTTGTTTAGGGAACATAGGCTTCCAAATCACATAACCTTCAAAATACCCTGCCAAATGGTAAAACAATCACAGTAGTAGCCCTGTGCAACACTCACCTCAGCTCTTCAGACATACTTTTCCACTTCCAGAAAACTCCCTCTTCCCTCCAATGCAAGTCTCTAGAGATGCCTCAGCAGTCCACTGGCAAGTTGTGCTTCTCCATCTGGAATAGCCTTCTCAAATTCTCATGTTCTTCCTTAACAGCATGTTCCCAAACAAAAACTGTGCTTTTCTTGCCATTAGCGCATCTTGCACTTCCAGACCGCTCAACAACTGCAAAAGTGAGGTGATCTTTGACTTGTAAATTTCAGGGTTTTTTACATGGAGAGGATGCTTTCTGTTCCAAGTGTGGAATCCAAAGGCAGCCAGCACGTGATATTGGAGAGGAAGCAGGAGGATTTTATACTTTTATCTGATGATGTTTTCTTAAAGCAGAGGCCGTTAAGCTCTCCCATTAACCCTCTTACATCATAAATCAAAACCATTATAACACCATGATATTCTATTAATCTGTTTCATTTCATTAGAGCTTGGTGCAATGAGTCTCACCAACAGCTTCATTTTCCCTTTCCTAAGCACTCTCTCCTTGAGCAGAGTTTCAGATCACACCATAGGGTGTCACTGCAGAGGGAGCTGGGCTGCTTTTGTTTTCCCTCATGCAACACCACGGGCTGGTGTCGGTGCTCAGATCTGCTGCTCTTTTTCATTCTGGTATGCAACACACACATCACACACTGGCACGGTTTCACCATCAGAGCTCCATAATCCTCAGTTATGATAATCTTTGGATAAAAATGTTCAAGTATTTTAACTAGAACTGATTAGAACATCTGGGAATGATGAGCTGACAGTTTCCGTGGCATCCTGTGTTATGTTTTGGACGTGTTTTACATTCCCAGTTTCTGTGGAATAACCACATTTTCATCATCCTGTTCCCAGGAGAAAACCAGTTTTGCTTCCCTACCATGACATCCTAACCCCCACAAGAGTCAATACATAAACTGTCTCTTCCACGTTTCAGCTGAGAGAAGCACAAGCACTCTTCCACTGGGCTCCTTACTCATCCATGTTACCCTTTAATGGGATTCCTCACAATCCTTCAAACCTGCACTAACCTCAGCTTTCTGCCACACTTCACCAAGGCACATTTCTGTCTTTAGGACACAGGTTAGCCTTTCAAGGACTTTCCTATTTGAGAAGCTATCGAACAGCAGCCCTTTATTTTCTACTGCTCTCTTCAAACTTTTGAAAAATTCCCTGTAACTGGAAAAACACCCTTTAGTTTTGCAAAGCTTGCCATAGCTTCTCCCAGTAACTTTAAACTCCTGTCAGTACTTTAATAAATCATAAATTTTTCATCCTTTTCCATCTGATGCCATTCTCTCTCAGTTCATATGGCAGCCTCTAGCACCAGCCTTCAAGAAAGACCTTCACGGCCCAGTGCAATTATCCAGTCTAGCAGCCCTTCAAAACAATAACTTCATTTGTTATTTCCAGTAACTGAATTATTTCACTCTGCACTGTTACATCAGATTAATTCTGCCTGGTACTGGTGATTTGTAAAAATATTCACAAATTTTACACCTTGTCTTGAACATTTCCAGTGCTGTTTGGATCTGATATTCAATGATTCTGATGGGCAGGAAAGCAAATTTTAGGACAAATTTTTTTTTGTGAAATCTACAACTGATTCCACACTCCACTTCCCCCTTCATGTAAAAATGCAAAACTATAATCAAATGCTCTCTGGACAGCTGTGTTCATGTTCAACCAGAAAATGAAATGGAATTGTGTTGTTCTTTGTACATCAATTTAATATTCAGGCTGTAATCCTTTCACATGAGCCAACAATTTTTGTGTGTCTTCCATGTTCTGTCTTAAAAGTCATTTACCTGTAGCTGAGCTAGTATGTCCCTAAATGTCTGAACAATCAGAAATAATTTCTGACCACATGCTGATGCACGGTTTTCCTAAGCTAAGCACTAGTTTTTTTTACAATATCCTTAACACTTAGAACTTCCCTCCTTATAGAAAGAAAAAAGTAAATTCTATTTTTTCAAATTCTTCTTCTGGTAGTTTTAACTTCTGAACTCAATTAACTGAAATCAGAAAAGGTCTGCTCCCTTCACAATCAGGCCCCAAGCCCGAGAACAGCGGAAGAACATCTAAGGGGGGAAAGGTTTCCGTGACACGCTACCCCTGTGAACGAGCTCAGATTTCTGGCTGCGGATATTCCCCGTCACGGCAGAGCACGCAGCTCCCGCACCTATTCCCACAGCAGCCATTTATCCCACTTCAAACACACACCATCGTTTGTTTCCTTGAGTCAGACAGCCTCACTGCCTCCAGTCTGAGCGCACTGCGGGGAGCGGGTGCTGCCCAAGTCACAGCCCTTCTGCTTTTGTGGAAAACTGCTGCCAACTTAGCCGCCTCCTCGGGACGGATCCCCCTCAAAAACCCCACCTTTAGTAAAAACTCCATCTCGAGAATTATTGAGCCAATGAACGGTTTGAAGCGTTGAATCCAGCACCATTCGCAGCGCAACTTAGCACACAATTAGCAACCTTCAGAGAGCACACCCTTCCCTCCTGTCAGGAAGTATCAGCATCCTACAGCCCAAGCAGAGCTAGGAAAAGCCAGCGTGCCGAAGCCTGTGGCGCCGGGAGATCCCTTTTCCCCGGTGTCCAAGGGGCAGCGGCGGCAGCTGCGCCCTCAGGCAGGTCGCTGTGCCCCTCCCGCAGGCGGGCCCGGCCGCACAAGCCGCAGATTGAAACAGCTGCAATTTCTTCTTCACTTCTTGGAAGGCCTCAAGCAAGGGACGGGCAGGTCCATCCCTTACCCTCCCAGGAACCTCTCCCCACAGTTCCCGCCACCTCACGCAGGCTGGTGCCTCACGGCACCTCCACCTGCACAAATCCGGGGGGATTTGCCGACCTGTGTCTCTCTAAACACAATCGTTCTCCCCCTCAGGCACCAAAGCGCGTTTGCAGCTACCGCTGGCCCTGGGCGCCCGAGGAGGACGAAGCGCAGCAGCCCCGGAGCTGAGGGCAGGCCCTGCCCGCCCGGCCCGGGAGGCGCCGCCACAGGCGAGCACGGAGGCACCGAGCAGATCGCGCAATTACCGCACCTGCCACGGCCAAAACCTCCCTCAACACTGCCAGGGAGGCCCGAGAAACACGGACAGCACGGTGTGCTTCAACCGCTGTTCCATGGTACAACCCCTGTATTTAGAATTAAATACCCCACATCTGAATGGTACTGCAAATGTATTTAGTACTTTTTAATTCAAGCTCGCTAGAACTGAGAAGATAAATAATTGTAAATAACTCAGAAACTGTCAACTAAGGTGTGCCACTAGGCAGGTATTTATAGCAAAAGCAGATCTACAGTACTAAAAAGCCAGAGATCACTTCCTCAGCCCAGCCTGCACGTGTCCTCAGAAAGGAGCTGAAACAAGGGAGAAACACCAGTCTCGAACCTGTAGTGGTCTGCCCAAGAATCCATTTTGAGATAAAATTTATGGAAGAAGAATTTCAGTTAACTAGGAACATTCACAATGTTCTAAAATTGCCATGTAGCACACACTAATTTTAAATTTGTTGCAAAACTACAGTTTGCAATTAAAATAGTAAAGAAGGCAGAAATGCCATTCTCTTCATGCTGAAAAATGAGTAATTTCTCACTTTCACAAGGCATCCTGAGAGTTAAGTACAAAATAGACTAAACAAGATGCAAGCTTGGTCAAAATTGACACATGTTTGCCCCTGTCTGAAGTAGTTGGAGAAGCATAAAAATCTGACTGTCTAATTATAAAATGAATTGTAAGTCACTTACTTTTGCATGTGCAACTCTCCTGTAGTCTTCAGTAAGAAGGTTACAGTTAAACAAAAAGACTCCTGGTACACCTGCTATGTTACAAAAACAAATACACCTTCACCACACAGACAGAAAAATCAATACTAAGGCTTGTGAAGGGCTGTTGCAGACAGATCTCCAACACTGTGAATCACATTTTTGGGGTTTTTTATTTTTCCAAGGACAAAAAGTAGAACATCAATCTATTTTATTTCAATCTTTATTATAAACAATTTTGTAGTTTTCAGAATGGGTTTGCTACATATTAGATAACAAAAACATCAAATGAATCAGTTTTATCTTTTACTAAATTAAATCAGAACCAGCAAAACAAGTATTTTTTAAAAGGATTTAGTCTATTGCAAGAAAAACAGCTTTACAAACATGGAATTAAAGATACACATTTGATCATATATACATAAGCAGCTGATGACACTGTGGACAGAAACATACAAACAACTTCTTTGCACATAAATAGATTTTTAAAAGTATATTTCTTTCACATGTGTACAAAATTATTTTGTTTTCTATAGTGAGAAAAGTTCTTGGAGACAAACAAGGACTTCTAAGAGACAAAAGCCTACATAAGATGTGGGCTGTCATGCACACAAAAATGTAATAATACAATTTACATAGCATTCTTATACAGTACTTGAGCTTCTTATATACATAATTACAAGACACTTTTGTACACGAGATGCCACCTTTGCAAATGAAATGGCACCTCCCCTGAAAGGCTGCATTAGTTCCAGTGTTGTATAAAAAAGATAAAACAAGTTTCAAAAGGCAGCACCACTCTGCAGAGTCAAGGATCCACTGAGCTGCAGCTATAGTGAAGGCAGTGGGGTAATTATGCTGGCTTCTGTGTTTACACAGCCCAAGTGGGAAAGGTTGAGATATGACCCTTGAAGTCTATACAATACCTTCTACAAGATTTGTCTGTGGCTAGAAAAACAGATTTTACCAGATCCATGGCTAAAGCCACACACTTTTGCTCTTCATCTCTATGCTACTTAAGTCAAGCATTTGCTTCTGTCTTTGGGAGAGAAGTCTGGCTTTCGTATGACCTTTTCAGTATGGTTATTTACCAATGGTGGGGCTGAGTTTAGCACACACAGGACCTGTGAAACTTTTCTTTAATGCATGCAGAAAGAGGACCCTGCTAAGCTTCTGCTGCTCATAACCTGTGAGAATCAGGTGCCAAGTTTGCTGTGAGATTAGGTCAGGCTTCCACTTTGTTTTAGGCACAGCAGTGACAGAAGGACTGGGGCTTTGCTTCTTGATTCTCTTTATCACACTTTGTCCAAGTAGGAAACGGTACCCAGAGAATACTCAGAGCAACCTACAGGTGATGCCTTTTAAGACCTGACAGTGTCTAGATAAATGGTACCTGGACATCAGCCATACCAAACGCACATATTACAGCTACAGCTGTGGCTCACACACAGCCATACTCATACCACACTGTCTGCTGATCCCCCTGGGGGTCAGGAGACCCAGGAGTGCTGTTGGAACCATTTCCTCTCACAGGCTCCTCTACAGCCCCAGAGCTGCTTTCCAACAGCTTACCCTGGCACTTGGTAAGTAGGGCATCACCCTGGCCTTGTCCTGGGGAAGTATTTGCCTCAGTGCTGCAGCAAACAGCTCTGGCAGGAGTCACTGTGGCCACCTCCTCAGTACGAGGTGCCGACTTGGGTTTGACTTTTGAGGGAGTATGGGATGCAGATGAGTAGTGTTGCCCGGAGTTCACACGCTCTTGCTGCTGGACATTCAGACTGCTGGTGGATGCAGTAGGTGAGGCAGAGAACTGATGGAAGGAGAGTGGCCTCTCATCTTTTGGAGGGACCAGGGAAAGGCTCCTCGCATCAAGCTGCCGACAGCGGGAATCGACACCTTGCGCGGAGCCTGCCACCTTCGCGGACTGCGGCCTCTCTCTTAAGGGTGCCTGGGAACTTGTTGGCACAGAAGCCCTGCTGCTCTGACAGACAGAGTCCTTGCCCCCATGGAGCTCTGCTCCTGACTTCTGAGGGCTCTCCTGCCTGTAGGCCTGTGGGCCAGCAGCCCTGAGCAGGTCTGCAGAGGCCAAGCTGAATGCCCTGCTCAGTGAGGTACTCCTCCTGCTCACGGTTCCAGGCTGCTGAGGCTGTGCCATCTGCCTCACCCCACTGGCAGACTGGTGCTGTGCTGGGTGAGGAAGCTTAAGGGACCCTTGGGTGTTTGCCAGAGCATCAGGTTCAACTTGTCTGAGGTTTGGTTTCATGTAATTGTCAGGCTTAGCCGTTCTTCCTTCTTCACCAGTCACGGCCATCTTCACAGTTGGAGCAACAAGACTAGTGGGCATCTTAGCAGCCTCCTTTCTGGATGGCTGAACCAGCAAGTTTCCAGTAGCTGAAGGCTCATTTGCTTTCCTAAAATAATCGCCGAGCAAGTCATCTCTGTTTGTGGAGGTGTCCTGGTGTGAGAAAATATGCATGTCACATTAAAGACAACACATTTTGTTTAAAGAATCATGCAGAACTCTGTATTCACAAAATCCTCCTTCCCACTTAATTTAAACCAAATACAATCATAGATTTTACATAGTGGAAACAGAAGAGATGAATGTTTAAAATGGGTATAAATCCAACTCAAAGAATAATGTGCTTATTGTAATTAGATTGTGACAACCTTGTTTGCCAGGTTAATTGTCATAATTTCTAAACAATTTTTGTTGCAACCTGGACAGCAGTTCTTTTGCTTCCTTTCACATCAGCCACTGTTACATTAACATCAATATCATATTGATGACATTATCCATTGACATCAGCAGATATCAATTATGTCTGTCATATTCCAGAATACAGTTCATCTGGATAAGTGTCCCCTGTAACTTCAGGAATGTCACAGAAGTCAATACCTTGGGGAGATGTGCTAGCATTACAAAAAAATTTAATTCCTTCTTCATTGATTCCCTTCACCTGTCCCATTCAATATACTATGTATGCTAAGAGCTGCATGTACAATACAATGAAATGTACAAAAAAAAAATTACAAAAATTGTTGCCTAAAATGAACTTGCAAATTTCAACTCAGACAATTAACCTGGCAGTAAAAGAAAATATACAATGAGTATTTCATGGGGATGGTCCATGCAATCCAAAAATGGTGATGTTTGATCAGCTGACGTTGTACTATTAGCAAAAGACATGCTCAGAACAGTTAAGGGACATGCTGTCATTACAAACAACAATGCTGAACAAGCTCACGAAATTTAATTTACTCTTCTCTAGGGAGCATGCTTAAAGCTTAATACACTTATTTCACTAGTGTTCCAAATATTTCTTCCAGTCAAAAAACTTGTTTTCCATAAGCAAACACCATGAATGGCAATAGTGCAGTGTGAGAATTTGTAAGCTCAACTAAGCGTTATGGTGTTAAGGTTATTTTTAACTTTATTTAAACAGCTGTTACGGACATTAGCATTACAGAACGACGAGTCCTCCGAAAACACGCATGTGCACGAACAAACGCTGCAAATACTTCATGAGCAATTAATGCAAGTGATCTGTAGCCTTTAAAGTAACACCTAGGAGTTACAGTATGCTTCTATTGGTATTAATATGCTAGCACAAGCTGTGGTAAGTCAGGAGCTGTTGCCTTCATAATAAGAACAATGGATACCCTGGGGATATAGAATGAAGCAGATCTCCTATTTCCCCTGCCTGTTCTGTGCCTCATGCTGTCGGGATATGAAACACTGAGGACCGATTCGAGTGACTGCGAATGTTCCTGATGAATGGAAGGACATGGGGTGTAGCAAGAGGGATACAGTGCATCAACTTCTAACAGAAATTGGTGTAATGAAATCATTTCACTCTCATTTAAACTGCGCCGATGCTGAAAAGGAACAGGATGACAGAAAGAATGAAAATGGACATGGTCAGGTAGTTACAGACACACAAAAGTAATCATTTTAAACATCTCTAAAAGCTAAGAATTGTACTTAGGGTAATGAGGGAGTAGGAGGCATATTTCAATATTACTGTGAAAATTCAAGGACCAGAATTTACTGATGCCACGAAATGGCACAGCTCTGCTGATTTCAACACTTTTATGAAGGCATTCATAAAACAGAAATATCTGTTCACTTACACTATCAATTAACAGTTTTTAAGATATTAACCTGTTCAATAACCTGCCTCACTATTGTACAGTATGTCTGAGCAGTGAAAGACAAATGCCATGTTGAAAACATTTAGTTCCTGAAAAAAGCACATCAATGAGCAACATATTCTTGTAGTCATTGAACCAACAGGGCAATATCAGTCAACACACAAACATGGTGGAAGTATCAAAAACTTCCTTCTGCAAGAAAAAAAAGCTGTTCTTAAATGCACTGTTTTTTTCAGATTATGAGATGGTTTTAAAAACTGAATATTTTGCACTTTAGCTGAAAACTATTCTAGGTTTCATTCCTAATTATAGATTCAGCAGCTGAAAATTACACAGAAAACATACCAGTTTATAAATAAAGATACCTGGAGCTGAGAATTGATGACACAAAACCTGGACCACAATTATTTGCTAGCAAAAAGCCCCAGCAGTCCAATACACAGTATTTGCAGTGAATTATCTGACTTGCCATAGCTGATAAACAAAAGTAAATTAGCAGAGTGCTATATGAAAGCTAATTTTACCTTAGTTATTGAAACTGTCTCATTTGTTTTGCAAGATTTTATAGTACTTGTGTATATGAATAAGGATCATCCTGTCTCTCTCTGTTTCCCTATGCCCTCATCCTCCTAAAACATCTTTGAACAGTTTTTTTGACATGTGAAATGGGCTATCTAGCTCTATTTACTTACACTTGGTAGAGACAGCCTGTTGCTCTCTTCCAAGAACTCTTCCAAAGTTACCATCTCACTGCCAGGAGAGGCACATCGCTGCCTGCCTGCGTGAGACTGGGATGGATTGCTCCTCTGAGGTATATCACAGGACATCAAACCATTCCTGTGGGAGGAGGACTCATGCCTGCTGCCAGGGCTCAAGAAAGCAGCGGCAGAGTGAAGGGAATACGTATCTCGGAGCAAGACTGGTGCCTCTCTGCTTGGCACCATATCTTCACTGCTGAGGCTCTCAGTTCTACCATGGATATGGTCTAAGGAACCTGAGGAGAAGCATAAATACCATTAATGACACTGCTCTGACATCATCTCAGTAGATTTCACACTCAGGTAGGAACTTATTATCCAGGGCTGTTTCCATACAGACTGGGTGGCATTTTTTACCTTCATTTTTTCTCCTACAGAGCTCAAAGCAATCAGAGCTTTGAAAAATCAGGACTACTAAATATCTTACAGCACCTTAAACAAACACAATTACTTCACCAAAGAATAAATATAGCACTGGGGCTAATAAGCCTTATATTAGTAAGATAATATTGGGGTGCCTCTTTACAACCTGTGTGTTATTGAACGATCTCTCAGTCTTGGCCATGTGATCTGAGAGTTACAACCTGACAGTGGAAAAGCAGAAAGCGGATTTTTCCACAGTGTCAGGAGATGCAATTGTGCATCTCCTTCAAGGATGCACAATTTGCAAAAGGCAAATCTCCAGAGCACACTGATTCCATACACAAGCTGTGTGCAGAGTAAGAACTAAGAACCACAGAGATCTCTTGTTGTAGAGAGTCTAAGAGTGGCCTGATATTTCCCACAATACGATGCCAGTCAGACTGAAGCAAAACTTGACTGTCTGCCTTAAAAGCCACCCCTTGCCAGAATCAATCTTAGAAAAGCACTTCTTGCCAGCAGTTTTGATTCCCAAGACAGCCATGTCCAGATTGCATAATCACTACCATTTCAAAACAAGCCTTCAAAATTAATTGGAAGGAAAATGGCATTTTAGACACAGTTTCACGGAATTTCACTTCCTGTTTGTCACAACTCAGATGTAAAAGATTTACCTTTCAAATTGAGAGGTGAGCTACTGCTGGAAGCATTCCTACTGCTCTCTAAACTGTTTGGCCTGGACACTGAAAAACATAAATCAAGCATTGAACAAACAGATCTTAAGTTCCCCTGATTCTCTAAAAGACTTGGCTACAGTCTCCCTTCTGAAAATAGGACCTGTGCAACTAAGTCACTTTGAAAACATTAACAACATAATACACACAGGATGCCAAAATCTAGACAGAGTAGAAAACATAATTTTCCAAGTTGTTTAGGATCCATCTTGTTTATCTCATTTTTTGCACCAAGAAATATGTTCTGGGTTTTTACAGTAACTATAGAGTAATGCATATACTAAAAAAGTTCAACAAGAAGTTGCTGTCTCTTTTTCAGTTTTCTTTGGAAGGAGCTGGTGGCCAGCTTGCAAATTCAGTTTTCTGCAGTCTCTAAGCAGGCAGTGCTGCTGCTTCAACAGCATTCCCACTGTGCATCCACAAGCCCCACACCAAATTTCTCTTACTGCTGATTCACTCCCTTAAGGAAGGAATTAAACATTCTCCAGAAAAATCAGCAAGTAATCTGTAGGACATGCATTAAAAGGTCTGTTGGTGGGGGAAGGCAACTTGCCTCAAAGTCAGCATTGTTTTGAAAATTCATTTTGGCAAAACATCCATTAAAAGCCTCAATAGAAAACCAGAAGCAGTTAGAATCCCAATCCCAAAATGGTGCTGAATTACTACACCTCCTTCTGTAATATAAATGCAACTAAACCACTCCAGGACAGCTCATGTGGATGCAATGAAACAAGTCTTAATGCAGATGTTTAGAGCACTCACACATGCTAGAAGCTTACCGTGCCGTCTGGTGCTTGCAAACTCCACCTCTGGGGACTGTTCACACAGACTATCTTCTGAATTGTAGCCTGGAAAAGAACATACAACTTAAAAGGCCAATTGAACACAGAAAGGTTCACCCTTCAGGTCTGTCTCCAACACATTCTAGCAGTGCAGAAGACTGAGGTGATCAAGAGGTTTTTATAGACCCATCTTCTAAACATTGGGCAGGGAACCACTGAAAAACTGACACTCAAATATGCTCTGCCAAGTTGATGACATTACAAGAGTGAATAAACCCCACAGCTCATCAGTTAAACCATGCAGCAGATGAAGCAGGAGTGAAAATATTATTTCTCTGGTTTTGTACTTGAATGCCACTAGTAGCCTTGCAGGAACTATGAAGCTGCCTGCCTGGCACTACCAGCTGCTGTATCAAATGCACACACACCTTTGGGCCTGCTCTGGAGCCGGGAGATGGGGGTGGAAGTGTGCACGTGAATGGCTGAGGCTGAGTAAGTCCTGGGACCCATTTCCACACAGCTGGGTTTCGTTGCAGAGTCTGCTGAGATTTCAGCGTTATCATTGCTGCCTCCGTAATGGGAATTCCTTTTTTGCTTTAGGTCCATTAGCACTGGTGGGAGAGAGGTAAATGAATAAGACTCAATGAAAAATAGGGGATTTGTATTTATCTGCCCATACAAACATGACAAACAGGCACAAAGAAACTGCACAACAGAGGCGCTAGTTTGGCAAGCTTCTCCATAAACAGTGCAATAGTGGATAGGAAATTTCTGCCGCCAGCTTGTCAATCATGTGTGCTCTCTGTAAAGTGTGGGAGTGACAGGGTTGCTTAGTGCCAGTGGGAGGGTTGATATTATACATGCAACAATTACTGTGAAAGGAGGAAGAAAAGGAGCAAAGACATGAATCCAGAAAAGATAAGCGAGGTGTGAAATTCCCATAGCATTCCTTGTAGGTGCATTTTTAAAGAACTTACTTCACTAATAAAATAGAATACGGAAAGAGTGACAGTAGTCATGCTCTTACTCAAATTAAAATAATGTTCATTTGAAAATTATCTATCATGATATACAGTAACTTAGTTATCACTAAGCTAACTGCTTTCAGGTTTATGTAAATGCTGTGGATAAGAGCTCAGTCTTTACAAGGTTGAAACTCTGCTGTTATGATGTCCTGGTGCAACGATTTTTAAGTGGAGTTCCTGGGATCTTAGCAGTAGAACAACAAAAACTGCCTGCTAGAATATTATTTAGATTAAGAATCTGAAAAATTATTTTCTACTGATGAAGCAGGTTGATTAATTTCTTCTAATGTCAATGTAATGCTTTAAGGCACACATAGAACAAAATTTAAACTATTTACTGCAGAAAACACACCTAATGAGATGCAAGATTCTAGATTTTATATATTTCTATGGAATACTTGATTAAGTAAGAGAAACTAGATGTTGAAAATGCAGCAGAGTGCAGCAGTCAAAATAAACAACTTGCAGAGACAATGGACAGACAGCTCAAAGCACAGAGCAGCTGTGATGTTGTATTAGAGAAATGGACCAATGTGCTGTCATCTTAGGTGGCCCCTAGAAGCTGACTTCATTCAAGAACAGTATTTTCTCCCTAGGTCTGCATGGGCTCCACAGACTGGGCCAGCACTTGCTCTCAGAATTGAAACATATGCCATGCCTGCAGGGGCAACTACTGGCTAAAGCTCCATACGCAAATCTGTATTTCTAACTGACTTCGTAGATACACTTAACACCTTCCATGGACGCCAAAAATATTAATTGCCCTGGAGACTAACATTCTCCACAAATCCCCATATGGGCAACAAAAACCAGGCTGTTCTGTCAGAGTCCCTGGTTGTGCCACTGGGGACAGTTCTCAGAGCGAGAAGGGAAACAAGATCTTCTGGCTTCTCTGCTGAGCCCCCAGTAGCACACTGCCTGTGCTGCATCCAGTTCTCTAACAGGGACTGGACCTGCACATTAATTTCAGAAGCCACCAGGCCATTAATATTAGGCAACAAGAATTCTGGGCAATGGATTAACAGAGGTTATTCACACCCTTAAGAGAGAAAATCTACATTCTTCTTCCAAAAAAATCCGTTGAAACTGAAGCAGAAGAAACTGAAATGTCAGCTCAATTCAAGATGAATTGTCTTAAGTAGAAGTACAAAACCTTGCTAAATATCAGGTCTGAATGTGAGCATCAAGACACTTGACTGAGAATAATTTTTCCAGTAGCTTCCATTCTATATTCAAAGCTAGACTACTTAAAAGCAGAAAAAGGTGTCATAAAACCTTCCTTTTTGAAATAATTTAGTGGCACAGACTATTGGAAAAACCTCTGGAGCTTGAGATTATTTTTATTTTGGTAGGACTACCACACTGTAGAAAGCATAGCAACAGCAAATCAGTTCAACACTTTAACTGGACACAATGCAAGTACATGACTGCAAGAAAATACTGAAGCGAATAGCAACTTCACTTACTGACAACATGCACCACAGCCAATATACATACGCAAACTGTATGCCATGAGGTCCCCTAAAGTGTGCTGCATTGAAGAAATGATCCACAGTGTGCAATAGTGATTCATCTTCTACAGGAAAAGTTAAGTCCACGTTCTCTAATCTTTGCTTGTATTTAGAGTATTGTATAGACATGCTGAGTGTCTCTATCAATGTGCGTGTTCTTTCAAGGCATATGGGATTTTTTTTTTTTTTTTTAGTATTTGTCAGAAATAAATGAAGATAAATGCTACAGAGAAGGTGTTAGAAAACTCCCAGTTCCGGGAAAGAAAGAATTTCATTAGGAGAGGATGGGATGTCGGAAGAAGACCAGAACCGGAGCCGATTAGAGAAAGACTGATGATTCGATGGAGACTTAGGAGACTTTTCTTTATCCTTGCTTTTGCTTCTCAAAAAGGCAATCTTTTTGCGCTGTGCAGCTAAATTGTTATCACCCAGGTATCCCAAAAAGAAGAAGAAAAAAAAAAGGAAAAAAAAGCCTTATAAATAAAACTTAAAATGTCTTAACACACATTAAAGACTACACAATCAGTAAAACCAGAAAAGGCTAAAACAATGACCAACACCTATAATGGAAGACTGGTGAATGCATAGCTAAACATATGTAATCTGACTCAGATTAAGGCATAGATTAACACATACACACAATATTTAAGCAAGTCCACTAAGAAATTACTGTTAGATCATTCAAAATGTCTTTACACTCAAATTTCCTAGACGTCTCCTAGGCTTTAGTACTGGTGAGCCTCATCTCCACTTAAGTGTGCTTCACATAACATCAAAATGAATAAAGCCCCAGAGACCTTCTGTTGTCTCTGGCACTCTGCAAAGGCCTTGTTCTGTGGTAACACAAGCCCAACTTCTCATGCTGAACTTAGGATGCATGTTAAACACCTGGAATCATATGGATGATCTTATTCCATAAAACACCTCTTTTTACTTTAAGTGAAGAAATGACCTCAAAGAATTAGAGTAGAGAAAGGGTTTTACCCAAAACAAAACCTTCAGACAGAAAGGTACTTGCAGTAGGTTTTTAGAAGAGTTCTTTTCTCAGCTACTCCCCTTCTGTTTCCCACCCCCCCACAGCTGGAAGACAGGAATTATTATTCAAATACCAATTTCAAAATTG
Organism: Onychostruthus taczanowskii; assembly: GCF_017590055.1. Taxonomy (NCBI): domain Eukaryota; kingdom Metazoa; phylum Chordata; class Aves; order Passeriformes; family Passeridae; genus Onychostruthus; species Onychostruthus taczanowskii. The sequence continues at coordinate 24,763,681 of NW_024496525.1, forward strand.
CTTCTTGGAAAGTATTCCTGGAGTATAACTATTTACATATAGAAGCTGACAGAAATTATATCAATAGAATAAACAGAGCTTGGGACATATATATTACTTTTAATAAGGATGAAGAGTATTGATTTTGAGAAACTTTATTTTAAATTTCCCATAATTAGGAACACCTGAATTACTGCAGAAACTAACTTAACAGAAAATCATTCCATCTTCCTTACATATTCCTTAGTGTTAAAAAAAAAAAAAAATCACCATTTTACATGGAAAAATTCCTAGTTCAATTCTAAATCAAAACATGGTATTGTCTCCAAAATGACCACATTATGATAAATTGGTTATTTACAATAAATGGGTTATTTGCTCTGCACGTGCACCATCTGCTGGCAGTGGCTGTCAGCCAGCTCATACCCTCTGAAAGAGCCTGAACCACACACTATTCCATAATCCAGCTTCAAATGCTGCTTTGCTACAAAACCCAAGTAAATGAAGTATTAGAACCAACTTATTCAGTAAAATGTATTATGCAATACATCTGGGCAAACAGAGACTGAATGGAGAAGTAGTAGATAAAAGGAAGAAAGCAAACTAAAACAAAACCAAACCTATTATCTTCTAGAGTTGACTCAAATTTCTAGTTTAGGTTTTCTATTGTACTAAAAAAAAAACCAAACAAACCCAAAACCAACCAAACAAAAAAAAAACCACAAAAAAACTCTAAAGCAAACAAAAAAGGACATAAAATAGAATGTGATTGGGCATTAACATATCCTATACATTAAATTTATTTTTTTTTAAATGTCAGCTCATCAATTTAGGCTGGGCATTCCTTACCTTTGTTTGAAGAACACCCAGGGCTCTCTCTCTCTTCCACAGGGTTTGACCCTTGAGAGGTATTATCCTGAGCCTCGTGTTGATCTTTCAGTTTTTGGGAGGCAGATGGAGAGTTTACCATCTCTGGGGATTCAGAATGCCATGGGGAGCTTTCTGCTGCTGGTTTCAACCGCTCCCTTGGGGTCTCCTTCTTTGGCTTGATAAATTTGACTAAGGCTCTGGCTCCAATCCAGGGGTTTTTCCTGATAAAGCAGGTTTTGTGAATGGAATTCAGAAAATGCTACAAGAAATACCCCCCAAAGAAGTTTACAGCTGTGCTAAAGCCATCAAGCCATCTTACATTTTTTGTTTACTGTCATGAATTGGTTCAAAAAATGCACCATGAATTTCACAGCACTTGAGATCCATTTCTCTACTGAAGTCAAAATTACTTTTACAGAAATATTTCTTCAGCATGAGAAATGTGAGAAAGACAACTGTTCCCTCTGCTAGAAACCTAAACTACACATATGGACCACATAAGACATTCTCACAGTGTGACAAACTCCACTACAGGAACAGACTGAGGAGGTAAAATGAAGGCTGCTTTGAAGCCTCTTTGCTAAGATTATCAGTCAGAACTATGTACAGTGGAATTAATTTGGCTCATTTTGTTGTTTTTAGTATAATTTTAAGTCCCTTCTCTCCAACAGACTGGTTATCCCTTGCTTTGAAAGAGCAGCTCTGAAAGCTCCTAGTGCTGCTTAGTCACCATACTGGGAGCAAAGTGGTTCTTTCCCAATTATTTTGGGAATTTCAGACTCTTGTATTAATACAGAGGGCCCCACATGAGGCCCTGTACTCTACATTAACACAACCTGCTGCTTCAGGAATATCTTGCAGAGTGAGAGGGAAGAGACAAGTGGAGATGACACCATCCTTACTTCAGATGAAGTTTGTTATCCCCAGCTATGGAAAGCCCTTTCTTGTCCTCACTGATCTGTACAGCAGAACTGAATCCATGTGGAACTTACTTTTTTGGAGCAGGATCATAAAACTTGTACTGGTCCATTATCTTCTCTTCAAGTTTTTCCTTATGTCTTCTTAAGGCATTCAATTTATCACTGTGAGGGTGGAAAGCATATTCTGAGTCATCTGTATGAAATTAAGCATAATCAAAAAACTGAAGACCAAAAGCCACCAAGAGAAGAAAGACTGAAATCTTCCTATCCTGAACATTCAGGGTTCACAGTCTGTTTGGAGAGGGCAAATGTAAAAGCTTACCAATCATGCTGATGGGCGATTTTTGTGCAATAAAGCATGAAAGGTGAAAGAACAACAGTAGATGGTGGTGCAAGATTACTAACTAATATCTCAGGCAGATTTTGTTTGCTGGGTGTTAAGGAAAACTGTGGTTTTTATTCATTATTTTGTTAACCTACACAGGGAAGTTGGGAAATCTTATTTTCATTCAAGTAGTAAGGCAAATGTACCTCCATCACAGAACAGTCAGACACGAGGATAAACAGGTCAGAGAACATCTGAACTGTATTCAACCTACTTCAGCAAACAATTTCTAACACTTCAACCACATAAACCAGTACTGCTATAAAACTCAACTCAGTAACTTCCACATCATCCTAATGTGCTTAAACTGAAATTCTTGGGATTAAAAACATTTTTCTTCCTTCTTTCATACCTATAAGAGAAATTCACTGCAAACAGGATTATGAAAATTCCTGAAAACAGGATTCTTGTGAACACAAAGTATCTTTAAACAGGGTATCTCGTGTCAACATGTCAACCTGGGCATGAAGGACACAGCAACGTATGTTGATGTCTGTATCCTTAAAAACAACATCAAAGCAGGTATTTCTTGAAATGCAAATGAAAAAAGCAAGAGGAGTATGAATATTTGCTATTCTTCTGGAACCTAAATACAAAATGACTCTCAATACAATAAGACTGTATTTTTGTTGCAACTTGGCTGTTTTCCAAAATCTTAAAACTCTTTCCCAGTCTCCTCTTCTTTGAGAGGTACCACTAGGTTTAGCATTCCATCTTTTCTAACTGCATTTTCCACATAGGTTCATCTGTATTATTTGAAAAGAGTTGTGTTTGCCCAAGTGTTTTGTGAACAACCCTTTGCAGTAAGGCAATGTGGAAACATTTTGTGCTTTCTGCCATTACACGTATCTCCTACCAAACATCCCCCTTTCCAACAGATATCAAGAAGATCTAACATTCCACTGCCTGCTCTTCTAGTCCTGATAGATGATTTGTATACTATATTTGTCTAGATTAATTAAGGTTTCACAATTCCAATCTCTTTTTCCTTACATGTACTGTTTCTGTTCTTCATGATACTGCTCCTTGCTTTCCATGTTCTGCTCCAGTAACATCTGATTCTGCTGGCTCAGCATCTGAATCTGACTCAGGAGATGATGGTTTTCTTCTTCCAGATTTCCCTTTAGACGGGACAGGAGCTATTAAACAAGACAAATTAATCTTTCCTCTTCATCTGGATTCCCTGGAGTGAGTGCACCATAATCAAGCATGGCAACCCAAGATAAAAACCTACACACTTCCAACTATATGGGGGTGCTGTTTCATAGTTTAACCTTCTACATACAGCATGTCCAAAGAGTCACACCATGTATGGGAGCTCTCTAACCCAAAAGCAGCAGCAGCTGTGTATTTACAGCTACTCACCTCACAGTGGTTATCCAGCTTGGTCAGAGAGATATCCATGGATTGGTGCTGTTCTTTCAGCTCATCGTAGCGAGCCTGCCAACGATTCAACTCCAGCTGAGAGTTGTTCAGGGAAGTTTTCAGCTCTTTAGTGTGTGAATGGAGCCCTTCATACTCTGCCTTTAGTTGGTTGTGCAAGAAATTCACCCTAAACACGAAAAAGACAGCAGGCTTATGAAGGACACTTCACAGGAATGACCTCACGTTCAAGAACCACACCATCAGTGAGCAGCTCTCACTAAATCAAACATAGTTCCAAAGAGCAACTCCTACGGACATTTTTATTCTAAGCAATTCATAAAATTTTAGAAGTAGTGGTAACATTATAAAAAATTTCAAATTTACAAAAGAACTGAAAGGAAAATACATGACAAGTTAAACTGCCATTTCTTCAATATGTAAGAAATACACCACAAATTTCTGAGGCACAATGTATTTAAGAGCACTGGGATATAAAGGCAGCTCTATTTGGCACAAATAAAGAAAACTCACATGTTATTTATTTTATCCTGATGCATGAAATATGAACATCTAAGTGTCCTGAAGTGACAAACACTGTGGTGTTGTAAGAAGATACTGTGGCATTCTTTTACACTTTTAGGTAAATCTAAAAATGTCTACAAATCATGAAGGTATAACATTAAATAACTGAATGAACAGGTTAAGTTCTGTACCTGTTGACAGATAAGCCTGGCCCTCTGCCAGCCCTGCAATCAACATTATGCAACATCTTTGTCCCTAAGAAAACTAATTAGGAACAGCAAATTTGAGAAAACCTCTCAAGAGCTCTGTTCTAAAGTACACTTGTACAATTGTAACTCAACTTAAAATGTGATTTTTAAATATGATTCAATCTGACATTGCCCCAACTGTGGTCTTGGCCCCTTATTTGTACCAACAAGATTCTCAGAACACCTCTGTAGTATGAACAAGGCTACAGGGAGGTTTTTGGGTGTGGATCTTAAAAGGGCTCTGACATAAGTTAACAGCTACCCACTGATCAAGAGTCTGTAAGGCTGCTTTTAATAACAGGAATAGCAGTTTTCTCCGGGCAGCAGAAAATAAACAATGGTAACTCCTAGAGCTAAAATCACAGTGTAAAAACCACAAGCCAGTGCTCCTGAAGGGGAAAAACCCAGTATAATTTGGGGGCTTAGGCATTTGCATTTCTGCCTAAAGGCAAGTGCTTGGAAACAATTCATTGCAGAAAATCCTTTTGAACTGAACCAACCACATGTGGAAGCTTGTTTTGTATGAGCAAATGTCCCAGGTCTGAAGCACCAAATAACAGTATCGGCTGATAGCATTCATGAAGCTGACCATCTTTAACAAGTAAAAGTTACCAAATTAACAATACCAAAATAGAGAAAAAAGAACAGATTTGTTATATGAAGGTACTTCAGAGCTAAAGCAATCCATGTTTTGCATAATTGACTTTTAATTGATATATATATAACAATTTAGCAAAGGAACCATACCTGTCCAGTTCCTCCCTCAGCTTCTGATTTTCCCCAGTGGTTATTGCATTTGATCTTCTCTCTTGTTGCAAAACCTCTCTCTCAGTTTTTAAAACTAATTCCAACTCTTCCAATTCTGCCTTGTGTTTCGTTAAACTGTTGTATCTGCAGAAGGAGGAATGACATGCCCTCAGCTTTCATTCTTTCGTTTTTCTTCCCAGAGGAAGAAAACATTTTTCTTCCTCTGGGTTAATATTTTCAATAGGTAATACCACAATGATTAGAAAGCATCTTTTTTTCTCCAGCTTTATTTATTTCATCCACATTTATGTGGTTAAACTTCTACCAAAGCTGAAGAATTCAACACTATGCATGAAAATTCAGCTTAGTATACAATTCAGCAGAGAAGACTTTAGGAAAAAAAAAAGAAAAAGAAACACCTTTTTTTAGGAAACTGGAACACAATTGCCAGAATCTTAATTCAGTTTCAGATTCTGGTCATTTAGTAAAAGCATGAGATTCTGCAAAGTGAGTGGAAACTGCACCACTAAAACCAGAATCCCAGTCACAAATAACTGACAGCGGCAAGAGTCAAAAACCTGAGTAGAAAGTAGCTCCCAAAAAGCAACAGGAACACAGTGCAATGAGCAGAAGTTTGTTAGATAGCCACCTAATCCATATTAGGTTATACGCATAGGTAATAGCATCCTGCACATCTACTAATCTGCATATTCCAGACAGATGATGAGGTATCAGTGAGTTGACAGCAAAACACCTGTAAGCAGAGGCTGACTCACCTGCTTGAGTTGCTCTATTTGCTCATTAGTGAAAAAACCAAGAGCAAAACCAGTGTTCACATCCAGCCTTCCACTATTATTTGGTTTATGGAGCTTGTGCATGAGCCATTCAGGGCAGGGAGATGGGGAGAGAGGGAGGGCTGATGGCATCAGCCCTCTCTTTAATTTTGATCTCTGTAATGCTAAAGTAACCGAGGTGTGGAACAACTTCCCTGATATTTGGCACAGGCATGGATTAGGCAGGCTCAGCCTCCCTGAGGTGCTACACCACCTGCATCCAGAAAACTCTGAGAAGAACAGGGTGGACTGAAATTACTTCATGAGGCAGCAAGCTGTTCCCAGATCTTTTTTCCCTCTGGTGGCTTCTGTCAGAATCTGTGCCCATACACACCAGCAGAGGCCACTGGGGCCATTGGTGCAGTCAATGTCAAAAGTCATCAGCACAATTTTTGGTCACTGTAATAAAAGGGTATTGCCCCAAACTATCAGGTATATCTCTGTCAAAAATGGAGAAATACACTTCCAAGCACTTTAAAACAGACTCTAGGCTGAAGATGCAGCGTTGCTTAAAAAGCTAGAGAGAACAAGCATCTTTCTGTGACTCTCATGCCAGCAGAGATGAATGCAGAGCACAGTTACTCCACAGTCATGAAAACTTCAAAACAAAACCAAAACCAGCAGACAGCACCAAACACACTGACTCCTGCCAACTTGTTTTTCTTTCAGGCTACCATTCCATTCATCCCAGAGTCAAATTACAGCCTGTCCCAAATTCCAGTCCATTGAAGGGCCACACAGGAAAGTACCTGTCTCCCAGACAAAAGCTGCTTTATGCTACTCATTCCCAGTAACAGCAGTAGAGTTTAATTAACCTTATTTATTTGTTTTCTCACTCCATTCAGCTCTGGGACATTTCAAATTCAATTCCATACAACAAATGGTAGAACCTGAAAGCAGAGGAAGGTTTCACATCCAGCTCCAAGAAGCATTTTAGACAGTGTGCCAATGCAGACTCTGAGAAGACAAACTCCAGTCAGTCCCTTGGCAGAGCTTACCATGGCTGTCTCTGCAGAAATTGCACTGTAAATTCTTCTGCTGTCTCTGTATGATAGCGCTACTCTGTTCATTTTTATCCAAGCCCTCTATGTTTTAAAGAGGGCTCCTCAGAGAGAAGCAGAATACTAGTCCAGCATTACCACCCATGCCCAGCACCACAGGCTGCCACATTGAGCCTCAGGTAGACCACAGCTGCTCCCCTAGTTGTTAGGTGAAAGGTAAGAAAGAGGAGAGAGACTGTCTGCAAAAATGGAAATGATTGTCCGTGTCTGGAGCCCTAACGAAGGCAAAATCTTCTTGTAGTAGAGATTCAGCCTGGAGTCTACAATGTAAGCACAATCTGTACAACCTGACAAGCTCTACCACCAGGGACCAGGTTATCCTTCCTGTAGACTATTCAACACTCATGTTTATTTCACTTTTTAAAGCATCAGTCTCTTAGAGGAGTTTCAAAAAGATTTTCTTACACATGCACATAGATTTAATTTTGGCTCTGACACAATCCATTCCTAGGACTGAGGAAATGCAGTCCTCTTTACCCTTTTTAGCTTTTATTCTTTCTGCTGCTTTTTGAGGAGAAATACTCTGGGTAGATATTAGTGACTGAGATAACTTTGAAAATGCTCATCTATGATAAAAAGTGTGACAAAAGGAACCCAGAAAAAGAACTACCAGGCAGCACTGGTAACATGATAATACAACTCCCTGCAATATGTAACCCTACAAAGCAGGGATTCTTTTCCCAGTTCTCTGCAGGATTAGACTTCTTCAGACTAAGCCACAAAGAAATGCTCAGGGATCTGTTAATCATCTGTAGCTACAAAATTATTACCTTCCCTTGGTAACATGCAATATGTAAAGTAATTTCAAAAATGCAGAAGAAGCCAAGCCTGTGTTCACTGAGACTGCCAGACAGACACCTCCAAGTCAAAAAACTGCTATTAATGGTAAATGACCCTAACACACTAACTCTCCTCTTCTTGCTAAGCCAAAAGCCAAACCCACACATCTGTGGTTTGCTGGGCTATGACAGGACATTTCACTGCAGCTACAAACAACCCATTATTAAATCCCCACTGCAGTGTTAATATGTGCAGACAGAACCAAAAGAGGTTTAAAGAAGTTTGCTCAGGTGCAGAGAATATTCAGTGGTTAGAATGCAGCAGAGTGAACTACACAAACCTTTGGGACCTCGGCTGTACATGTTGTTGGACATGCACAAGCTAACTCAAGTTGCTGTGGATCTTCCTAGACAAGCTGCAGTCATAGGCTTGTGTGGAGGTGTAATCCTGCCTTAAGCAACAGAACTCTGATTACAGTGCTGTCACCAGCTGAGGAAAACCAATCACCTTGGAGCTGTGACATGCAAAACCCATCTCCTCAACAGCACACAAGAAAACTTCTTGGTTGTACTAAGCTGCTGTGGGGAAAATTTAGAAGGTGGTGCATTCTAGCTGAACTTGAAAGTGAAATATTCCATCTTAGCAGTCAAATACCTTAGATAAAAAGAAAATATGTAAGAAAACTTTTGCTACTCTTTCTCCCTTCTGCTCCCTCAGCAGCACATGATGGAGAAAACATGCACTAAAAAAGTAGCTTGTGGCTTTTTTCCTGACAGCCAAATGGAGTCCTTGGACAAATCACCTTGATAAGTATCTTTTAAGACTGATCGGCTGAGGAGGATACTGCACACTTAGTCCTGCCAAACTCAACTTGTTTTGAATATAGAGAAGGACACCATCTGCTCCTGTGCAACACCTCTCACAAGAAGTCACAAATCAGAGTCCAAACTGTTAATGACTACATTGGTGACCCAAGCACCTACCTCTATAGATAACCTATTCTTTGAAAAACACTTTTTCCTTAGGCTAGGGCTGCTTAGTGCTTGGTACTCATCAAGCAAAGAACACAGCAAATTGCCTTAACACACTGCAGTGTAGTAATCTCAAGCAAAGCCTGAATCAATGAGAACCATTAATCAGTCTGAGAAAGACTTGGTAAGCAGGAGCAGCGTCTGTGTAATCACTTACAGCTCATTTAGTTGACAGCCGAGCAGCTGTCCTGTCACACAGCCCCACTGGATATTTTAATCACAATAGTTTACTTCTGTACTTTAAAAAAATCTACCACACATTCTATTTGCCAGCTCCTTAGTCTTTTGGGAAGAAAAGTTTAGCACCAGTTTTCAGTCCACCATCAAGGATGACCACTAAGCTGCTCTGAACCCAACTCATGATCTTGCACAGAAATTAAACCTAAATAAAAGTGTTTTGTGGAAGATCACTGAAAAATATAAGAGACCTTTGAGAGGTAGGCAGAGCAGCATTTTTGTAGTAATACATTATGTATATTGTTCAATCCATGCACAATTGTCAGAAAATGACAGTGACTAGAGACAAAACAATTAACAGTTTACTGATTTCCTAATTCAACTGAAGGGCCTGAAGCAAAAGCTTTAGATTATGAGAACTACAAGAAAATTTATAATCCATCATTATCTCATAGTTAGCTAATATAGCTTCCTTCAGAGAGCCTCCTTTGACATGATACAGATGCCACAAGGTCCAATGATTGAAATTTCTCAAGATACACACTACTCACGTATATGTGACCTGCAGACTTTATGGTTAGAAGAGAAACTCCATACAGTAGAACTGGAGAATGTTTTTAAGGCTGTATGTTATATCACAAATCCTTAAATGTAGTAGAAGCATTAAGTTACTTCTAACAAAGCATCTGAGACCCAAGGCCATGTTTGCTGAGTATCATCAGAGTCACCTCTGCTCTGCCACTTTTAGAGATCTAAAATTTAGAGCTTTGCAAATATTTTAATCTAATGTCCCAATGACAATAGGAATGACTAGGCACTTTTTCAGAGCAACAACTTAGTAGTTTCTGTTTGTAATTGGAGACAACATTTAAGGCTAAAATTGTAACACAGGCACATTCTCACTACACTATACCCCTGAGCGGTGAGCGTACCTCTCACGCAGACCTTTGTGCTCCAGATCCAGGGTTTTGTGTAATGTTTTCAGGCATCTGTGCTGATTTATCAGCCTTTCATACTCGGCAGACTGCCGTTCATGCAGTGAAGCAAGGTGTTCATGGTCCTGAAGCAATGACTCATACTCAGCTTTCAGCTGCTCCTTCTGTTTCAGTAGATTTTCATTCTCGTTCTCCTTGGCTGTCTGCTGATTTTGCAGTAAAGCATTCTGGGCTGTCAGTGAAGCACTCTGGGAGCTGAGAGTTGAATTTTCTACCTAAAGTTTTGCAAGTAAAAAGTAAGTATTACTTATTCACATCTACTGGTACATACAACAAACATTTTGTAGCAGCTGACATCCATATAGAGTTAGTCAAGAATGCCTACACTGCCGTGTCCACTTAAGACATCTATGTACAATTTGGCATCATTTTGGTATTACTGTTGGCAGTATGCACCACATAAAGCTATGCTGTCTGTAGTGTGAAAATTATCACAATAACCTCTAAACTGAAAATACACTGTTTTACCGGAAGCTCTTGAGCCCAAGATAATCTGGAATACTCACAACTCAACAGAATCTCTGAAAATCATGATCAGAGTCAAAAGTTACCCTGTATTAGTGTACAAGTAATAAAATTCAAGTTCACCCAAACTCAAAAATATTAACTGTACCACTGAGTATGTGGCAACACTCCTAACACTGTGTATGTGAGCAGTACTCCTAACAAGTCTGGTTTCAGTAGAGAGATGGTGCACTGATTTTATATAAGTCAATTTATATAAACAATTAATGAGAACAAACCCCCCCCCCCCATCTCTCCATCTCAGAACGTGCAGGAGGAAAAGTTTGAAAAGTCAAAGTCATGCAAGAGAAATAGAGTTAATCCAATGTTGTCCTTTGAAACTGGTCTTTTTCTCAAAGTAATTTTATTTTTTTTAAGTCAAGTAATTTTTAAGAGTATCTTTTCACTGGCAACTTTCACATTTTGTCTGGAAGTCTGATAAGTCTCATTGGAGCTCATTGCTACAATGCCTGTGGGGAGCTGACTTGTGTCCTCTTTCCATTTCTGCTGTGCTCTTTCACAGGCATAGCATTAATACAAAAAAGCAAAGCTTTTTTTTTTATTTCAGAAGTGTAGCTTCTGGAATAACACATCTGGATTTTGCTGCATTAATTTTAATTTACTCTCTCTAAATAACCACGTTCTTGCTGAAGGTAGCTACCAGACATTAGGTACGGACCCAATTTCCCTTATAGCTTGGAGAAATTCAGATCTCAAACTAAGCTCCACCTCCTGGGCTTCATCTTTCCATCATTACCAACACAAACATTTCATTATTAGCTGTCATCTCCTCCACACTACTGTAAAGAAATCCAACCTCCTGGCACAGAGGCACAAGGATGTTCTGACCTGGAGTTTGGCTGTCTGTGTCTGCAGGGCAGTGTTATGCTCTTGAAGGAAGACATTTTGCTTCTGTAGTGTCAGGATCTGATTGTTGAAGGAGACATTCTGTGTTTCCAAATGCTTTAGTTGTTCCTTAAGCAGCTGTTTCTCAGTATGCAGGGCTGCATTCTGAAAGAAAGATGGTATTGGAGGGGTGACAGAAAGAAAAGAAACAGCTGTCCTGATTATCTGGAGTCCTTTCAAAGATGAGAACCAATTAGTGATGATCACTCTGCAACAAAGGCATAAAAAACCTTCTTTACAGCATTAAACGAAGGTAGGACAGATGTTAATACACAGGATTACTCCTTGCAAAGATGGGACAAGATGGACACAAGACACATGAAGCACTTAAGTCCCATGCAGACCTAAGAGACACCCAAGGAATCTGGTAACTTGTGTGCTCCAGAAAACCCACCAGATTCCTTTAAGCTCAACAATCCAGTTTCCACCAAGCCACTCAAGAGCACAAGAGAAGTCTATGAACTAAGAGAAAATAGGAGAAGGCTTACATTCCTTTCCAGTTCAATGGCCCTGTCCTTCAGTTTCAGCAGCTCTGTGGTGGCCTCTTGGTGCCCTGTTTCCAATTTCTCATTCATTTGCTGGTTGGCAATGAGCTTCTCTGCTGAATTCCTCAGTGACTTCTGAGCACAGTGCCCATCCTGCTGGGTCTGCTTAAGTGCATCAAAGTCCTTCTTCACCTACACAGTCAACAAGCAACAACCTTCACCACTGAGGGAACTGCAATAATGCATTAATAATGATGGCATATGTCACTCCTCTCTTGCACTGTACAGACTTTCAAAGATTCAACAACCATTACCCCACCTCACAGGGAGGGAAGCTGAGACACAGACAGGGGGAAGCATCCATGTCTCTGGGCCTCCAGACTCAAGCTCACTATCACCTAACAAACAGACTGTTCTTAGGGGAGATGCTTCAACTACAGTCTTCCTTAGCCCATGTTTCCACTAAAAAAGGCAGAAAAACACAGCCATGCCAATGAAAAAAAAAAAAAAAAAAAAAAAAGAGAAAACAAATCTACAAAGAGCAGTTATCCAAGAAAACCCCTCCTGATGTGCCCGTAGCCCAAAATGTTTTTATTAATTTTGTGTCATTACATAGAAAGGGACAAAAAAAAGGCAGTCCAGTGAAAAAAGGGTTCATGGGAAGGATGTGTATAGGGAAGGGGCAAGGAGAAGAAAAAAACCTGTCCTTCAAAAAAAAAAAAAAAAAACAAACCAAAAAATCCCCAAACATGTGAATGTGCAGAACTGCAATGTCAAAAATTAAAATTCACTTAAGCTCTTACCATATTTAGATCATTCTGTAACTGCTGGTTCAAGTTCAGAAAGTCTTTCACTTGGGCTTCCAGCATTGCAATCTTCTCCTCTTTCACAGCTAGAGTTGATTTTAGTGCTGATTCGGTTTTGCTTTCCAGAACCTTATATTTTCTGAAAAATATGGTAACAGCTTTTCAATGTCTGCTGCTAGGATATGAGCCACCATCTAAACAGCAGACTTCACCTTCACCCGTTCCCAATCTCACTGCATGTTAAATTATACATGCTTGCTTCTTCAGGAAAATTATTTCCTCTACTGCTGCAGATTGCTACTGATATATTATAGCTGGGGAAAATGGAAAATCCAATCAATTTTAATAGAGATCAATGCCAGCATGGTTCTACAGAAATATCAAAGAGTTACATTACTTGAAAGAAAGTAAGTTTCTCTTTTTTCCCTTAATTGCAGTACAGAAAACTCTTCTTATGGCCCTTTTGTAGATTCTTAAGAAGGAGGAAGATCCACAGTTTAAAGATTCCTACAAGATGGCTATGCTTCTCTAGGTAGGTCCTACCATGAAGCCAATATACACACAGGTTGTTGGGATTTTCTGTTCATTACTAAAGAACTTAGAAAGGAATTCCTAGCCATCAGATATTTCTTAGGCAACATCTATATTTATATTAATAGATATCTAAATCAATTACATGAAGTAATGACAGACACTGTTTAACAGACACCATTCTACATGATGAGAAATACACACTGAAACAGCTACCCAGCTACTCTGCTGGGGAGTACAGAGGAACTGTAGTGGTTCCTAGCTAGCATGGAGAGAGAAAGGGGCATTTCTTCCTTCCACCCAAGAAAATGTTTTGCAAAACTTACAGTATGCTGCCAAGTTTGCCTCAGAAAAATGTGCTTTATGTCCAAAACTGTTAAGGGTAATGGCAAGGAGGCAGATGAGAACCAAAAAGAAAGGCAAAGGGCTTCAGTTAGGCTGAGTCAAAAGAATAACTAGAAGAGCTCAGTTTCCTTACCTGCCATCGTTGCCATTATCATCCTCCAGCAGCAGCTCTTTGTTCAATCCCATCTTCTCCAGTTCCTGGCTCAGTTTGTCCAGCTCACTAGACAACTTTTGACTCTTCAGCTTCTCCAGAACCAAATCCTGAAACAGCATAAACACAATTAGTTGCTATGCAAAGGGTGGTGGTAATTATCCAGCACTATACATTTTTTTAAGAGTACTGAAAAATTCATTGGATAAAATCCTAGTTTCAAGTAGGTCAGCTAAAATTCTTCATCAGTGACAGCTGAGTGCAGAATTAAACTGATTGCTTTTATTTATAGGTCACTTGAAATAAATCTGCAGAATGCTTCTTTTGGCCTTTGTTTCACTCACTGTACTGAACTACTTGTGCCAACACTGGCTTTGTGCCTGCCTGCTGAAGGAGGGAATGTGTGGGCCAGGAGGCACCACGCCATCTCTGTGCCACACAAGGATGTGTGCAGGGTAGGGAACACCAGCAGAGGGAGTTTCCACTTCTCAGCTAGGACAAAAAGCCCTGCCAGCACTGGTACACACACACAGGAGCTACAGGACTTCGGTATGGAAGTTTCCTGAGGTATTGTGGCTATGGTGTTATTACCAAGGGATTTGGTAAGAGGGTCAGCAGTGAATAATGCACTGAGTGTCTCACATATGGTAAATTACTGCCCAAAATTTCAGAAGTGTAACTACACTGCAGAGTAAGAGACAGGACAGCTCTGGACAGGAGAACTTGGTCACTTATTCTGGTATCTACTGATGCAGCCTGGTTTCATTTAGGTTTCTTTGGGAAGAAACTAAAGCAGAACCCAGCAAGGAAGTCACACAAGGAGAAGACTTGGTGGTGCTGTACCAGAAGGGATATTGGGACAATGCTGTCATGCCAGTAAAGTGGTCTGTGTGGAAATGGCCTGGAGAGACATTGCCAGTGTCAGCCTGCATTTCTAAGAAGGACAGATTATTTTTGGTGCATAGCTAAGTGTGAAGATCCCTACCATTCAAAATATTCTGAAATACAAATGCACCACAGAGATCTACATTGCTTGTGTTTCTGCTAAAAGTTTTCTTAAACAACACATGAAAAAAGAACAGAAAAGCTACAGAAGAACTTGAAATTAAAAAAATTATCCTGAATATCAAATAGAATCAAGAACAAAATTTTACAAAAATACTTTGTTGAACTGTAGGTGTTCAATAGCCCTCTGACATAAAAAATTTAGCCATGAATTCATTCACATGGCAAGGCAAAAAACAGGGTTAAAGCCAGTGCTAGTCCAGTGATCTGTAAAGAGGTCCCTTCAACATCCATGAACTCTTTCTACAGGATATATAGAAAGTAACTATGAAAAAGAAGACAGGCTACTACATGGTTCTACACCACTGGAAATTTGCAAAATTATAAGAATGGAAAGATTATAGAGGAGCCTTCTCAGAAATTATATTGTTTTAATAATTTTTAAGGAAAGTTGGATAGAAACATAAGTTGGGACTGTGTCAACTGTTTCTGACAGACTTTATTTCTCCTCCTCAAAATTACACTAATCCTTCAAAAATTGAAATAAAACTAAACCTTGAAGTAAGCAATTGCTTACTGTATTAATCTTGCTAAACTTATCTATTTCACTGAGCTAATGCAGCACGACCCTTTTTCCTTTTAATAGTCCTTCACAGGAAATCTGGTCCTGGCAGGACAACAGCAGCCAGGACAGGCAATGACAGCAAGTTGCAATAATATGAATCTGCTCACAGGCCACTTATAAGAGTGTCAGGCTCTAGCACACATATCCTCAGATTGCCAGTTCCTAATGCTTGGTGCAGGGAGAGATCACTGCTGCTTAGCATGCTCTCATCCAGCAGGGAAGCATTTGGGGAAAGATGCTGTGAGGTAGCTGTAAAGTAAAATCTTGGTGCAGCTGGTTTAGGTTGGTCATTTGGGATGGTTTTGTCTCTTTCAGAACAGGGGTGTCTATGTGTCCTCAGAAAGTGCCAGAAATTTCTAGACCTGAGAGTCAATCTCCCCTGCTGGAAATCTCAAGTTAGCAAACAATTTTGTAGTCATAGTAGGAGAAAGTATCAGAGTATTTGGTTAACAGGCACCACATAAAAGCTGTTGCAAAATTTTATTCTGCATGAAAAAAGATGTAATTTTGAGACTGTATGGTGGACACAAAGTGGATACTCCACAACTGCACCAAGTGCAGTTCCTGGCATGTTCCACTTTCCAAGGCAACTCTTTCTAGTGACTGTTGTTAAGGCTGTGAAGATCTCCTGTGGGACAGATATATGTATCCCTTAAGTACTTCACTGAGCTGGAAAAAAAAATAGCAGCACAGAACCCAGCAGAATTGTCTTGCTTACCTCTCTCAGTGTAGCTAGTGTTCTCTTATCAATTGTAACTTGCTTTAAGAGGTCTTTGTTGTCCTTTTCAAACTCTTTCAGTTTACAAGATGACTCTCTGAATCGCGCAATTTCCTTTTCTAGTGTCTTGTTTTCCTTCTCAGCGACTGCTAGCTTTACTGTACTGTCATCCAAAATAGCATCTTTCAGCTCCACTTGCTGCCAAAGCCGTTTTGTTTCTTTCTCTAGCATTTTTTTGTCTTTTTCTAGCTGAGACATGCCTTGTTCTAGGGCTTTGTTTTCCTTTTCTAAGCTCTCTAGCCGTTTGGCAGAAACCTTTAGCTCTTCAAGGTTCCTCTGGAGAACCTGATTTTCACTCTCCATTCCTTGAACTTCTTTTTCTAATTCCTGGATCTTTTTACTGCTGTTCTCCACAATTTGCTGAAGTCTCTGGTTTTCAGAATTGATACTCTGATAGCTTAGCTCCAGCCTCTCTGATTTCTTGTTCATTGCTTTCAACATTTCCACATTCTTTCTTAAGTCCTCTTTCTCCCTCTCCAAATCCTTATTTTCTGCTTCTATTTGTGCCATTTTTGTGCTAGTAAATCTCATGGTCTCTACCACTCTTCTAAGCTCCAGATTTTCTTCATCCAATTGCTTGTTGTCCCTTTCCAGGTCACCAAGACGGATAGAAATATTTTGCAATGTGTCCAAGGATTTTCTTAGTTTCCTATTTTCCACTTCCAGATCACCATTCTCTTGCTCAAGAACTTCCACTTTTTCTATCACTATTTTCATCACTGCTGCCTTTTTTGTGAGCTGTTCATTCTCCCTCTCCAGTCGGTGGAGCTCTTTTTCCATTTCTTCCACTCTTTCCACTTTTTCTCTAACCTGGTCAAAATCCTTTTGCAATTGTTTCTTCTCAAATTCCAGTTTGCTCAGTTTGCTACTCGTCTCGGTTACTGTTTCATGAAGGATTTTGTTCTCTTTTTCAATATCTTTCACTCTTGCCTCGCTGCTCACTTGTGATCTTTGTCTCAGGGATAAGACAACTTGATTAAGGTGATCATTTTCTTGTTTAAGGTCCTTTATCTGCATAAACAGTTGTGCAAATGTTATTCATCTACTTACAAGTATGCTACAAATTAGTCCTAAAGCAGAGAGATGACTGTTAATAAAATCATATCGATTTAATCCAAGACAAATTTCTCAGCAAATTATTGCCTTGCTAATCAAGAAACCAAACTATCAAAAGAATTTATTTTAATACATTAGAAACTGTGCTACATTCCTGCTATCATTCAAGAAGGCTGGGGCAGAAGGAGAAAGCAGATAGAGGACCTTCAGAGAACACCTTGGAGAAGATGCTTTGTTACAAATCATTCTTAATAGAGGGTATCTTTCAATCTAGGTTTACCTTCATCTTGGGCACCTGAAGACTGAAATTATATCTAGTAAGGTGCCAGGAACCTCAGAATACTTGAAAATGTAGAGCAGTTACAGATGTCATTAAAGACACACTTCCTGTAAGGACAGTACACTTACCCCACTAGTCAAATTCAGCGAATGCAATTGTAACTCAGACTGCAATTTGCATTTGATTCTTATACTAGACAACATCCATACAAATCAAAAGGGCCTAGACCTGAAAAAATCACAAACTACTATTTTTAACAACTGGGAATATTTCTAGTTTTACTTCCTGCCCTAACTTCAAACCATCTATTAATTCCTGCCACAAAGAATCTGTATATGTTCTAATTTAAATATAAGACTTTGTTGGTAAAGTGCAGTTTCCCAGAGAGAAATATGGGTAAAAATCCTTCAAGATGAAAAGAAGTACACAAACAAGACATTTTGCTATTTAATTTTCACCTCACAAAAACTTAAGAGTAGATTTTAATACAGGCTGAGAATATTCACACCAGTTTCTAATGATCTGTGTCTGTATTTTTTTCATTTGTCAAATCAGTACAGATGATACTTGCACAAACCTGTAATAAGAGTTTTCAGGCACTGCACATGAACTGCAGCACAGTGGTAAAAGCTGAAGGGCAATTAAAACGTCAATCCAGAAGACATAAGCACTTTCTCAGCATCTCTTTTAAATAGAGCAAAAAGGCTGGGTGGCTCAAGAACCTTAACCAAACCAATCATGCCATACAGGTGATGGAAGACCAACCTTCAACAACAAAATGGGGATTTATTTGCACATCTTAAAACCAGTTGGTATTCCATTTAGTAAAATCCAAGGACTTTTTTCCCTCAAGGGGGAATGTCTGTTCAAATAATAGCCTGAAGATCCCCTTATGGTAACAAGAGCAGGAATCAGTGAAACATGCTGGGCTTTTACACTTGAAGATTTTAACTTAGATTTGAACAAGTTCAACCTTAATAGCTCTCAAATTGCCTTATCTCCTTAAGAGAACCAGATGCTGTAAATGGCATCACTGAATTACCATTACTGAGCACATGTTGTTACATCACATTTGAGAAATTTGCACCTGTCTGTCTTTGTCGGCTTTTAGAGTCTCCATGACAACTTGTAGCTGCTCTTTATCTTTTATCAGCTCCTCACTCAAGGTTTCCAAATCTTGATTGCTTTGCTTCTCTTTTTCAATTTGATTTTGCAACTTCTCAATCTGTGTGAAGAGAACACACCAAAACACATCAACCACAGCTGGACACAAGGACTGTCTGCACTTCAAGTAATTTTGTAGACCAGAGAGAAATGAGATGGGGACTGTGGCTGAAAGATGAAATCCCTCTCTCCTGCAGTTACCAGTCTCAGAGAAGGAAATGGACTATGTTGTTTTTCTCACAGTGCTAAGGATCTTCTTCATCTGAATAATCCCGTTTCTTCATGCCTTTTAAGATCAGAGACTATAAGGCACAGCAGTAAGAAATGCTTAGTTCACCTGCCTGCTGAATGCCCTGTTGTGCTCCTGTCAACAGGGATTAAGTTTCTGGCGCTCCCCTTCCTGAGGAACTTGCCTCCTCCTAGTCTCTCCACCACTGACGGTCTTACTCTACCAGTGAATGCAGGCAGTTATTAAGACAATTCAGTGAAAAACAATACTAAAAGACCAAAACACCAACCTAAAACAGTAACAGAGGAAAATCACTAAAGCACTGGAGTTATCCAGTTCATGCTCCCACTCTCTGTGTTCTGCTGGCCCTCTTTTCCCCAGCAGGTGACAATACTACATTTGAAAGATTTGTGAATAATGTTCCAGTCCTACAACAAACATTTCTTACTTATTCATTTTGAAAGCTGTACTTGTAATGCATGAGAAACAGAAAAGCAGTAGCTCTTCAGTACTTAGAACCAAGAGGTTCTGGGAACTATACTCCCCAAGTCAGGAAATAATTCCTTTTTAAACTTGCAAAGTACTGTGAGCACCTACAGCTCTGCACAAGTATCAGCTCATTTTTGCTTTGGTATTATCAACTCTGCCAACAGTGAAAATGTCAATGAAAGGGGTATTAAACATAATTCTTACAAGTGGGAAATAGCTGGAGGCTGGGCTCTGCCTATGTCAACATGCCCCCATTACAGGAAGTGTTTAAACAAGCAGGGCTGCCTAGATTGGAGATAAGGAGGGCTCAGCAGCCAGAAATGTAACCATGTGGAAGTTCACTGGTCTAAAAGGAGCTGTTCAGAGAAAGCTGCAACAAACTCAGTAGCTCAGCAATAGTTGATCTTCATCTGCAATTCCCAGAAAACTGGAGGCAAGTAAGACATTACTATTTCAGCTCTTTTCAGTAAGTCAGAAAGGCAGAGACAACAGACAGGTACTTGGGCTGCTACTACTTGAGTGTGCCTGAAAGGAGGGTTTTCCACTACTAGCTCCTCTGAAAGCCTTGTAAAAAAGGAAAAAAAATGTACATAACTTTTTCTTTATAGCATCTCTTGTACTACCTCAATAATCCCGTTTCAGCTACATGATCCCACCAACCACAGGATCAGCAGATAAGCATATTCAAACAAGAATTTTTGAAAGTCTCAGCGGATGAAATCTCAGCTCAGTTAAACAACTTGAGGGAGACAAGATTTTACTATGGATATCTCAGGAAAGTTACCAAAAGAACCCAAAAGACATAGAACGTTTGAGAAAAGTACTTTATCTCTTGTCCTCTGACTCACATGTGCTTGACTTTAACACTCCTCCAGCGCTCTTGCACTCTCCCCTGCCCACTGTAGCAAACATTTTGTAACAAATCAGAGACTTTCCCTATTATTTCCCTGGCACATCTTATTGTATTCTAATTGAGGGGAATCACAACTGTTGGCACCAATACAGTGCCATAACAGGAGGTGCCCACAGGAATCTGCCTGGGGCAAAGCCAGAGGTTGATCACAGTTGCTCAAATTATTTAAATTGCAGTACACCACAAGTATCTGCTGAGTGCTTTCTATGCCTCCATCTCCAGTTTTAGGCATGTAAATTAGAGCTGGATTGAATTACTTATACACAAGAGGTCATAAACGGAAGCATGGAAGGAAAATGAGAGTGAATTGAATCTTTGCAGTTTTCCTTTTCACAAAAGAAAGAAAAAAAAGCAGAACTGATCCCAACTTAGCAAATGAATCTCTGCAGAAGATAGAATGATCCAGTGCTGGATACTGCTCTCCCTAGCAGAGAAATGGGCTTCTACAATCTAACAATCCACAAGCATATTTTATATGCAGGTGCTTTCTCCCCTCGTCCTTTAATGGATTCAGCTAGCTCACAGGCAAGCCAAACAGAATTGAACTCAATGCATCAATGTCTCACACACACAGGTGTAAGTAACGGGAAAAGGAGAAATGAGCCTTATAGTCTGGATAATTTATGAATGGTGGGAATGTGGAAAAATCCAACATGAAAATGGTTTATAATTTAGAGTAGGAAGCATCCTTTTTCCCCAGCAGCATTTGGCTCAATTAAACAGAACTGAGGAATGAAGTAACTAGTCAGACAAAAGTAAGGCTGGTAGTTGGAGGTGAAATGAGCAGTGTGTTTCACAAGGACAAGCACTGAGCTGGCATTTCAGCTAAATGTAATCAAAGTTAATAACGGAGTGCAACATATGTATGTGTAAGTACATTTACAAAGTGATGACCTACATGTTTGTTACAAAGATGGAAAGAGCTGAGATCTTTGCAGACAGAGAGAAAAACTAGAGAATTTATAACAGCTAAGAGGACAAGAAAAAGAAAAGGCAAGTCCAGGACTCTGGAGGGCAAGAAAGACATTTAGAATATACTAACCTGAATTCACCTGTGTAATTTATTTGACTTACATGTAAAAATTATTTAACTTTCAAAAACAAAAATAGTTCAATGTGACCATGGCTTCCTTTCTGTGAGACAACAGAGAGGGACACAATCAACAGTACAATCTGACAGGGGAAAACAGGCACTGAAAACCAACTTTTATTTAACAGGAACAGTCACTTTTTCTTACAACGATGCATGTAAGCAGGTAGTGAAGTAGAAGGCATTAAATAAAATTAGTAGAATTTAATTGCATTAGACTGCAATTAAATAGACAGGACCAAAATCATGGTCAGTCTTATGGGGACCATGGGTGAACTCCCTGAAAACTCACATAATTCAGGAATGCTTCACAGCCCTTACTTTCTTTAAACACAGCGCACAAAGAGCTCCATTTGCTCCTGTGAGCAAATTACCTTTTTGCTAAGCTGCTGATTTTCCTTTTCCAGTTCCACAAACTTTAGGCTGCTCTCTCTGGAGGTCAAGGAGGCATCTCTCAGCTCTTGGATTGTGTTCTGCAAGCTCTGATTATCCTTCTCCAGCTTCAGTATTCGACTCGAAGCACATTCATTCAACTCAAACACAAAGGACTTCCTGGCTGTTGAAACATGAGAAGCAGAAGGTGGCACTAATCAATTCACCAACATCTCTTTCTGAGGTGCACAAGATCCACTTGGATGAAGGTTATTGCTGTCAGTCTTACAATTTCAGCTTGACTGCGAAGTAAATACTTGGTTAAAAACAGAACCAATTTTCACAGACAACCATTAATACCATTAATAAATAGGGTACTATCTGAACAGCCAGCCATCTAAAAGGTTGCTTACTTTCTTAATTCATCCTGCATTTGCTTTAGTCATGTTGGGAGCATGTCTAGTGTTGGTAACAAAATATACTGTGATACCATCTCATACTTTCATCATAGGAAATAAATTGAGGCAGAAAGTAAACCTCTGCTAAGTTTTTGCTAAAACAACAAGGTGGTGCACTTCCAAGAGCTACTGAAAACTCAGGTATTCAATCACATTCAGTTATAGAAAAAAATGCTTACAAAAGAGTATTCCAGTGCTTATACTATCACTTCTTCATCAAGAGTATGCTGAAGCACAGAGAATAATTTACTACTAGGTATCCAGGCACAGGACACCCATCAGAATGCTGTATCTGAAGTTGAAATTTCAGAACTAACAAAATTTATTCAAGTTTTACAACAGAGATGCTGTTTTACTCAATGTTCGTAGATCAAAAGTCTCACTACTTCACAGCCTCAAAATCCATCACCTGAGCCTCACTGCTCTGGTAATTTCTCTGCCCAGCATCTGAATAACTGAAGAGCAACCTTCATTTACACATGAAATAATTGCTACCCATCACCTCAAAACCACATTTCACATGAAATGGACTTGAACACTGTCTTTAAATCTAAGAAAATTAATAACTCCTTCTAAATAAGCACTACAGCACACTGAGTACTTTAAGCTGGCAACTTTCTGAGATTGGTAAAATTCTGTTTGTCTCTTTTACAGAGCATCACCTGTAAAGCTTTGGTGAAGTGAAGACTCAAATACTTAACATTTACTAACTAAATACGCTTAGTTGAGTTCTGTTCTGAAGTCCACCTAAATTACTTTTTCCCATGCTTTTTTTTAAATTATTTTAAATAAAAAATACCAAACTAGCTGGTAAAATCTTCCATCTGCCACCCTTGCAGACTCAACTTGATATCCAGGAATGGGAGATTTTCCAGAAGAGTTTTGCAGTCTGACTCTATTTGTACAAACAAGCTGCATTCAGAACAGCAACACAGATTGAAATAAAACTTATTTCAGAGAATTACTCTAAAATCAGAATAGCACTTCCATGAAATAAAAGTCCGAAGTGCTAAAATGCTAAACATCAGTGCAGTGATAAATCACTCAAGCAAATTTTGAAAGTTATGTTTGATAGAAATTAGTAAATAAGAGGTAACTAGCATTCTTCATTCTATTACATCAATAGTGAAAGCAAATCAGGAAGGGAACAAAACTTGGTATTTTAAACCGGCCATAAAATTAAGGTATTTTTACATTTTCCTGAAATACTCTTAGTCAAAATTTTTAAGTTTTGAGAGAACTGTGTTTTCCCCCCACTAACACAATGAGCAATATCCTTGATTACAAAGAAGGAGTAATAGAGTGACATTCATTTCTCAGGCTAACATAACCTGCTTTGCAAGATGATTATTTATAAGTAACAATTAACTAGCCATTAATCTTCGCGAAGAGAACTCAGATCCTAGACAGCTAGAAGATTCCAGAATTGGTGTCAGCCACACACACAGCTGTTTTACAAAACAAAGCTATTCCAGGCAGTTTCACTGAAAACTTAACATCTGCTTACTCTAATTTATGCCTTTGTCTTCAAGTTCAACTGTTCCTGGCTCACAAAGCCAAACATGCAAGTCTTAGCAAAATAAGGTGAATACTCAATACTCAAAGCTGCATGTTGAATTAGAGGAAATAGCTTGATTTCCCAAGTTCCACTTAGAATTGTTAATTTTGGCTGGAGTAACAGACAGAATAAATGTTAAACACAGAAACTAATACTAAAACCTGTCCAGTGAAGAAAGAATAAGCTATCTTTATGATAGCTATAAAAATCAAATGAACCACTCAAAGAAAAAAAATCAGACAGTTATTTTAACTGCACACATTTTTCAGTATCTAGTAAAAATAAATGACTTCAGCATACATTACTTCCTGGGACTTAAAGACCACATAACTGTCTGTATTAACTGTACTAAAGAATACTAAAGATCACAGACTCCACCCAACCATTCAGTTAGAAATATTCAATGTGACATTTCTGCTGTGTCATTTACAAAGCTTTATTTTTAAATTTTTATTAAAGTGTAATACTTAGAAGTCATTCTCTCAGTGATGAACAAAAGCAAAGCATTTTCATGCTGTCAAAAGAGAGTGAAAGGAAGAGGAATACATTTTAGAAGTTCAAAAAAATGAAGGTCAAAGTCAAATGGCTGAATGAGGGAAGCTTTCCAATCTTGGATTCAACTTCTGTTCCCATCTCAGTCAACCAATCTGTTTATTCTGAAACAGACCACAAACACCACAGCTACCCCAGTGGTACTCACTATCTGCAAGATCAGTGCTTTTAGACAGCTGTTCTAGTTCCCAGCCTAGGTGTGCAGACTCATTCATGCTCTGTTTCTGCGCAATCTCCAAGACCATGTTCTCCTCCAGCAGCTCTTCAATTCTCTTCTTGTCTGTGTCCCTGTCCTGTGCAAGACACAAGTGAATGAAAGCGTGTTCAGCTCATCTCTATGTCTGCAGGCCAAGCTGCTACAAGCACGGTGCATGTTGAGGGTAGAAGAATCTCCTTAAAAGCTGGGGTTTTATAATGATATACATCTTCAGCATTAAATGTTTGCTGTGGGCTACCTATGTGAGCCACAGAAAGCAAAGCCCAACTGGCCCTGTTGAGCACCAGCTCTGGTCCACGACACACTTGGAGAGAGGGGAATGGCAGTGAGAAGTTACTGGGTGATGACAGGGCCACTACAAGCCAGGACTAGTATGGCAGACTGGATTCAAGATGTCTCCAGAGCTAAGCTCTTGAAAAACATGCTGCATCATGCTCTGACAAACTGGAAATTCTTCAGATAGAACACTGAATTCTGCAGAGCTTCAATTCATCACATCAAACTTGGACACAGTCGTATGGATCAGCAAGTAACACCTGCCTCATCATTTGAATTCTAACTCCTGAAAACAGACCTGGAGAACTAATCTATTGCTGCTTCTTGTGACTATCAGGGACATTTGCTTTTGTGGGAACTGAAAGGTTGCCTCAGTGATTCTCAGCTTTTCAGAAACCATAAGTCAAAAATTCATCAAGTCACCAGAAAATCTCCAGCAACTTTGGAGAAGCTAAGCATGACATGACCTTTATAATATCCTGAATCACAGAGTCATAAAATGGTTTGGGATGGAAGGGACACTAAAGATTATGCAGTTCTTGCCAAGGGAAGGGACACTTCCCACTAGACCACACTGCCCTGTCCAATCTAGCCTTTAATACTTCCAGAGATGAGGCATCCACAGCTTATCAGGGAAACCTCTTTCAGTGCTGTACCACCCTCACAGTAAAGAGTTTCTTCTTCCTACTATCTAATCTAAACCTACTCTCTTTTAGTTTGAAGCCATTCCCTCTGGTCCTATCACCACATGCCCTTGTAAAATGTCTTCCACCATCTTTCTTTTAGGCTCCCTCCAGATACTGCAAGCCAGCAATTAGGCCACCCTGAAGCCCCCTCTTCTCCAGGCTGGGAAATCCCAATTCTCTCAGCCTTTCCTCACAGGAAAGGGTGCCCCATCCCTCTGATCGTCTTGGAGACCCTCCTCTGGACTTGGTCCAATAGGTCCACATCCTTCCTGTGCTGGGACCCCAGAGCTGGATGCAGCACTCCAGTGGGGTCTCAACAGAGCAGAATGGAAGGGCAGAATCCCCTCCCTCACCCTGCTGCCCACATTGGTTTGGAGCAGCCCAGGACACATTTGGCTTTCTGGGCGGTGAGTGCCCATGCCTGGATCATGTCCAGTCTCTCATCCTCCAGCACCCCCAAGTCCTTCTCAGCAGGGCTGCTCTGACCTGTTCATGCCCACCATGTGTTGATATCAGGGTTGCCCAGACCCAGGTGCAGCACCTTGAGCTAGATCTTGCTCCATCACATGAGATTCCCATGGGCCCACTGCTTGAGCTTGTCCAGGTCGCTCAGGATGGCATCCCATCCTTCAGGTGTGTCAATCACACTACTCTGCTTGGTGTCACTTGCAAATCCACTGACAGTGCACTTGACCCCTTTGACAATGTCATAAATGACAAAGATATTAAGTAACTGTGGTCCCAATTTGGATCCCAGGGGACATCCCTTGTCACTGACTTACACTGAGATTCAGTTATCCCATACAGCATCCTCCACATTTTTATTTCCAACAGAACCTGCTGAAAATCCTCTACAGCTAAACCCACAAGAATTCAAATCATGGTGGGATAAGAGGAGGACTGTTAAGTAAAATACAAGAGATAAAAGAGTATTTATTATTTCTAGTGGGTTTATGAAGTCCAGTGTTGGTTTTTGTTTGTAGACAATAGTCTCCCACTCATTACCTTACCTTATTTATGAAACAATAAAACATACCTCTTATTTACACATAAAGAAATTCTGGATTTTTGTGTCTTTTACAGTGGTACTGGATTCTTAAAGACACTGCAATGGCCAGGGATTTTGTTTCCAACAAGAAAGCCTATTTACTAGAGCAGATTTCATTTCCTAACCTAAGAGATTTCTACTTAAACAGATTTTAGTATCTCCATTAACAAAATGTATGAAAGCAGACTGTATTTTAAAATTGTTATATACCTTCCGCATAAAAAACCCTCAGTCTCATACAACGTAGCACTGGCAATAACTACACTGTTAACATTACACTATTTCAAGAATTCATGTAGTTCAATCTAAAAACCTATTCAAAAGCACTATTGATTTATTTGCCTGTCTCTACCAGTTTCTGTGACTTGATTTTGTAATGTAAAGATGAAAACAGAAGTTTAAAAAATTAGCATAATGAAAATGAAAGTGCATACCAGCTCTACATCATGAAGTTTGGATTTCAACTGCAAATTTTCTTTCTCTAATTCATGCAGCTTATCACCACGAGCTCTTGCCATGGTTAGCTGCTCTTCTAGCATGGCTTTTGTTTCAATTAATACAATGTTGTCTTCTCTTAATTCCTAGGGAAAAAAGTAACATTGTTAATTTTTCACTAACTTTTCATAAACCAAGTGATTTTAATAAAGTGACATAGCAAAAAACAAGAAGGAAATCTGAAATGTCCTTTTTCATAGAGAGACTTTTACTTAATATTTTAATGAGAGATGATAGTATTTTCTTATTACCTTTGAGTCACTATGCAAGTAAATCTAATATTTCTTAGGGTTTTTTCCTCAATTTTACAAGTTTAATAGAGTTTCTTTTGCTTTATATGAGGCTAGATCAAGAGGTGCACACAAAAGAGCAAGTGTTCAATTCCACTGTTATAATTCCTTTGCCAATTCATCATAGTTCCTTGTTTTCCCAGCTTCAAAACAGATTATTTACTTACAGGGGATGGGGAATGGTATCGATCAATACATTCAAAATACACATTCCTGTTTCAGTACACTCATGTGCAAACGTCTGTTTAATAAAGCTTCTCTCTCCTCCCTCTCATGAATAGAATTTTAATGCACTTAACAGCAGAAGTTGTTTCATACTTATCACTTAACATTCCCTGCCACTTCCCCACTAAACATGAGTGTGAACTGCACCAGCCACCTCACTTACTCATTAGAGCTTTTGGATCTGGTTTTACTGAGTAAAAATTTAATTTATTACTTTGTTGCAGCCACAGCATTAGAAACAGGTGAATTATACTGCACTGCAACTGTTCCTTGCAAATGACAAATCAAATGAAACTCTGGTCATTCAAGTATCTGATTCTGGAAACAGGAAACATC
The DNA here is from genome assembly GCF_017590055.1 of Onychostruthus taczanowskii. Classification (NCBI taxonomy): domain Eukaryota; kingdom Metazoa; phylum Chordata; class Aves; order Passeriformes; family Passeridae; genus Onychostruthus; species Onychostruthus taczanowskii. The sequence goes on from NW_024496525.1 coordinate 24,791,464, forward strand.
CAAAGCATGAAATCTGGCCGTGAAATGTTGGTCATGTTTTAAATACATTTATCAAAAATGTCTCATTTTAAACTGTAATACCTCACTGCTAGCTTTTACTTTAGTTGATCCTCAGATAAGACTTGAGTCCAAAACAAATGTTCTATGGCAGGAATACATCAGCATTTCAAAGATGAAATGGATACTGTAAGGAATTTTCCCCAGATGAGTTACAACTGGGCAAGAAACAGAATGATTCTCTACAGAAACTTCATCATTCTCTCCCCCCCCCCCACTCTCTTGTTCCAATGAAATATACAAAACCAGAAAATGTGCAACGGAACAAAATGCTAGACAAGTTTATTCCTGGATAACTGACTTGAAATGTGATGTCTCTGCTGACACAGTGTACATGTCTGGTCTCTCAGACCACAAACATCCAAACCAAGTAGATTCCTGAAAGATCACCACACATGAGCAAATCACTTTCACAACTTAATCAGTAACTACCTTCTCATTTTTTTGGGGTGTAATCAGCCTTAAGAAGCCTTATATAAACTCATTTATTTAAAAAGCAAACAAAAAAGAAAGAAAAAAAAAGAAGAAAAATAAGTAAGATAGATGTAAAGAATGAGTTAAGAGTGTCTGATGACAGCCACTCCCCCTGTCTTTTGGTACTACAGGGGACCATCATTTAAAAGCCTTTCATAATCATAGTTGTTTGTTGCAGCTTGACTGTATATGGCATAATATGGAAAGTCTACCCTGTGCAGTACCATACTGCCCTTGATCTCTCAGTGGGTCAGCTACCAACTTGCAAATCATGAGAGAAAAAAATTCCCTACTATAGTAGCATTAAAAGGACAAGTATGTCAGTGTTTGTGATCATTTGTGAAGAGGTTCATCTTCAATTAAAATGTCTGAGTATGAACCTGCATTTTGGGCCAAGTCTGATCTAACAGGGTCACTTCATGGTGGGCAGACTTAAAAGGCTGACACTGAACAGATGACAGACCAGAAGAAGTACATGGCACAAAAACTGCTGGGTCTTATGGAAGCTGCCAGAATATCTGTAATGAAACAGCAATGTGCCAAGAGTTTACTTTGCTAGATCACCACACTTAATCTGGACCACAGCCCTAAGAACTAAAGTGGTGTCTGACCTCAAAGACATGACCTCATAACTATCCTTAAAACTGCCTACCAAGCAAGAACTAGTTATTTTAGTGTCTCATCAAGAGCCAAATTATGTGCCAAGTACATACACATATGCAGGCTCTGGTACAAACCACAAACCAGTGGGAGCTGCAGTATATGGAAAACTGAAGCACTTTCCATTGAGCACCCAGGATGGACAGTCATGCCAGTTCAAAGCAGTTCTGATGAAATATTAAATTAATAACCAGGTGGAAATGCCTGCTGTGACAAGGTAAACATTGTTCACTCTCAGATCTGAGGTTGTCTTAATATTGAAAAGTTCATATAATTTAAATAATTAGTTCATGGGAGCTTTGTAGAGTTACATCTCAAGGCCTGGGAAGAAAAGCTGTCCTACCTAAAACATGCCAGCACTAACATCTCCCAGAAGTTGCTGGAATAACACAGCTGACCTAAAAATCTAACTGGCTACAAATCACACTTGTTAGACAATCAGCAGGTGGTGGTCATAGGGTGGTGCTGCTTCCACTGGAATTAAAAGTTCATTTTTAATCAAATTAACAAATTCAAATATAAAAATAACCAAATATATAATTCAAATATAAAAAACAACTAGCATTATTTTATAACTATAAGGTTATTTTTAAATCAGCAACAAAAACAGTTGGCTGTGGGGATTTTTTGTCTAATATACTGAGTATAACTCAGCTTTAGCACTTTGTAAATGAATTACATACTGTGGTTTGATGCCCTATCAACTGTAACTTGAAATAGCTTTAACAATGTGCTCTGTGCATTCAGATGGTTACAATTAACTCTGGGTATAAGTGGTTACACAATCAGAGTGTGTTGCCACTGGGAAACATTTTCAGAAACTAAAGTAGCAATGAGACTGTTTAAATCCGAAAAAAAAAAAAAATTCACATGCAACTGGACCCAATTCAAACCCTTGCCTTCAGGCAGTTCAGCAGCTGTTGCTACTGAGCCATAACACAGTAAACATCTTGTGACAATCAAACACTGAACACTCATATGACAATGACATGCTTTTGCTTTTGGTTTAATTGACAAGGGACTCCTCCCATCATCCTGCATAGAAATTTGATTATGATGAGAAGGAGAAAAATTGGGCAAGGCATTCTCCTTGGCCTTAGAAAATAATCTAATTTCATGGAACAACAAAAGGTTCAGTGGAGATGATCCTGGAAGGGAGCTTTGCACTGCAGAGAAGCACCTCCATGGAGGAAGCCCTGCACTGAGCTGCTCCTTCACATTCACAGTTGTGACCTCGACTAGCAACCCCAGCAGGAAGGTTCCAGAGGACATTCATGCTCCTTGAACGATAGTTCAATTAAAATGTCACTCTTGAACCATTTGCCAAGACACAGAGAGAAGGGAAACACCACCCAAGCCTTAAATGTGTTACGCTGACATACAGATTTCAGCCTTTTGCACTCCTCCTGCAATATCAGGAAGGAAAATATTTTAAGGGCTCATTTAATAGCTTTCTGCATTAATGCACAACATTAAATCCTCTTTTTCTTCTCACCTACCAATCTGGCACTGCTTATTAACAACCCTGTCAAGACCATACAACACCTATGAGCCCTAAGGTATCACATGACCACAGAAAAGTGGCTGATGCAGAACACACCTACATTTTCACTGCATGCTCTGGATGATTTGTTCAGGTCTTAAGGGTTAGAGCTTAGCAAGCCATTGGCAACCAGTAAATGCCGTGAAATGAATAATCACTGTACTGTCCAGAGGTAAAAATCTCTACCATGTTACATCCCTAAACAAATCTAAGCAGAGACTATACTGACCTCAGACATTAATTCTTCTTTCAGAGGGGCAGAGGACTCGAGTCAGATTTGACAGAAAACTGAGGCCCCATGGAAAGCTGGATACTGGCTAGTATGCACAGTCTTTGTGCTACTCTATGACCATGAAAACACAGAATAGGGCCCTGTGGAATCCTCTGAATGCACCAGCCTGAGACCAATGGAGTTTGCCTGCTGCTCAATGCTGTCAGTCCATGGCTGAGTCAAAACTTGATCAATGATGGAAGAGGGAGTGGTGAGAATGTGAAACTCGCTGTCTATTCTAAACCACACAGCACCCTGCACACAGCTGTGCAGTCCTGCTGCCCATTAGAAGAGCTCAGCTCCTACAAAAGTGACTTTTGCTAAAGGCCACACTATGGCTCCAAATTAGACATGTGCCTGATCGATGGGAAATACTCCTGGTCCCACTACTGTATTTGTGCTGGGATAGGCCAAATGGCTGGTATGGGGCTGTGTTTTACATTTGGCTGAACACAGTGTTAATACAGAGATGTTTTTGTTATTGCAGACTAGGGCTCGCACAGAGCAAAGGCCTTTTTCTGCTTTCTGTGCTGCCATGATGGCAAGGAAGTTGGGGATGCATGGGAAACTGGGAGGAGACACAGCCAGGACAGGTGACTCAAACTGACTGAAGGGATATTCCAGACCATATGGCATCATGCTCAGTATATAAAGCGGGAAGAAGGAGGAATGGAAGGACATTTGGAGTGATTGTGTTTCACCTCCCAAGTCACCATTACATTGCTCCTGTGGAGATGGCTGAACACCTGCCTGCCCATGGGAAGCAGTGAATTAATTCCTTGGTGTGCTTTGCCTGTGTGTGTGGCTTGTGCATTCCCTATTAAACAGTCTTTAGATAAACCCATTAGTTTTCCAGCATTTACCCTTCCAATTCACCCTTTAATCTCACTGGTGGGGAGTGAGTGGCTGTGAGGGGCTTGGCTGCTGGATGGGGTTAAACCATGACAGTATTGCAGGGAGGTATCCCTGGAGAGCCAGCACTAATCTCTGACATTCTACAGTACCACCAAAAACTGACAGGATGGAAGAGAGACACAGAGAGTTAGAAGAAATTTGAAACTAACATGAAGGTCTCTTAACTGAACGCTATGTTAAGCAAGATTAGCAGTGCAGGAAACTGCTGGCTCTGAGACAATCAAGAAGGCTACTCCCTTGATTTCAAATGAAGGGGACACAAAACCTCCTCTCTGAGCTCCAGGTAAATAATCTGAGCAACAGGTAAAGCAAAGCACCTGCAGTGCACAGCCAGAAGGGGAACATCAGGATGGCTCACTGACAGCCAGTGTGCCAGGGTAGAGCATGACTGATTTGCCAGCTTGAAGGATGAAAACAGAGAGAGGCAGAGCTTCATTCCTCCTAATACAAACTGGGAATTACCGGGAGGGCAAGACAGGCTTTTGTAGTCTACTACTACATTTAATAGCCATCCATTTTAGTGAACCTATTCATAAGAAGCAGCAGCTAGCTACCCCCTTAGGTTAAAGAAGGGGGAAAAAATAACTTACAAAGTAGAGTTTATAGAGCAGAAAAATAAGGTCTGTGTTCTCAGTCAGAGGCCTGGCAACATCATTCTTCTACCTCAGACTTGGAATTTTATCTAATTATAGTGAGGCTGTCAATTACTGAACCTCCATTTGGTTCAGCAGTCTGGATATTTATTTGACCTTGGCTGAAGTGTTATGTATGTGGATTATTGGGAGTTTTGGTATGAATTCCTCAAAGAACTGAAAGAACAGAAAGAGCAGTCCTACCTAAATTTAACATCAGCCATGCTGAGCCAATGAGTTTGGCCAGACGATCTCTAAGGCCTTTTGCAACCTAATGCAACTAATAATTCCAGGATGGGCATAGCTGCAGGTGACTAAGCACCTGACATTACTACTGGAACCAAGCCACACACTTCTCATTGACATACCCCACTCATGACACTAGGGAGGATCCAAATTTTTTCTCCTTTCTACTACAAGTAACAGCTGCAAAAAGGGGTGGCTAGAATTTGTAATCTGAGGTCCTCCTTAAAAATACTATTTTAACAACAGTTGCATCTGTTACAAAACCCTAAGGAAAAACACCCAGACATTCACTTAACTAATTTATAAATGCTACTTAAAATGTTTGTCCAAGGAAAAACTTTGGAACAGAGGGAATTTACCTAAAGCTAAACTAAAGGTCTGGACTCTAGAAAAAGCATCCAGAAAAGGTCTGTCCTGTTTAGCCACATAATGCTGAACTAAGCAGAGTTCTTTAAAACTAATGGGCATTTATTTTGTGTGCACCAAGTACTTCCTCTACTGAAAGAAGTTTTAAGATGCTCAGTCAATAGCTACGATGTATGTTATGAAACTTCTACTTGCTCTGATGTTCTGCTATGGTCAGCTCAATGACAAATGACACATGAACCAGTTATACAACAAAAGCCAAACATGAAGGATTACTCAGCAAATCTTTCTCCTCATTTCCACTTGCCTCCATGCGAGCTTTGTAGAACTCCACGTCGTGGAGTTTCTCTTTGCAGCGCACCAGCTCCATCTCGAGCCTCTCCATGCGGTTTGCCCTCTCCCTCAGAGAGTCCAGCTCATCTCTGTAGGCTCGGGCAGAGCGAGCATCTGAGGCAAGGTGCATGTTCTGCGAGGGATAAGCAGGGAGAAAAACCTAACTTAATACTTTTAAGCATGTACTTGAAACTTTATTTTTTTGTATTTACTTACTGGTTGTAAGCATAAACAAACAGTATTCCTCTGGTTAAGGAGTAAGAATTCTACTAGTAGCCAGTAAATTCTCTACAAGACAGAGGTTCATTAGCCTGTTGGACCTCTGACATAACTAATGCCTGATGCTGCAAAAGCTTCAGGTACTACTAGGCTATATGCAAGGTGAACAGATGAGACTGCTCTCAACAGATACATGGGAAGCAAAGCACTGCTGTGCCACAACCATAATCTTTAAACAGCTTGCTGGACTAAGCTGATTTCGTCACTATAAAACAGACATAGTAGTAATTTCAGCTTCACACTGAAACAGGATTTTCTTTAAAATGCAGAAGATTGTCACAGTAAAATGAGCCCATCTCACCTCTTGCTTTATTTTTTGCAGCTCTAGGGTGAGCTGCTCAACTTCATGTTTAGAATCTGCAAGCTGCTCAGACTTCTCTTCCCTGAAAAGGATTAGAAGAATCTTAGTAATTTTTTTCTTTCCTAAAACAATATTGATTATATGGACACTGCCAGGAATCTGTAAATGAAGAGAAAAATCTTCCAGCATATTCTTAGTTATGACAGCTTCATCATTTTCTCATGATAATACACACATACCACGAATCCGAGTTTGCAACTCTATTTTTATACTAAGTTCCTGTGTTCAAATCTCACTGGTGCACCGGCTGTCACAGATAGCTTCCACTTGAAGTTAAAAAGCAGAGCTAGCAGCTGGTATTTTGAAGGAAGAAAAGAGAGATGAGACACAAAAAGAAGAATGGAAGTAGCCATCACTCCATATTTGAAGGCCAATTATGAAAGAGAAAAGATGGAACACAATACTAGCCTCCTACTGCTCTGATTTGAAAGGTGTGATCCTGAGGGCTCCTATGGAAGCCAGTGTATTGGAGCCAACAGGTTCCTGTACTTTCAGGATGTACAAGAGTCTCTCTAGAAGCACAAAACAATGGTGACTTACAGTTCCTGACGGATTCTTCTCAATTTAGCCTTTGTGTCTGCCAGCTCAACTGCAAGGTGCTGCTTTTCTTCATTTGAAAGAGGGTTTGCAGGGTTTGGTGAAGAATCTGGACTTGGTACTTTCAGAGGGCTTGGTGGTTGCTGAGACTGCAGATAATCTCTCTCTTGAGTGAGATCTACAATGACCTGGAAATACAGAAGACTATGTAGTGCCAAAAGATAAATTGTGTATTTACACATTGTTATAAAAATACCTAAAAATTATTTTTAGATTTAGGAAATTATTAGTATGGCATGATACAGAATTCAAGTGACAGCCAGGAGTGAAGGTTACACAGAAGAGGAAAGGAATCTCCACTATGTTCCAGCAACTAAAACATTCCCCTTCCAATGCTCAAAATAAGCAGTCTGTTTTCCTTGAAGAATTCATAAAAACATGTAACAACTAACAGTTTTAACTAACACAATTGCAGTCAAAACCATGACAGAAGATTAACAAGCTAAAGAAGAGGAGAAGGCTTCTCCAGAGAACTGAAGGGAAAGGAATTGATAAATCAAAAAAACTAGAGAAGACAATGGAGCGCAATGGCTAGATGCAACAGACAGACTAGCAAGCACTGCCTGAATGACTGGACAGAGCAGAGACATTTGGTCTCCACTTCATGGAGAGACTGCTCAACTCCTCTTTACCAATCATTTCACCACATCTTAGTGCTTAAACAAGAATCAATGGAAAAGTCAAAATCTTTCTACAGATTTTCAGAGGTGTGGTAGAAAGGTCCAGAAGAAATAGAAACCTAGTGCACAAACAAGACACGAGAAGGAATGGAGCCCATATCTGCTGCTTCCCATGAGCTCTGTATGGGAGAGATATGTCCTCATACTTCTGTGCATTCATCTCTCTCATCAATGAGCCTCCTGAGGTGGAAAACCATATTCCTGGAGAGAGACTCTAGTTCTTCTGGGGCCATATCTGGGAGCTCCAGCCACTGCAAGTCAAAGACATTCTCCTGATTGTGAGTCACCTAGGAACAGGAACAAAAAAGTATGTCTTTCCACTGGTTGAGTTGAAAATTTGTTCACCGTATATGCAGCATCCCCCCATTTCTTCTACCCATAAATTTAAAAACATTTCCATTTTACCAAACACAGGCTGCAAATAATAAATTTGCAACTATAACACTACCCAGAAATTTTGGCTATTTGCATTTTTTATAATTATTATGACTGATTTTTAAAAGTGATCAGATAAATATTATGATCAATAGCATGGGCAATTGCATATTAGAAGTGTGCAGCTGACCTACCGACCCAGAGATGATTTCCACACAGAAGGGACTAATTCAACACTGAACATTACTTAGAAGAATCCCTGATATCCCTGAATTTGCAATTTGCAGCTGGTACAGCTGAGAGAAGCTGTATCAGCTGCAGAAATACCTCCGGTTGCTGCTAGCAGTGTATCTTTCAACTGTTACCCCACCTAAATTGATTAACTCTGAGTGATTTACCAGAAACATCAGGCACGTCTCTCAAGCTCAGTTAATGACTGTTCCAGCTTTTGTTACAACCATATGCTTGGCTCATCATGATTTTTCTTTCCTAAAAAATGAACTATTTTTCAAATGTTAAGAAAAAAGTTCCTGTCTTAAGACTTTCCCCTATTTGTTGCTCAAATTTGAGTGTATCAGGCTTTCTACACCTGCATGCACTAACACCTGGGAACAGTCAGCACACATTCCCAGTGAGGGGCACTTCCACTTGGGTCACCAAAGTAAGAGAATTTCTGTATTCTTTGGTAAGCCTATCTATATTCATCCCTTCCTCAGAAATCCAAGAATGCTTGTCACTGTATCAAACACCTTTTCAAACAGAGCCTATGTCCAATTTCAGCTCTTCAAGACCATCTGGCTCAGAGGCCACTGTCTGAAGCAAGTCACTGGGCAGGCTGTGTCACCTCCCACAGGGCTTGGGGAATGTGCAGCTTCTAAGATACACATACATTTTGTCACTATTGCACATGGATCCTTGCAACAATCCTCCTGCATAAGCAGCAAGAAAGGCATTTACCACGTCATCTCTTTAAAAGACCACTGAGCCAAGTAATGACCCCAACACTAATTATTTTCATCTTATAGTTTGAATGCAGCAGCATATTCCATTTTCTTCTTTGTGAAGTTTATGAACCCATCATGAAACTCTAAGCATTAACATTTTATAGCAAAAAAATCCTGTTAAGTCAAGGAATGGAGAGATACCAAACCAGACAACACTAAGAATCCTACCTCTTGAATGTGTGACACAATGGCAGCTTGGGTTTCAATATCCAATTGTTTTATTCTGTCAATAAACTCTTCTTTTCTCTCACACTGTTAAAAGAAAGCACACCCTGAAACAGTGCTACATACCCTAAAACTTACTGCTTAATTTTTCATTTAAATTTTTTAAAAAACCAAATTCAAACAACCTACATTGCTAATAAACAACTGTTCAAGATCTACCCTTTGACACACTAGAAGGTACAACACTTCACTGCTCCATATGGAACACAAACCAAATTATGCATTAAATTATTTAAAATTTTTAGTCAGTACAATCAAGGCTAAGTTAAATGGCTGATTTTGCTCTTAAAAACAAGTTTGACATGCAATGTGATCAAGGGGTGGGAAAACAGCCAGAGGAAATCATCACAGCTTCATTAATGGAGTTGCACAAATGTAAACCTTCATTTACACTGCATCATTTAACCTGCATTTTGCATCTTGTTTGGTTTTGGCAATGAAAAGAGATGCATCACTTGAGATACTATTTACATCAACACTCAATGCTGTTTGTTGGAGTAAATGAACATATGCTTTAGATAAAAAATGGGAAACATTCTGGATAAAAATGAGTGACATTTCAGACAAACAGATTTTAGTAAATCTTTTCCTTAAGGCTTTAGAAGAGGCAGACATCTGCTATTTGTATATCTCTGATTGTGCACAAGGGACGTTATTGCCTTCTTGTAACAACACTGCACAGTGAAGAACTTAAGCAGTATTTAAAACGGTGTTTTTAAACTCATTTATAGTGTCCTTCTGGGGTCTGGTTCTGAGACTCAACCATTCATTTCCTTGGGAAGAACTTCAGAGCAGCAAATGAGGACTGAGGATGCTCAGCAGCCAAAACAATTCTTTGTGCTGCAATGCAACACTAACATAGTTCAGAGCAGCAATACATAGACAGCTTTACCCTGACATAATTGAGCTGACATAGCTGAGCAGGGTAAGTGTCCCAAGGCATGGCAAAAACACAAGGCAGACTTACAAACAAGATCAATTATCAGCAAAGGCCCGCCTGCAACGAGGCCATTGTTTACTGCCTCAGAGGTTTGGGGGGCAGAACACTGATTTCTTTATCTGGTAACTGCTGTGCATTTCTCCACAGCTTCCCATATACATCGTCAGCCTCTCTATTTAAACAAATGTCACATCAAGATCCCCACACTAATATACAAAATATCTATTAATCTGGTATTTTTGACACATAATATTAAATCAAAATATTGTGCAAATAAAATAATGATTCATTAAACAAATGTTTAGACTTGTTAAACTATTTGTTTGGCATTAACATGTACTGTTCCACTTTGTGTTTTAAAACAGTAAGAAAACAAACCAACAACAATCTTGATATCAAGAACACTGTTCAAAACTTATCTCATCCCACTGTGTTATGGAAGTTAAAAAGTACACATCCTGTGTCTGATTAAGCACTGGCAACAAATTGAGGCCACTGCCATCACACAATGCGCTTCCTCTCCCCTGCATTTCTTTCCTTCACATACTGTGTTTCTCACAATTCAGCTCACGAGCTGTCTTGAGCTCAAGATTCGTTCATACAGCACTGATTTTTGGGTAGATTGTCTCATTCCAGAAAAAAACAAAAAACCAAAAAAAAAAAAAAACCAAAAAAAACCAAAAAACAAAAAAAAAAAAAAAAACAAAAAAAAAAACAAACAAACAAAAAAAAAAAACCAAAAAACAAACAAAAAAACACCAGATAAAAAAAGTATCTTATTTTCCATTAATTATATCACCTGCACAGCACATCCCAGAACCAACAACAGCAGCTTCTTGATTTCATCCATACTTTTACCTGGAGAGGAAAAAAGTCATCAGTACGTATGTATAATAGGTAAGTTATATAAGTTTGTGCCTAAAACAAAAAGACCTTTGAACAAGTGCCTGAACAATATCTGCCTGTTACAGTTACCACATTTTCTATGTACCAATGCAGTTCTTATGGATTAGTTTAAAATCCCAAATCCAGCAAGACATTTTTCACTTGATGTGCTATCTTCACCCATAATTTTCTAAGGCTTTTCTGATCAGTATATCACAAAACAAAAAAAATCCTTTAAATAGTTCAATGCATATGACCAGTGCTTGTCTCTTGTGTTGTGATTAACAAAGGTGCAAAAAAGCCCAACAAACCACCAACAGCTCTCCCTCCTCAAAAAAACCCCATCAAAATAAAACAAAAACACGATGGGTGAGGCAAAGGAGGGTTACTCACAAAGAACTTGCCCTAAATTCTTCTGTAAAAGAGTTGCCACTCAGACTTCCCGAAGCTGAATACCATTCTGTGCATATAAATTCTCTCTGAGAGATAGATGTTTCAGCAAATAAATTCTGCCTGTTGTGCATCAAAGCCTGTTCACACTTTGAAGCTAAACCCCATGTGGTAAGAGGGCAGAGAATGAGGGATGGCCGAGGGATACTGACCATATGCTGGGAGCCCTGGGGAGAGGAGACACAGCCGTGCTGCTGCAGGGAATCCTGCTGTGAGCAGCAGCCCTGCCGGCCGCTGCCCACGGTCAGGAGAGGGAAAGCCTCACCTTCCTCACGGGGAGCTGGTGCAGCTTAGAACCAGCTTGTTTCAACAAAATTTATGGATTGTTGGATGGTAAAGGAAATTCTCTATGTCAAGGTTAGACAAAGGGCGAGACTAAGAGGGCAAAAGGAAGGCAAGGAGTTGCAATGAGAAAATAAAACATCTTTACAGAGCTAGGTTCAGGAAAAGCCTGTCCTCATCCACACTGGTGGAAGATGAGGAAAGAGAAACAAAGAAGCAAAACAGGCCACATACACATTTCTCTAATCCCTACGTATTTGCATTCTTCCTGAATGTGTAATTGTGGGACTAACGCTTTCATTTCATACCCTGATTTAATTGGGTGCTCAATTGCTCCTGTCACTAAACAGATACTAATTTCTGAGTGCAACTGTGCTCCTCCACCAGCACCATGCCCTTGTGAGGCTGCCCTGGCAGGCAGTCAGAGGCATGTGCAGGAGCCAAGGCCAGGGAAGGGGAGTCAATCTGACTCATCAATAAGCTGCCACAGCCCCGCAGCTGCACAAAGGCACTGACCTAAATCACCACAGGGCTCCTGCCGTCCCCACAACCTCGCAAGCCAGCACAGCCACACGCAGGCAGCTTAGGAAGTAACTTGTTTCCTGATTTCTGGGCACACAAACGTCCTAAACCAGTCTTTAAACATACCTACAAAATTTTCAACAACTTTTAGGTACGTTCATCTTTATAACAACTCACGAATGCCCTACAAAAATCAGCAGACTGTATGAATGAACACTACAATTCTCAATATCCAGGTCCTGCATTAGTAACCATTAAGATTTTGCAAGCAGAAATTCTTCTCTTCAACAGAACAGCCACCTTAAAGACATACTAGTTCACACTTCACCCTGTAAATACAAGCTCATACCCCTGCAGAATATTTAAAAACTGGTTTTGAAAGACCAGTTTGCTTACTCTTCTCCCTGTGTGCAGCAGTACACAAAGTTTCTTCTTTCCTGATAAGTTACAATTTCATATACAAATTCCATTTCAGTCTGTGAAGTTGGATTGTTCTGTAGAAATCTCAGTAACACAATCTTAAGCATAGAAAATGACATAAAATTCTTCACCAACAGCCAAAAAAACCAAAAAAACCACCACCAAAAACTGTTACTTCGTGAGCAGTCCCTTTGAGGGCCCTACTGGGGGACTATTAGTTTGGTCAGAAGGTATTTTTTCCAGAAACTGAATTCTCAGTAGTTTCAGCACTGGGTTTCATTCTACATCAGCTTCGAAGCAATACAGACTAAATGCAGAACATGCCATGGGACAAAAAAGCAAGCCATTAAGTCATGGAGACCAAGTGATGTGAGCGTGTCTCTCATTGACCTAAACTTACTCTGGCAGAACATCTCCATGAGAGACTGAAGGAGTCAGACTGCTTGCTCTGGATCACGCCAGACACAAGATCTAACCCTTGTGTGCTCGTACAAACATGCTTACTCTTCTCCCTGTGTGCAGCAGTACACAAAGTTTCTTCTTTCCTGATAAGTTACAATTTCATATACAAATTCCATTTCAGTCTGTGAAGTTGGATTGTTCTGTAGAAATCTCAGTAACACAATCTTAAGCATAGAAAATGACATAAAATTCTTCACCAACAGCCAAAAAAACCAAAAAAACCACCACCAAAAACTGTTACTTCGTGAGCAGTCCCTTTGAGGGCCCTACTGGGGGACTATTAGTTTGGTCAGAAGGTATTTTTTCCAGAAACTGAATTCTCAGTAGTTTCAGCACTGGGTTTCATTCTACATCAGCTTCGAAGCAATACAGACTAAATGCAGAACATGCCATGGGACAAAAAAGCAAGCCATTAAGTCATGGAGACCAAGTGATGTGAGCGTGTCTCTCATTGACCTAAACTTACTCTGGCAGAACATCTCCATGAGAGACTGAAGGAGTCAGACTGCTTGCTCTGGATCACGCCAGACACAAGATCTAACCCTTGTGTGCTCTGGGCACCTTCATCTGTCAACCATAAATTCCAATCTGTGCGCCATAGCATCCCAATTCTCCTTGGGGTGAGCACAGTGACATGAAATCACCCATTTTAGAAAACACCATGGCAGCTTCCCAACTGTGACAGCACCTATACCATCCTAAAGACATGTGAGCTACTTAAAGCCATTCAAACCACACCCTACCTCTCTGCACCAAGGCTCTGCTATTTTCTCAGTGAGGTAACAGATGGGCACTGGTGCTGCTGCATGACCCTGTGAGGTGAAGCACCTTTGGCTATTACAGCAAAGTAACTTACCAAGGTCAACCCTGGTCTCTCAGCAGGGACTGACCTTGCCTGGAAAAAGCCCTTTGAGTGAGACCTTACCCCACTCCAGTCCTCTCAGGAGGAACTGAAGTGGAGGCAGACATGGCAATCCATAGCAGGGATGGACAATCTAGAAAGCTTGGACAAGCTCTTTTCTATAAAAGAGTGAGAAATTAAGACTTCAGATAATAATCAATTATTAGTTTCTTAATGTTTTAAACACAGCATTTGGCAGTCTGCTCTCTTCCCTGGCAGCCTGCAGTGAAAATTTAGCTGTCAGGGTTATTCCAAGGTTTCCTTCTCAATAAATTTTTCTGTGCTTGCAGACAAGCTACATCATGTAATAAAAGTGAGACTGTGCTACCCACTAGAAGCACTTCTAAGGCTTAAAGGGCCATTGAGCAGATACACCAGCCACACAAGTGTTTTGAAGATCATGTGTGATTAAAAGTTCCATTCCTTGGGCTTTCATTCAGAAGTTGTTTCCCATAGGGAGGAGACAGTTTGTTGACATAAAGGCACTCCCAGATCACTAATTCTCAAGCTGGGATTGAAAAACATTTTAAAGCCTTGTAGAATAACACTATTTACAGAAGATTTTTAGCAAAAATAGGGTATGAGTATGAAAAAACTCTCTACCAATCTAAAGTGCTTTAGAAAGAGTTTTCAATTAAATTTCAAAACAAGCCAGGAAGGGATTAATCACCCCTCTACCCTTTCATCTCACCCACAGGAGAGCTGAGCTACCACACACTTCAGCGGAAAGCCCGGGTTGGCAAAGTGAGTCATAAGCACTTCTAGGAGTATTACAGAGTGCTGGAGTGAAGCTCTACATTCCAGACAGTGCCTCTGTCCTGCATGCATGCTGAAGAAAAGCAAGTGACCTTCATCCCCAATTCAATCATGCCTTCTGAACAGTTCTCATGTTTTTCAAAAAGCTCGATTTGTGCCCATTTATAAGATGGTAAAGTTCCTTGTGCAACCTCCTAAGCAGGAATGTACTGTCTCCCCTACGCTGGCTCACTGGGACGACACAAATCCTTCCCAGACAGCTGGGAAGAAAGTCTGCCGAGTCTACTCATACTTATTAGCTGATCTTACCAAGACACTGTCCTCCTGCAACCTAGGACACAAACATTTCAGTCTAGGCTAGCTCCTTGCAGAGAGCTACAGACAGCTACCCACAAGAAAAATGGACAGGAGTCAAACTATCTCTTAAACAGAAAAGTGCTAATTAAGAAATAAACACTTCTCTTTTACTCCTTTTCTTAAAATTCCAGGGCAGTTGCTCTCAGGCCCAGTGTTTGTGCTACACAGGAGCCAGCCAGCCACCTGGAGCATTTGCAGAAAGCCCATCTGCTCCCAGCCATGAGAGAGGGCCAGCAGGTTTCCCGGAAAATAAAGGAAGGGAAAGCCCAGACACCACTTGTGCAGCCTGGGAGCCTCCCTGTGCCAGAGCCAGAAGATCCCTCTGCTCTCATGGGGCTGGAGGCTGGGAAACAGATGGCAGGACTCAGGGAGAAGGCGGGCACAGGGATTAGGAGATGCAACAACAAAAAAAGGAGGATCAAGGTACAGAGAGAACACAAACAATGATAAAAATGAGGGGGGGATGGGAAGATATCAGAGGAAATGGGAACAAGAGGGTCCAAGTAAATGCAATTTTGGGTATGTGCTGCCTGTTTCTCCATACTTCTGCTCTGATGTTACTCCATCCAGCGCAGGAGAGGGAGTGCCACACGCGGCAGCTGGAGGGTGTGCACAGAATGCGGGGAGGGTGAAACATGCAAGTGCTTTTCCCAACTCCAGCAAGATCCTCAGTGAGAAAAGCTTGAATCTGAAATTTACACTATTGAGGCAGTGTTTTGTTATAAACTTGGTATTTTATGAACTGTGAGCCTCTGGAGGACTGTGAAACAAAATGAGGAAGGAAACCATACATGAAACATACCCAAGTGAGAGCAGACTTTTACAATTTTAATGAAAACTAGATTTCTACAGGCAATTGTTAGCAGGGACTTTGGGGTCCTCTCATTCACAAACTTAACATGTGATTTGAAAAGCGTATATAAACAGTAAAGTGTTTTGAAGGGACAGAAATGAGCCTGTTTTAGGCAAGTAAAACCTCATTTCCATCCTTGATCTAAAACAAGCTAAAATCTCTCCCCCCTCATGATTATGACTGTTCTAAAAGATTAACTGCCATACATTTCCAAGTACACTCAACTAGCTGCATAAAACTAAGAATGTCTAGAAATGGAGGAAATTTAAAATGCATCTAAATGGAGGCTGCCAACAATTACTGGTATTCCCCATGTGGCCACATGAATGAGTGGCCATTTATAAGGCATGCTAAAACCAGACATAATATGAAAAAGTGATTACAGCAATGTCTTAGATGATAAGTAGGCTGATGATTCTCTTATTGAACACAGGGGGATTTGTGGTGCAGTAATGAATTGAAAAAACTGTTCAGCAAGAAAAAGAACTGAGAAGAGACACAAATTAAGAGGAAATTTAATGGTAGTAGCTGTCTGCCACACAGGGCAATGAAGAGAATAAATCCTTTGACATGAGCTGCGCCATTCTGCAAGTCAAATTCCTGGAAAATTTTTTTAAATCCTTTAATTAAACTGTCAGGTTTATTTTTAGCTCCCTATATTCTAGAAAAGAGTCAAGCCTTCATCTTCTAACAAATATTTCTACTATTTTTATGCCCTTAGACAAATAAAGTAGGCAAATTTGCTATGACCTGGAACCAAACTGTTTAGAGGACATGGAAGCAAATAAAAAAAGCTCTTGAACCCAGCAGACATGTGCCTTTTCCTATGCAAAAGACCAAGTGCTACTGCATTTTTTGTGATGGTAGTTCTGTTTTTCCAATAATCTCATGTTCAAAGCAGAGCTGCAGAAGCCCTCAGCAGTCTCGACTGTTGAGTGCCAAATAGAAGCTAAATAGCAAGAACAGCACTCACAGCCTCAGTGCTGTTCAGTTTATCATTTAATGCCTGTAACACCCTTTTTGGCTGTGTTTTAGAAGGCAAAAGTAAAATTCCTGAAAAGCATGCATAGCAAAACATCACATGGGCTTGTTACAAGAAATAAGTCACTGAAATTGTACACAGTGCATCACATCTAATGGCTCTCTGGTCTTGGACCTGTGGAGACAATACAGTCATTAAGAGCCTTTCCAGCTCAAACAGTACAAAGCAATACTGGATTTGTTCCAGGAATGTGACCGTGGGATTGGTGGTTCTTCCACTGATCAAGAGGAACCTTTCAGTGAGATAACTTCGCTACAGGATGGGGAAGACAAAACTGGGGTTTCATCACTGTCTCACTTAGAGAGAGAGAACATCTTTGTTTTGCTTGTTTTTCCCCTGCCAAGTGTTCCTGCCTTCCTCTGACTCCTCTCTGCACAGACAGTAACAAAGACATCACCACCTGGTCATCACTCACGCTGCTCATCATGGCCGATTCCTTCATTCAGCTTTCTGCATCAGCTTTACCACCTTTGCCTCAGCCATCTCATTCCTGTTCCCTTTTCCAAGCTTCCCGTTCGCTCTCAGCCAGGTTCTTCTTCCTGAGGGAAGTTCTAGTTCTCCGCGTCTCTAACCATTTCTCCTGCACATCTTACCTCAGTGAATGCCTACCCAACAGTTAGATAGAGATGAGCTTTTCAGACACTCTCCTCCTTAAGTACATTCCTTAAAGCAAATACATCTGGAGTCTTCCTTTGCTCACCGCCTAGTCTGTTGTGTCTAAGCTGGGATTGGTTCTCCACAATTGTTATATAATATGGCTAAATGAGAAATTTGGAGGTTTTTTTGTACAAATACCCCACCAGTTTTAGACATTACAATCCAGAAGTTACATTTTTGCATTTTTTATCCTTTCTTCTCATGTTCTGTCCAAATAATGCCAGTGATGGGGAAAATAAATTTTAAAAGATCACATCAAAACAAACAAACTAAATAAGCAAACAAACAAAACCAAAACACCAAACCACCACATTTTAAAAGATCTCAGAAAGAGAAGAAAGTTTTCTGGTTGTAATTAAAGGATCTAGATGACAGCAACACATGTATGACCAGTGTCTTTCCTATAGCAGACACAGGTACTTTCCTCAAAGAGAGATCTGAGGTGCTGACAAAAGCCAGCAGGCCGACAATAGCAAATGATAGCTGAATACAGGACAGCTTTCAAATGTGCATTTTCACAGGAACCAAAACTGTATTTACCACATTACAAGTCTCCTGCCAGCTGTCACTCGGGAATGGCTGTGACAAGAAACCAGCCAGCCTTTCCCACTGACACTTAGGCAGCAGAGATACTGCCTTGCTGGCCCAGACACTTCTATTCAGAAGCACTCCTGATGCTAAGGAGCCCATTGTATGAGTGACAAGAACAACAGCTCTTGTCTTTTGACTTTCTTCCTTGTCCATAACAGCAGCCTGTAGAGCCCAATTAAGACTCGCAGACTTTATTCTGCTTGCTGAAGAAGTGGATTTATTACTCTCAGTTTGATTTTAACACAGAAGTGCTAAGACTATGAGATTCAGTGACTTAACATTGGCTAAAATTGTTTTCTGACAAATGCTTTTTTTGTACATATGCATTCTACAGTTCCTAAGAGCAGCAAAATAGAATCTTCTGCCAAGGTTTCTACCATTTGTTTATTCTGGAGATGCTGCCTAGCATGTCATTCCCCATCACTGCTGACAGGATTCATTCAGTTTACCTTCTTTGGTAAAAACAAATACAATGTCCTTGGCACTAGCACTGGGCTTAGGCAGAGATAGAATGGGCATGAAAAAAGAAAAAAAAAAGTAAGAAACACAGCAACAAAACTTTCCATTTCAGATATGTGTTTCAAAGAAGTCAACTCAATTTTCAGGCTAAACAGCTTTCTTTTGTCTCACCAAAAGCACTGGACTCTGGACATGAGCTTATTGGCTTCCACCTTACTTCTGATGTGATACTTCGTGCAACAGATATCACTGTCTATAAACAACATGGTCAGACAAATGTTTTTCTTTTTGTCCATTCTTTTCCTCACTTTTTCCTGGTTTTTGGATATACACATTTTTCTCTCCATCCTCATTTATATTTCTTCTCACATTTCATTTGCAACGGTTTCTTCACATCTTATGGCAATTCTGCAAGACTCTGGTGTGTACATATAGCAAGAACTAAACTCATTATACAGGCACACAGAACACCCGGAGGACAACACATCTTTGTCCTAAGGCAGACTACATCCTGGGTCACTTGAAGTAAGGGGTGAAGAGACACAACTTTCAAACAAACTAACAGCTGCTCTTCTGGCTTTGGCAAGAACTCACTCATCAGACATACATATGCATCACATGCAAATACACATGTATATTTATATATACAGTATACAAATATCTCAGTGTTACATTCTAGATATATAAAGTTGTGAGATTCAGAGACGCTCAAATATTTGTGCCTACAAATATTTGTTTGCCTACAAACACATACAGTTTATTAAAAATAATGTTTGTATTATGGCCTGTTTAGGAGACTGGTTGCCAGAGTCCCTTAGGAGCAACTCTCAGTCCAGTTAAATCCAGCTGATGGCCAGTCACAACTGGGGTTCCCCAGTGCCCAGTATTGAGGCCAGCACTGTTTAATGTCTTTATCTATGATCTGAACAAGGGGATCAAGGGCACCATCAGTCAGTTTGCAGATGACACCAAATTGGTGGGAGTGTGGATCTGCTGGAGGGCAGGAAGGCTCTGCAGAGGGATCTGGACAGGCTGGATCAATGGGCTGAGGACAGAGATAAGAGGTTCCAAGGAGGTCCTGCCCTTGAATCAACACAATCCCAGGCATCGCTACAGGCTGGGGACAGAGTAGTTAGAAAATGGCCCTGTGCAAAAGGACCTGGGGGATCTGACAGCAGCTGAACATGAGCCAGCTGTGCCCAGGTAGCCAAGAAGGCCAATGGCATCCTGGCCTGTGTCAGCAGTAGTGTGGCCATCAGGACTGGGGCACAGATCTTCCCTCTGTACTTGTACACCACCTTAGCCCTACTGAGGTCACACCTCAAATCCTGTGTTCAGTTGCAGGCCCCTCACCACAAGAAAGACATTGAGGTGAAGTGTGTCCAGAGAAGAGCAATGGAGCTGGGGAAGGGTCTGGAGCTCAAGTCTGACAAGCTGCTGAAGGAGATGGGGATGGGTGTTTAGCCTGGAGAAAAGGAAGCTCTGGGGGACTTTATTGCTCTCTACAACTACCTGAAAGGATGTTGTAGCAAGGTGGGGGTTGGTTTCTTCTCCCAAATAACAAGCAATAGGTCAAGAGGAAATGGCCTCAAGTTGCACCAAGGGAGGCTTAAGAATACTCTTATGGATACTACGAAAACAGTGGTCAAGGACTGGAACAGGATGCCTGGGGAAGTGGTTGAGTCACCATCACTGGAAGTATTTGAAAGACATAGATGTGGTGCTTAGGGCCAGTTTAGTGTTAAGGGCTGGACTCTGAAGTGTTTTCCAACCTAAATTAGAATGGAATTACAGAATCGTTTACGAAAACAAAAAAAAAAAAAAAAAAAAAAAAAAAACTTTATTTAGTATTACAGAGGAGACAGATTAAGAACCCAGTGAACTACTCACCAGAAAGAGGATCTTTGCCAATCATTAAAACATTTGGTAAATTCATTACAATCAGCTGCTGAAGGACCTCCTAAACAAAAGACAACAACAGACAAAGTTCAGTGTGAAGGAATCCAAATCAATCCCACCACAAAGAATACAAAGCTCCACAGTTACAAAGCTTTTAACGTACTGGTAGGTCAGAGGTCACAAAAGGAAGCCCCACTTGAGAGAGAAATCACTATTTGAAGATAGCATCAGGTTGCACAGCTAACACACACTCATCTCCTCCTTTAACAATGGCTAATATGGAATTTAAAGGGTCCCATGGCACTAATCAGGATAAATGCATGACCATGCCAGGCACACCAATCACTCATGCCTTCACCCCAGGCATGACCTGTATTCATCTGATGTGCAACATGCAGCTGCTGCCATGTTTCAGGCCATATAAATGCAGCTGGTTCAAACATACCTAAGACACTCTGTGTAGTCTAAGTAACTCAAATAATTGGTCAAATTATTTCATGGGGCTGAAAATTTAAGGATGGGCTGGGGAAGTGGGTGTGGGGAAAAGCACTTAACCAGGTATCTGGCACTGCCCAGAGAAACTGGATATAAAGTTCTAGATTTATTTGCATTGTTTTTAATCAGGAGTAAAACAGAATTATATTATGTTCATTACATACTTTAGGGTCATTTTATTTTGGGGGAGATGGCATAAGGGAGATGTACATCAGGTTCAACATCTGAATGAACATCTGTCTGAAGCTGCTCTGAAATCACAGAATGGTTTAAGGGGGAAGAAAGGCTACAAGCCCTGGGGCAGGGAAAATGTTTGAAGTTGTTCAAATAAATACACTGCAAAGGGGATTCTGTACAGTAATACAATCAGCCATGCACCCCAGAAACAACGAATAAAGCAATACAGTTGTTAGCTTTGATTTGCAGTTACCAGCACCCCCACTTGTGATGAGCTGGATAAAACACTGCAGACGGGTTTTTATTTCACGTAAAAACCCAGGGAGGAAAACAGCTGTATGACTGAAACGCTGTGCTGAGATTCAGGAAACAAGAGTTCACAGATACAACTCAACCAAATGTTTGGCAGGTGCCTTTTTCCGGCTTGTCTCCACTTCTCAGACCACCCCTAGGCCACTGGAAGGGCACATGCATTGAAACTTGCAAAGCATTCAGACCAGGGGGAAAAGCACCACAGCCCAGCAAAGAAACACACTTCCTGAAACAATCACCCATTCACCCAGACACTTCCCCTCCCAGCTACCCATTGTTATTCCTCTGCTTTTAAAGTTATACCAGAGGAGGAAAATTAAGCCTGATTGGAGGAGGAAATAATTCAGAGAGCCTGCAGCCTTTGATAAGCAATCAGAGTGCATATTTAAAAAAAATTGTTTGGACAGAACACATTTCATTTTTTTCTTCTAAAACACACTCCTTGTTGGATAAAGTAGAAATATCTGTGTCACAGCTAATAGGATTTCTGGAGCTGTTAAGGAAAAAGATTCTGTAGTCCTTTATGTAATGTGAAGCTTGGCTAACAGACCAAACATTCGCTGACTCATTAGCCAAAAGCATTTTCTATTTTGGGCATCTCAGACACATTAAACAAAGTTTGTTTACTGTAACAGGTGCAAAATCTCTTGGATGTAAGAGCACACGGCTGGACAGCAACATGTGCTATGACAACACAGCATGGCACTGAGGCTTTAAACAAAAAAAAAATTTAAAAAATCAGACTTTGCATATACTGAAGTATTGAGCTTTAACCAGCAATTTCCATGGCAAAAAAGAGGAGAAAGAATTCGGCTTCCAGTCACCCAGCACGTGGAGCAGCACTGAGACAGGAATGCATAAGGAATTTGCGTAGTCTTTGTGTAACCATCACATCGCTAGCTTTTTAACTGGCAGACACAAAAGACATTACTGCTAACTTTTATGCTGTTAACATTCCCATGAGCTTCTCCTGCAAAATTATTTGAGTATTATACCACCCAACACAACCATGACTCCCTCATAATTGTCTGAGCTCAGTATCTTCTGACAAGAATCTGAGTCGCTGAATAGAAGCTGAAATGTCCCCAAGCCTGGAAGCGTGATTTGTTAATTCAGATTGAAAGATTCTGATTGTTGCAAGAGGTGATACTCTGATCCGCTTATTTTTAAAGTAAAATATTTAAACAGATAATTATCTGTATTATTCTAAAAGCTTTTGCCTTCAGATTAGTGCTTGTGATAACACCTGACCTAGGAAGTGCAGCTCACCAGCAGAGCTCAACACTTTCTAAAGGAAGGTCAATGCCACTGCTCTCCACCTTCAAGCTCAGGAAAGCAAGTCAGAGAAACAGAGTTACTTCTGTTTAATAAACTGTCATCTGTGAATCAATGTACTAGTGAACCATCCACTCACACAACCACAAGCATGAGATAACACATGTCAAGGGAAAGCTCCTGATGCACTGATGAATTTAGCTCAGATTTTGTATAGACTGAAACCCCAGAAAGTTAGTGAAGCTCAGCTGACACTCAGTGACTGATGGGGATAATGTGACCATGTGTCAGACTGATTGCCCAAAATCCTAAATCTGGAAATAGAACTAACATCCCCCTCACCTAAGAGCAAATCAGGAATTCTTCTATAATTCTTCAATGTTTTCTTGTTTCCTTCTCTGAAGCAGCAATAACACAGATTATCTCACAATAAAAACATTTTACATAAGTAAAATGCTGTGCCTCAGCCTGGCCTCTCAGCTCCCCTCAGATCTTATCATTCCTCCTTGAAGACCCCATGAAGCCAAACTTCGGCTTCAGGCAGGGAACTGGGCTGTTTCCAGCCTGTGAACTGGCACTGAGGACCAAAGGGCCCCACGGACCCAACCACCTCCCAGGGTACAGTTACTCTGGACATTGGGTTAACCTGGACAAAAAAAGAAATAGTAGATAAAATGACCCATTTCCCCGTAGGGGCAGCAAGCTGTATTACTGTATTACATATAAATGCTATGCTTGAAATCAAACACAGCTGTAAGGCAGCAGAGGCAGAGATGGTGTGTGCATGTCCTTCTGCCTAAGGCAACCAGCATGGCTAGGGGCAACACATGCAGGAAGGAGCTGCTGGAGAGGGAAGCAGGGTTTTCAAACATTTTAAATAGCCCACAGCAACCCAGAGTACCCTGGAGAGCAACTGTACAAGCAAAAAGTCTAATTCCTCCCGTGAGAAGCCTTTTAATCATTTTTACAGCACACCTAAAGCTTGGTTAAAACAGTGAAGGTTACAACAACAACACATGGTAAAAATTTCCCAGATTATTAGAAACTGAGTTGCCAGATTTACGCTTAAACTCAGAAGCCAGCCACTGCAAGTCAGCAACCAGCTCCCTCAGACTATGGTTTGTGAAAAAATAGTGCTGGTATCAGAAGTGTTATTTAAGGAATCAAAACAAAGCCCTGTCAGTGCTCAGTGCAGTGCCTGTAGGTTTCTGAAATGCTCCTCACCCAAAGACCAGGACATTTTAAGCTTGAGGAGATTTGTCCAATGTCTTCTGACAGCAGCAACGGCTGCAAGAACGGATACTTCTATACAGTACATCCAACACCACGATCACAAAATGTAAGGATCAGCTGCCAAGTCTTACACTCCCTTAAGCCAGGCACCCAAACTCAGCAGATAAAGCCCACAAAGGTTTGAGCAAGCAGTTACATGACCCTGTACCAACAGGGAGGCTTTTCAAGAGAAGGTCACACTGGGTGTTCAGACCTCGACTGCTGTGCTTGCTCACACAGCCATGGAGCCTAAAGCCTGGGACAATCGTGGTGCCCCAGCAACAAGAGGGATACTGCCTAAGCCAGAGGTAAGTTTTGCTGAAGGCACCTAGGCACTCCAGTACTAGTATACCAAGAAACATCAGTGAGTTACCTAGAAATCCTATGGTTAAGCATAAATATAACTGCTCTGTTTCTCTCAGCAGCCTTCTGGTGTCTAAGCCCCTGCTATGAACTTGCTTGACATTTGCAAGCTCTTTGCAATCACTTTTTTTAAAAGAAGCTTAAGACAAAATAAACCCAAAATTTCCCCACATTGATTCTAACAGTCAAGGGCCTTAGGAAAAATCAAGACATACAAGATTAAGGATAAAATTCTAAGCACCAAATTAAGCATTTAAGATTACTAAATGCATGAATAAACACATTCATTCCCTCCATCTGAAAGTTTCCAATCATTCCTGGAGAGCTGAGGCATATTCTACATCCTCTTTTTATCCCTCCAAGTTCACACACAGCGGATGTTTGCTCTTTGCCTTAGATCCTCAGCAGAGATGCAGCAGAAGCTCTCCCTCTCAAGCCTGCATGGTCACATATTAACATTCTATTTACCTGTAACAGGGTAAGTGGGCCTCCTGCAATTTTGTAGGAACAAAGTCTCCTTGGTCCAGACTACACTTCAACACTTATTTGCTTCTTAAAAATACACACACAACAACAGCATGGAATAAAATGGTCTTAAGGTATTATTCTTGGATGCACTTTTTTAGTCCAAATTTAAGTGTGCCAACAGCTCTTCCAATGAATGAATTGCTAGGAAAGGAGTAGGCAAAATTGTCCTTTCTATGGCTGAGAGACCAGCAAATACAAGCTTTACAGAAAAACCTTCCCCTGCATTACCATACAGCACAGCATTAATGTAGAGTAACTACTAGTTTCTCATGCAGAATTAAATTAACCTCTGCCTGAATCCTAAACAAGAAGGGAGTACTAAATAAATTATGTAAAGAGAGAGGCAGTCTAGCAGTCATTGTAATCCAATGCTCATCAATGCTCAAGCCAAGCAATTCCATTGCTTAGCTATAAAATGCTAATTGTCCAGCTGACTGGAAGCCAAATGGTGCTTTCCTACTTAAAATGCCCATGAGGAAAAACCATCATCAGCTTGATTAATACCAGCAAAAGCAAACAGTACCTAGCCAGGGAATTTGGCTTACATATTATCTTCAGCTCAGGCCAACAGAGGAGGAAAGCTCAGATGAGTCCTGCCTGTACAGCACAGCCAACACCTTACTCTGATAACCTCAGCATGGATCTGATCTCACCAACACCCTTGGAGTGGGAAACATTCGGTGAAACGCTGAATCCTTAGAGAAGGTCTCAGCAGGAGTCAGTGGCCATCTGCACCAGCCCAACACCTCCCAGCAGCAGGATGGGGTGGCAGCTTTGCCCCTACACACTTAAAGGGCCCTTTGGATGCTGCCACAAAGACAGGCTGGGAGCTGCATTTCCCAGGCAAAGTGCACTCCAAGGGACAATCTAACTTAAGTTTTTCTGGAATAAGAATTCTAAGGAAGAGCAAACACGCTAATGAACAAGCTTTAAAATAAAACACGTTTCAAACAGCAATTTGTGACAGAAGGGTTGTTTTTTTAATTATTTTTTCCAAAGTTCCCAGTTTTGTATTAAAATAATAATGAAAAGCTATTTTGCAGCCTACAAAGAGGTTATATTTTAGACAAAAAATATATTTGTCTTCCAATAGATATAAACTTCATAAAGGTTGGGGGGGGGGTTACTGTATTTATCTGAGGAGTTACTAATGGTGTCAGAGAAATCATAGCAAGATTCTGTGAGCTGTATGGCAGGGTCTTACAGAAGATTAGACAAGATGAAACAAGTTGTTGCCAGAAATTACAAGGAAGTTAAACAAATGTTTTATTGACATGTTTTTCATGTACATCTTACCATGCAAGCACGCCTGATGACACCATGTATGTGACTCAGTACTGTTTCCCTGCCAACACATTATATACATGACAAAATTTGATTAAGAACTTTGCTCATCTCTGCAACAATTGTACTCGTTATGTGAAGGACCAGAGGATTAGCTTCTTTAAATGGATTTTTTTTTTCTTCTGAAAACCAGCAAATTACAAAGCACATTTCTGAAGACCCTTCAAGTGGAAACCCAAAAGCCACTAAAATAACTGTGGCCTCATCTGCTGAAAATAATCAGTTCTGACAATTGTAGACTGGAATCTCAGTGGGAGGGAATGCGAAGGAATCATACCTAGTCTTAATTGTGCTCAGTCTGTGCATTGTGCAGACATCCAACTAAATCACAAAACTGTAATCAGTGTGTAAATACACCATATAAGATCAGATTTTATTTTAAAAAATTACACATATGAGATTTGGATGGCATGTAATAGACTACAATAAAAAACCTCTCAAAGTTCCTAGAAGGACCCAGGCATAACCATCCACCCAGTTCATTGCTATTGCTCAGGTTTTGTTATTTGTATTCAAGTAGTGCAGAGGTCCCATCCAGGAGCAAAATCTCATCCACTGGAGCTGTACAAACAGTGAGACATCTCTGGAACAAAGAACTTGTTATATATACCCAAGTATCAGTAAGCCAGTAACAACGGGGGGTGGGGGGAAGAAAATAATAAGTAACAGAGGAAGGAAATGAAAATAAGATTCTGTGGCTATAATATGATCCATCCTGTACATTCTCACTGCTTTATGAACTGGTTTAATCAACTTATCCAGGCTGCAGAGAACTACATCTCTCCAAATATCAGAAGGCATGGGAAGCAAAACAAGTCCTGATAAACACATTTTGCTTTAAGATGAATTTGTTCACAATGCATATTGTTCACATCATACCAAAAAAAAAAAATCTGTGTATTTAAATAAAGGTACTTTTATATATGCAAAAAGCATTTCAGGACACAGTTTTACTTCTAGTTCAGTGGAATAAATAATGGAGAAGCTGACATACATCAGTCACACAAATTTTATTTTTTAATCAATCTAAGTACAAAAGCGTACATTTACTTCTGAGCAATGAAATGTATAGCAGCAGATTTTTTTATCCTACTTTCACTAACTCCAGGTTGAATCATCTGTGTTAATAAAACATACAGCTCTATGGTTGTGGCTAGTGGCAATATTGATTTGACCCAGAGAGTAGAAAATCCAATTGTGGAGCGCTGTGTTTTCCTGCTTTTATTGCCAGCAGCACCTTTGACTAATTTATCTACTTTTGCTGCAAATAAACAGCCCATTTGATCTATCCTCAACTTCTCTTTTCAAATCATGTCACTACGCATGTTTGTAATAGTGTCCTGACAAATTACTCTTGACTTCTATTTTATTTCATCTCAGATTTGTCCTGCGGTGGTTTATGCAGTAACAGGGAGTATACAATGTTCTGTGTTAAAGGCTTGTCACTTGACATTACAACTCTAACCAGCTAAAATGCAATCCATCTGTTGAACACACTCCCAGCTAATCTACACTGGTCTCTAAGGACCGAATTCACCTTAACACAGTAAAAAAACACCACAGGCCATCAGAATAGACTTAAAACACCACTGAATTCCCTGAAACTCGGCACCAAGCACACTCCCTTGTTTTAAAAGCAAGTCAGCTTTTCTCATACAGTGGGCATATTTTATTGGGATAATAAAAAAAATTTCACAAACTCTGAAACTGTGCAACTATATTTATGCTTAACACTGAAGCCTGATCCCAAAACACATTAGGCATGCAGAACTCTGAGGTACAAACTCTGCTCCACTGCCCTTGATCACTGGAGTGAAAACAATTATATTAAAATACAGCTTGTTATCAAGCAACAAACACCAACACAATAAAAGCTTCTCTAAGGAAGACTATGTGTAAGATCTGGCTTTTGCCATTTCTCCTATTACAAGCATTCCTAGAACTTGGGGGGCTTATGTGTTTACATGAAACATACACAGCAAACACCTAACTGGGCACGTGATATCAGTTCACATAAAATACACAGAATTTCTTAACATATGCCATGAAAAAGACTAAACTTAATTAACCCAAGGCATGTATATAGCAAGTTGTGAGGCTTACTTAGAGAGGTTCAGAACTAAAGATTTGTCTTGCAACTTCAACACTGCAGTGGGGGTCCAGGCTCTGAAAAAGTGCCAGGACTCTAAAGAAGCGGGCAACCACTAGACTGAAAATTATGACACAATTCCTGAAAAAGCAGCAGCCAAAAGTAGAGGAAAAAAGGAGTCAAAGATGGGAAGATGTAGGAATACCAGTTACACATTACAGCAATACTACTTTCCCAAAGATGAATACTGAGCAGGAGCTAGGTAGCACAAACATATACTTCTTGCATTTTTGACAGTATCAAGTAATTTATTAGAACAAAAAGTATTGCTTGAAAAATAATGTGTTTTCTTGGGGAAAACTCCAAAACAAACTGTTTGTCCTGTGAGGGCACAGTGGCATGTGAAACAGGAATAATTTTGATGTTTCTCCAGTACAAATACTGAAAAGCCAAATCAAAGCCGACGTCTAAATATGAAAACAAATCTGTCAAACCAGAAAAAATTAATAAAGCAGAGAGGGAACAAAAATGGGATAATTTCATGATTTCTAGTACTATGAGAAATATTTTAGCAGCAAACAGAAGGCCAAACAGATGCAAACAACTTTAATGTGGATGTATGAGTCAAATTTCATCAGTGACTAAGGGTAATAGAGTAAAACAAACATCAAAGTTGACTGTTACCAATCTGATACTCTTACGTGCTGTTTGAAGCAGGAACTCCTGAAAAACCTTTGATCTTCCTCTCAGCCACCAAAGGAACCAAACTGCTTTACCCTGCCACTCTTACTAACGCTGAGTAACATCCTTCTGTCTCAGCCATCTTGACTGCCATGGGGTCAGAGCTCACAGAGAAAAATATTTCTCGTTAGCAAAAGGCTCCATACTTTGCCTTCACTACATCCAAACATCCTCAGAGCTGCTCAAATATAAGGTAGTTAAAGGCTCAGAAGCAAGCACAAACATGCTTGGTCTTTCCAGGATAATACTCCCTGAACAAACAAAATTTAAGTAATGTTACAGTGGTAAACCATTTGCAGAAACCCAAATGGGTAGCACTGGAGAAACACAGAAAATGACACCTAGAAACTGTAAATACATGGAGAGTATTCAAGCAGTGATGACCAACAGCAGTTTTATGGGATAAACATTTAGGTTATTGTTAAGCTCGCTTTGAAATGCATGAAAATCTTTGTCTCTAACTCAGGAAAAACAGTATTTCCAGACCTTTTTTCTTCCAGTGAAGAAAACGGTTGTGACAGTGCTTGAGGAATACCTGTCAGAGAACTGAGCAACTGGTGCGTCAGCCCTTGTCCTACTTTTTCCACCTAGTATGTTGATAAATATGAAGGGAAAAAAATCAATTAAGTTTAAATTAAACCAACTAATTTCCAAAAGCTAATGTAAAGATTTTTAACCATGAGTCTCCACACAAGCTTGAAACTTGTGTTTGGCCAGCTTACATGCAACCTAGTATTGGACAACAAATGAATGTTTCAGGAAGCATGCACACAGTCCCTATGCCATCAGCTTATTATCTAAGACAATAGATAATGAGAATGCAGCCTGGGCAAGAGAGGTCCTTGAGGCATTTGCCAATGACCATGCAAAAACCCATGCTGGATTTACAAAAGAGGGAAGTTTTCAGCTGGCCTGAAGAGGAGAGGGTACAGGGAACAAGCTGTTCTACCCTACAAGGATGCCTGTTCAAACAGCATGGTGCTATGGGGAAAATGACATGATTGGGAAGTTTTTACTGGGAAGGTCTGTAGGTTGAAACAAAACCAAAAGAGTCCGTACTTGCTAAATTATTTGATTATGTTAGGTGCTTTCTGCTACAACCTCCTGATGGTTCTCTTGTAGGCAAACTCCCATTAGCAACCCGTTCAGGTGCTTTCTGCTACAACCTTCTTGTAGGCAAACTCCCATTAGCAACCCGTTACCCAGGGCACAAAAAAGTTAAATACAATTAGCGCAGAGAGAGAGTCCTTGCAGTTCAGGCATGCCCCTCTCAAATACTCCTAAAAAACCTCTAACAGGTATTACTGTGTTACCCAGGGCACTAAAAACTTAAATACAATTAGCGCAGAGAGAGAGAGTGTCCTTGCAGTTCAGGCATGCCCCTCTCAAATACTCCTAAAAAACCTCTAACAGGTATTATTGCAGGTTAATGTTATAAACTTTCCAACTACTCTGAAGCAGAATTTATATCCAACACATCATAACTTCAACGTATCACCGCATTACCATTATCATCTAATTTAACAATAGTAACAAGTCCAACAAACACCCACGCATCCCCAGCCAGGTGCTTTGCCACTGCAGCAACAGTGTCAATTTTTTTCTTAAGTTAAGGGAGAAGCTTCAAGGCAGATCAGATAGGTCTCCCATGCACAAACGTACAGTGGTGTTTCTCTTTATAGCTAGCAGATTGCCCCAGGCAGGGAACACGCAGGGAATTTTCAAGACCGTCAACACTTCTTGCACTGTACATGTGGAGAAGCTGCAATAAATTTCACGTGACTTTCTCAAGGCAACCCAAGCACCCTTTGGAACGAACACTCCCAGCGTTTACTGTGATAATCATCAGCTTTACCATTAGCACTGAGTTGCAGCACAATAGCAGAAATAAAGGAGAAAAAGAAAGGTGACTACGGAATCTAGCAGTGAATAAAATGAGAGGGAAGGAAAAGGAAGCCATGCCTTCAAAACAGCCTCTGGGCTCTCATCGTTTCCTTTCTAGATTTTCTACGTTAATTTGTTTTCAAAGGCAAACAACCTTTCCATCTGGAAAGTGACTGCGTCGCCCTCGGAGGGGGGTAGGGTACCTACGGAGAGGAGACACAGTTATTTGCAGTTGACACTGGGCTATTCACAGAGCTCGCTGCCAGTAATTTGCACCTCGGCAAAGCCAGGGCAGGCGCAAACCAGGGGCAATTACCGGGCCAGGCTGCCAAGCACAGCCTCCCTGACTTGCCCAGCTTGTTGCCAGCGGGGAGGTGACAGAGGATCTCGTCCTCAGTCCCACCCCACGGAGACCCCTCACTGGCATCTGATCCCTTTGTAAACTGCCAGCCTGGAGCTGCCAGGACAAAAAGCGATGGTGCTGCACGATGCTGAGTGCTCAGCACCCACCCGAAGCAAGCGGGTCCAAGAGGGGACCTGGGGCAGCCCCAGGACATCCTCCATTCCCAGGACACTCCGGATTTGTCCTCTCCTGTGCCATCCCCATCTCACATAAGTTCGCTTGCTGCCCCTGCCTTCTGGGCATCCCATAGTAACAGAAATACTGTCCTCTAACAAGAAATGGATATACGTATACGTATCTGTATACATGTACACATACTGAGTTTTGTGTATATTTGTTTCTGCTATTTCTCCCGCCTATTACTCTGGGATTATTATAACTGCTCAGACCTGTAACAGGCAAAATCCTCCTGGAAGCCCCATCTGATTTGCTATATGCAAGACTGTCATCCACATTCCATCATCTGGAGTACCCACGGCTCAACAGCGAGAGCATCAGGAGTCTACCCCACACAACACAGCAGCAACAAGGTGGCTTCCAAAACACACAACACAAAAAAGACTGCTAAAAGGCTGAAAAAACCCCTGTGACACATTGTATAATTGATAAAATCTAACGTTAGTCTTTCAGGGTCAGGTCAGTTATCCAGCTTACCTCAAGTCTGAGAATTTACACCAAAAATAGTTGCTGTAACACTTGCTGCAAAAAAAAATGAACAGACAAACATTTTGAACAAATATGGAAAAACATAGCACAAGGTGCTGTGCTACATCAGGACTTTATATCTGCATTTACCAAATTCTTCTTTGTGATGAATTCACCCTCTACACATTTTAAAACCCCACTCACCTTCCACATTATATTTCACAGCTGTGCAAGAGAAAGCCATTAAAAATTAATGCCGAAAAGCCACGAAGCCACACTGAGTCCACAATTCAAAAAGCAGTTAACATCACAGGATAACAAAGATCTCCTTACTGCACAGCAGGGGAAATATTTCACAAAAAGAGAGTTATGACCAAAAATAGATAAAAGGAAAAAGTCCCTTCCAACAGCTGCTACAATTTCACCTATACACAGAACAGGAAATAGCCAATATCCCTGTGTGCTAGCTGCTAGGCAAAATTTACTTATCAATGGTAATCCAGGCTATGCATTCACACACATGCATACTTGCTCATGCAAACACTCTCTCAAGAAGAACTTTCAGTCTTGCCAGCGCTTAACAGTGCTCCTTTAAGTATCTGAAAGGACTGATTAACCCTGCTTAATACAATCTGTGTAATCTACTGTGAATCTTGCAGATAACTCATAACTGTTAACATTAATTAACTCAGCAGAGCTTTACCCTTCTTGCTCCCCCACCAGCCTCATACCACAGAGCTCAATTTAAGCGTTCTTTCACTACAGCCCCAGCAGACAGCTTCCACACTTAAGCAGCAATGGTGAGCTTCTAATACAGAAAACTCAGTTAAGTAATGACACTGTTTTAAGAGAAGACTTTTCCCCACATTTTATACTTCTCTTCATCAGTACTGATCAGCAATTACAGCACACACTCAAAGCATACAACACCCTGGAAATACTCATGATAAGAGAAAAAATGTGAAGGATACTGCTGCATCCTAGAAAATCCTTTATGCTATCTGTGAGAGAAACAGACATAAATTGTGTCACTATGTTATTAATAACATTTCAGAGTAATTAACTTCTAACACTACTATGCCAGTTTTTAGGCTTCTGACCACTGGGTTTTTTAGACCAACAAAATACAGTTTCCTTCTAAGCTGTGATGTTTAGCATTTTCCTGAGAGAGGATATCAATCCATCATATGTTCATATAAAAGCCTCATTTATACCTGAAAGAAAAAGCAACTTTCAAGACCTTGTATTTACAGAGGAAAACCTTTGAGTCACAAAAGACTCAAAGTCAGCAAGGGCCCCCAAACACAAGGAGCTGCCTTGGCTATAGGTAGAAAAAGCAGAACTATGCATACTACCAATCCCCTTCTTTAATACAAGTGCAATTTTTTAAATCATACTACTTATTTTTCAGTGTCCTTGAAAGGCACACAAAGGTGGCAGGCATGTATGGTTCTCAGCAATTTCCAAGCTGCCTCACACATGGCTCATATCCCTTACCTCCACCAGCAGAGCTCAGGTTTATTATTTAAGCAACATAATGGAGGGAAACCCAATATGAAGTATCAAGTGACTTGGAGCTCCCTATCAACCAGATCACAAAACAGCAGCAGCACAACCTTATGAGCTGGAAGCAAAGGAGGGGAGGGTAACCCCCCCTCAAAAAACTGCTTCAGGCAAGAGAAATTCAAGCTTCAGGCTGCAAAGAACAGCAACACCTCCCATCCAGCACATCTGGGCTGCACTACTCTGTAGAAATAAAGATTATTAGTATTTCAGAAGATAAGGGTTATAAAAAAGTTTATATTGTTGTTGCATCTAGTAAGTACCAGAGCTAAGCCTAGCAGCACTCAAAGCATGCTGAACCCTCCCTCCTCAGTGGTCTGCAAGAAGTCCGATTCCTAGAAGCAGCTTCCAATGAAATTTTAAGGGACATGACAATCAGAAAAACATGACAATCAGAAAATCAAAACACATGACAAGCAGTATTTTGTCTGCAAAGACAGCGCTTGCACCCTTCATCTCAGTAAAGTACAAAACCTTGGCAAGGAATTCCACTATAAAACATGAAAAGGAGCAATGCAAGCTCCACTGCAAGCTCTGGAATGACAGTGATGTTAAATGCTGGAGAAAGAACTACCTTATTCTGGTTTAGTAGCAGCTTTTCACAAAACTTATTAAAATGGCTCTGCATCGTTGTTTAAACATACTTCGGTGGAGGCATCGAATTACTCTGACAAACCTGTTTGTCTCAGAGTACCATGAATTAGCTCAGTGATGAATGGCCGATCAGAAACTGGAGCCCTATGGGAACTGGCGCAGTCACTCACCAAAAGAATGTTACAGTAAAACAAATTGTGCTCTTCAAACCTATAGTAACAGTCTACATTTTGAAGCTGAGCATCCAAACTATAATGTCTTACTTCACAATGCTCAGAAAACATGCAGCTCCCACAAATTATAAAGGGAGAAATAGATGCTTATTACCTGAAGGAAGCAAATCAGAGAAATACAGCAGTTATAATACAGTACCTTAACACAAGTCTAGGCACTCTGGCACCTCAGTTGCAGTACCCAAATCCACTATTACTCTATATCTCAGAAAACGCAAAGTTTGTGTTTTTACAGCATTAAGATACACAGTAAATATAGGGCACTAAAATCAGGCATTTTAGTTTGAACCTCCAAATGAAGCAATTTCTTTTGACAGCAGAAATATGCAGATGATCTGCTAAGTTGAAGAGTAACACACAGTAGTAAACACCAGAATTTCCCCCAAACTCAATTTGTATTCACTTTCTAAGCAGCAATACAAAAACAGGCACAACTGAAACTAAAAAGAGTATTTGCTGTATTTCAGACTAGTAGATACATGATTCCTTGTGAATTTTGACTGGAAGTCATTCTCACGAGGTAGAGGCAACAGGCCCTTTGAAACTGGCTCCGCACAATGCAGGCAGGAACTAAGCAAACTTCTTCAAACAGCTCTGCCAACACCATTCAGCTCCAAGCTGCAAAACTCCTGCTGTTTCAAACTTAGGGCCTCCTGTGAGCAGACTGCTGATTACACCAGGTTGTATGGCAGGTTTTTGATATGTGCTCAGGACAGAAGAATAAGAATGAAACCTGCCCACTAGTCACGTTAAATACAAGATTTCACACCAGACCGACAGAAAAGGACACTTGGCCATCTATTCATTCCTTTGCCCTCCATTTAAAGGAAAATGCACTGTAGTATACTGTACACATGCCCTGTTCAGAGTGCATAACTCATGCAAGCATTACCAGACACACTGCTATCACAAAGGATAAGTGGGAGACAGCACCATGCCAACATCTTATCTCCAAGCAGAAGAGATATGCACAGTCAATAAAGCCAAAGTGCTGAAATGCAGGGCTGTGGCACATTTAAAGGGGTTCTTTATCCCCAGTTATGCTTGTACATTACAGAACATTTGGAGTAGAAAATTATAACAATTCCACAGGCACCTTGCACATTGGTTTTTATGACGCCACTCCAGAGGAATCAAACTTTTACATGTTTCTGTGAAATTCTGCCAGGGGAGACTCTTGGGTATCACCCCAGGTAAGGCAAGAGCAAAGGCTACCACAGCAAGCAGCAGGCAGGTCATTGCACACCTCGCTGCACACACCCCGCCCCTCCCAGCGTGTGCCTGGTGCCACGGGGAAACAGCAAGGGAAGAGGAGGACACAGGATCTGTAGAGAGCTCTCCCTTGTTCCCATAATACTTGCTTTTTATTTATGAATTTGAGCAAAGAGGCCTTTTCTGTCTAATCAAGCGCAACGCCCTTGGTGCCTTGCAGTATCACAGCTGTGAATCTCCTAATTGCATCTTTAGCATGCAAAAGGTAAGAAATGTTCATGAAAAGATGACAGGAAAGGCTTCGCTGGTTGGTCACAAGCATGGACACGAGGGTTTTTCCTTAGGGAATGGCTAGTACAGAAATCAGATGTTCAGAATACATTTCTGGCCATATGGTTCAAAGTGATGAATAATATGCTTTGGAAAAGAAGGATGACAAAAATAATACAGCATTGCAATAAAGCACCAAATTAAACAAATAACAGGTGGTGACTAAAAGTGCATTTTTAATGAGCACTTATTTATGAATGCACACAATGCAAAGTGCTTTCCACTGTCTTGTAACACACCACTCCTCATTATGGATTAAAAAGATCTCAGTTATATAGAGCCAGATGTGTAACCTCTTGCTCTTTGGACCTCTCATATAATTTATTTTTGTGAGATTTGGCAGCCAAGCAACAAGAACTTTAAATTCTGAACTCTTAATACTCACAAATTCTTTAATTAACACTAACTTTTTCCACTAGGCATTTTTTTTATTAAATGTTGATGCGTGTTTTAATAAACTTTGATGTGTTTCCAGTGCATCTGCCTCATCAAGTGTTCTGCTCTTCACATATATATAATTGAGGAAGACAGCAGTCCAGTGGTTAATACAGAAGACAGTGTTTGAATTCCTGAGTCCAGACAGACATGGAACACAGATCCACAGCAGTTCTTCAAAGTGAATTATTGCGTTCCCAAGGTCTTCCCAAACCAGTCTGCATAAAATCCAGAGGCCAAGAATGAGACACTACTCCATACCAGGAGGTACTGCTATACCATGGGGTATTAAAACAGCTTAAGAACCAGAGTTATTTATCCAACTGAGAGAAAGCTAGAGAAATCATTACAAAGACCAGTTACCCAAGAAAGCAAGACTAGTTTTAAATGGCCTAATTCTGCAATGGAGACAGTCTCAGAAAGAATGCCAGGCAGTTAATGCAGTCAGGAAATGAGAGTTTGTGGTGTTAGAGCTACAATGTAATGAAGTACATTCAGCTAAATCTGAAGCCTGCTTTGTCTCACCAGAAGAGCAATATTATCTCTAGGATTGTGGCAGCAGTCTAAGTTGTTACTCGAGCCTGAATCTTTCTGCATGAAGGAAGGTCAGTGTTACAGAACATGAAAACAAATGCACTCCTCCTCTCAAGTGCAGCTGTCTTGTTAATCTCAAAGATGACATATTCCTCATGTATCAGTCACCACCTTAAAGCCCCGATTCATACAGAGAGGCTTAGGAGCACATGGCAGGTTACTATTTCAGCAGGTTGCTTAAATCTGCAATGCATAATACTCCTTGTAATTCTTAATAGCTTTACTCCTCAAGGGCATACAGCCTATGTTTTGGGAACTGGAACAGACTTGCTCTGAATATCAAAGAAAAATTAATGACTTGTCATTAAAAAGGTGAGAGGTAGTAGTTAAACTCTACTCTCTTCTAGCTGGCTCCTTGGAAGGACAATACTTTTTAAAAAATATTATTTTTCCCTTTTAAACATAGTTGTTTTGATGATATGCTAAAAAAATTAAAAAGGCTTGTCCCACTCTGCAAACAAATTATTTTAGGTGCCTGTGTATTTAATATTGTATTACATTAGTCAGTATGGTTGCTGTTAAACACAAACTTTGATGGCTAACCAAGTGCCAGGAAATGAGTTCACTTCATTCATAATTTCTGATACAGCAGCAGTGTGTGCCAAATATGTGGAACTCAAAAGAGCCTGTATAACACAGAGATAATGATGATTAAACAAACTGGAAGTGCTTAAACTGACTAACAGTGCAAAAACCTTCCTCTTACTCCCCCCAGTAAGAGCAGTGATCTGATCTGAGTTAACACTAAGAGCCAAATTCTAACTTTTTATGAACACACAGCTTCCCTAAGGCGTTAGGATTTGCATCACAGCTTACAAAAATTGTTTAATCCTTTCCTAATTTAAGACTAGCAGAAGGAGTACAGAATATCCTTCTAGGAGACTCCTTGGAACACCAAGCAAAAAGCACTGCACTTCCATCATGACACTTGAATGCTGCTTCACATGCACAGGGAGTAATTAAATGACACCCCTTATGCCAGTCAGCCAGATACCACAGGGACAGCTGATTCTGAGATAAATAAACTCAGAGGCTCATCAGTGGATGTGGGGAGGAAATGCCTTGTTGAAGCAGCTGTCCATGGCTGCAATTCTCCACCATTTTACTTGGGGGAGGAAAATGTATTCAGTGAGAACTTCCTTTTGTACTGCAAGATGGCAAAGCTGTGGTTTCTAGAGGCAGGTGGGTGTCAGCACTCCAAGGGAACGCACACAAACTGTACCTCACCGGGGTCTCTGCTTCCAGGCATGGTCCCTATGCCTGAGGTTTGGTGCCCTACCCCACATGAACCCAGCTGGAAAGGCTTTCTGTCCACCACAGTCACAACACACTCAACAGACAGAAAACCAGTCCTTAGAACATGGCATTTATCTGACAGAAGTCCTGTGCTGCAAGGTCTCAGAATCTGGGAAGCTGTACCTTTCAGTTTGTACAGATTCGTGCTTTAAGGAAGTCAAAGTCACCATCAACACTAGCACATCTACCTGGCAATAAAGCAAAGATTTCAAAGTTCAAATCCAGCAAATGGCATTGTATCTCAGATGTCCCCCATTCTCCCAGGTAAATCTATCAACATCTAGAGTGCAGATATTCTGGGGTCTTTTCCTCTGACCACTGTTCCATTTAATTTATTTCATGTTCTTATCTCACCCGAGTCACACAGATGTAATTTAGTATCACTCTCTCATTTTGTGAAATAACCTCTTTTTTACAAGTGGCCTGAAATCTTTAGTTTGGAGCAAGTTAAACTTTCATCTGATGGCTAAGAAAGTAGGAAAGGGTTTTTTTTAAAAAAAAAACAGAACCCTAGTCCTAGTTGAAAGTGGAGCAAGACAACAATGAAAACAAAATTATTACACTGCATAAAAATAGTTTCAAAATCCACCCTATGTACTTATACATAATTTTTGTTGCTGTGGAATCAAACAGATGTTTGAAATACTAAACAAGTGTTACATTTAACACCTCAAACACAACTGAACTGACCCGTATGAAATATTGAGCAGTACATTTTTGCAGTTTAATCGCTCTTTCTTTACACTCAAGCACCCTTCCTTGTAACTCTCAGACTAACTTGACAGTACCAGAAAATTCCATTTCTGGAGAGTAAAGAGTTCCAGGTATGCATCTTCAGACCTGTACACTTGTTCCTTTCACAATTTGTTGGTACTGGGTTGGGCAGGACCCATTCCTTATCTCAGCAAAGAAAAGACAATGGTTGTACACATCCCAACAAAAGAACACTGCAGCAGTCAAACACTCCCCACCACAAGCACCAAAGAGGATAACAGGGAACCAACTGCAAGGTCACAGCACATACCAGTAGAGAGCATTTACTCTTTCTTAAGAGGAAAAAAACCAACCACTCCAAAAACTAGACACACAAATGCAGTGAAACCCACAGCTCAGAAAGCTAGTATTTGTTATAAATTTATGGGCAGGGAGGAGCGTGTGTGTGAGAGAGAGATTTTATTTTTTATTTCTTTTTATTTTATATGGCTTTGTTTTGGGGATGAAAAACAAGGATTGAGCATTTCCCAGCCCCTGCCTATGCAGATATATCTTTCAGCACCTCTTTACCAGTTACACAAACTACTCAAACTGCAACGCTATATATTAAAAACAAAACAAACAGACACACATCCCACACAGAACAAAAACAAAAAGCCCACATACAGAACAGAAAATCCCCACAACTATAATGACTTAAATCTAGTGTTGACCTGATAACCCCCTTTGGCACACTGGTCAGACAGCTGCTTTAAAACCCCAGATTCATTGATTCAAAATTATCACACATAGAAAAGCTTATTTAAAACAAATGTGCTGAAGGCCAATCTGCTTCTAACCTCCTTTGCATATTAAATATAGTTGGTGGAAGCAACTGAAGTATTTTACTTGAGTTACTGCTGAAGTTTTGAGCCGGGAATAATATGCTACCTATTACAGAAAAAGCAGCTGTTCAGGAACTTGTCTGTGTTTTAAGCACCATTCAGAGGCATTTAACCAACTAAAAATAAATCACTCTTCACCATTAACTTTCTTAACTTACAAAACACTTACAGGAATTAAGATTAATGCACCCTGAAGGGAGAGACCTGCATGAGTATTACTAAGATCAAAGTGGCTTGTGGGTTTGGGTTTTTCTTGTTGTTGAAGTTTTTTATGTATTTAGTATTTAAGATTATTCCTTTAGAGTCTCAAGAGTTATTACCAATAACTCTATATCTACTTAGTTATATGTTCTACTTGTTTAAAAGCCTGCCGAAAAGAAGCTTTTAATGAGTTGTCCTTTACAAATGGGTGACAGTACAAGCGGGACTGCAAAGTCTGTGTGCTAGAAGAGCCCAGCAATTTACAGGGTTATAAAAACAGCTGCTTTTTACTCTCTGATGCCAACTCAGCTCTCCTATCTCAGTCTGTCTCTCTTACAGCAGGTTTGGCAGAGCATTCAAAGCCTCCAAAATTAGGTGCCCTGCTAAGCTCAAGATTGGGAAAGCAAGCCAGTGTATCTTCTGCAGATACTCAAGCAGCTGCCATAAACACTGCAAAACCTCTAAGTGCTGATCAAGTGTGATACATATCTCAACACTGGCAAAAGCTGCAATATGCTAGCAACGTGTCAAGAAGAACCAAAACAGATTGTGATCTGGCAGACAACTCTGGTCTCACAATATCCAAGGGTTTCAAAGCAAAACTGTTTGAAGACCCTGCTATGCAAGATGCTCAGCACCTCTAGTCCATCAAGTCAGTGTCACTTAAAATCAGGTTCTATGCCATAAAAAGAAAGGACTGAAGCAAGTCAACTGAAATGCTTTAGGAAACAAAAGGCCAAACTACAGCTGCATCTAAGGGAAGACAAATCTTCAAGCAACAACAAATTATTTGAAATCTGAATCCCTCAATTGCACAAAATTTGGACCTAGCAATTCATAGAAAGAGAATGGGCTAAGTGAAAAAGGGGGTACGAAAATCACCTCTCCAATCAAGATTTTGGCTCAGGCTACAAAGGAAATGCATACTGGAAGAAATGTGAGACAGCTCTAGCAAGTCTGAGAATTAGAGCACTCTGGTTTAGTTTCTTCTGCATGACTGGAAGCTGGGAGCTAGCTTAAGTGCCAGAGCACTGAAGTGTAAGCAAGGCTTCTAATAATGGCAGCTTTTGTGATCCTCTACTACAGAATCATTCCTTCTGCATGTAAAACTGTAAAGATACATCCATACGCTGTTCAGATAAGCATTTGCCACAAACTCTGAAAACAAAGAGAAAGCTTTCCACACTGACACACAGCTTTTGCATATTCAGGAAAACACAGAACACACAGAGTGGAGCTTTTCTGGTTTGGCTGTTGGGTGTTTCTTTCACTTTTTTAAATATCAACATTGAAAAACTGTCCTTGAGACACTCATTACCTTAAAGGGGCAACACGTTGTGGATGAATTGGTGTTCTGCTTTGAAGTAACTACTTCTAGTAACTATTAACAGTCTTGAGAGACTCCAAGTGAATCAAACAGGTTGCTAGTCAAATTAGAAGGGCTTTGACTGTAGGGTTTTTTTGGTAACTACAATTTTTGATGGATTTTTTTTTCTTCGTTGTTGTTGGTTTTGCTTGGGGTTCTATAATTTTTGATTATTTTTAATGCTTGGTTGGTTTTGTTTAAGTGAAGTGTATTTCACTTTTAGAGTAACTGCTTCTTGGGACTCATGCGGTTTCCTCAGAAACTTCATCCTGACAAATGACCATTTTAACAGACTTAGTAGTTCTGCCCATAGTATCAAAAAACTCTAGAAGAAATTCACCTCCTTCCAGTTTCTATCAGTTAATGCTCATAGCCTCCCTTGGGACACCAGTCATTTAGCTTTACTGTAACACAGCTGCTCCAAAATGAACCAGGCATTAAACTCAGCACCAACCTCCCCTCCCCTATAACACACACTGCACACCTAACAGGTCTTTCTGTGATATAAATTTGATGCTCCACTCCCCTGCAAATATTTTTCCAGTGGATATATTACAAATAGGAGCACCGTAAAAAAAAAAAAAACACCAAAAAAACCAAGAACTCTACAGTTCCACAGGGAACTTGTCTTCTTTTGCCTCTTAAACATACAACAAGCAACTTGGACATTTTTGAAGTCAGTTCTTTAACATAAGGTAAATAAAGGCGAGTTTTTCAGAGAAAGAGCATCACCTACTGTAGTTTAAAAATATTAAAAACCCACTAAATAAATATCTTCCTGTCCTGTGAAAATGATTAAATAGAACTCATACAATACATTTTCCTTGGTGCCAAGACAAGTCTTTCCTACCAGCTCCCAAAGGAGCAGATGTCTATCACTGTTGTCTCGATCACTTAACACACACACAAATGATGTTAATTTTAAGCCTAAAAAACAAATTAAATAAACATCTAGATACTTTTAATAATGCTAATTATGAAAGAAAACAGACAGTGGCAGCTCCACAGGGGCCATTTCTGTCTGCTGAGCAGATTTTTATTTACGCACTTTTACTGGCCATATGAGGATCCAGCAGTATTTAAACACTTAACTTCTCCTTCAACTCCATCTCTTAATCACAATGGAAAACAGAGAGGCACAAGCTTACGCAACTTATATTCAAACAGCCCATCTGAACAGCTATTTCAAAAAGTCATTCTGCTTACTCAAAGTACAATGTGCACACACTTTAATTTAATGCTTTATTTTCTCCTTTGAGCTTGCTCATTTTATAAATCCTTCTCTTCAAAAACCAACGTGTGCAAATGGGAGACGCTTGCACGAGGAAGTGATAGCATTTCAATTTCTGTGCATTCATGAGCAGGTGCCTTTCTTAATTTGCAGTGGTGTAAAGTCCATACACCATGTAAAGTAGGAAACAGCTCACAGGAAGGGTATATCTTTAGCAAAGAAACTAGCACACTAAAATTCCCTCCTGTCCCCAGGTTTGTGACTTTCTCTGGTCCAGCGACCTGCTCAGCAGGATAAATCCCATCGTTCTTAACCAGGATAGGTGTCGCCACAAATTTCACACCCATTTCTTGGCTCAAGAGCACTCACATTTGCCAAAAGTACTGGAGGTAAACAAACTCAAGCAGACCTCTACAACACAAACCACAAAAGCTTTCAGAAGTACACACAACTCTGCATTAGATCCACAGTCTCCCACACAGTCCTGAAACCCTTCAAAAGGACAGCGAAGCATGCTTTATAAGACATCTCAAATACCTGTCTGAGACGAAAATGCACTGTGGAAGAACGACTTACAAGTCTAATAAGCCATTAAAAAGAGCAGTGTACAAAAAGGTGGAAGTTCATTGCAGAGCTTTGTATCAACAGCTGAACTAGGATACTGTTGAGTGGAAAGCCAAGGCCAGCTGAGTTACAGGCACAAAGAGACACCTTTGCTTGCTCCACACATCACTGCCTGGAACAAGCCTGGACACCAAACCTTAATTTGGAGTCAGAGTTGCATGAAATCAAAGCTGTGGACTGAACCCTGTGTATCACAATACAGAATGTGACAATAACCTCAGTGAAAGTGACACTGGATTAAATAACACTTTTACGAGCAGAACGTGCCAATAAAATTAGAATATAAATCACTTTCCTTTACTACCTGCCATTAAAAAGCAGAAGTTATTTGCTTTGGGAACTGGTATGCAATTAGGGGGCTGTTTGGCAATCATACTTTATACATTTGTGGAATTAATCTTCTCTCTTTAAAGACTTTTTAATGAAAAGTCCTAAATTACATGGAACTCATTACAGAAACACAGGCAATAAAGCAATCTTTAGCTTTCATTTTTTATTATCTTTCAGCAAAAAAAAAAAAAAAAAAAAAAAAAAAAAAAAAAAAAAAACCTCAAAGCTATTTTCAGCTGTAAGTAGCATGCAGGCTGTTTTCTAACTTACCCAAAATTGGTAGGCTCTACAAAACTTAATTCACCCCTTTGCAAAATTTCAGCTAACAAAAATAGAAGACTTGCCCAAAATCGAGGCAGCAGGAGTGAACATGGCTGTCTGAACAGCGACTTACATCTCAAACCTAATATCCAAAAATACATACACAGTAGAGGACTGAAATACTCTGTGGCTTTAGCATTGGTAATAACAGCAACAGTCAAGGAGATTAACATCAGGCCTTGGCTTTCCTTAAGGAAAGTCACACACACTGTCACATTACTCTTTTTTAAGCCATAAGAAGGACACTGTGCGTGCACTCTGCAGTTCAGACATCCCAAGAATTGCTCTCAATTAACATGTCAGAGGTTAAGTAAATGCTGCTGTGTGGGAACCAAACAGCTATTCCATACTGTAAAAATTTACTGGTCTCCTCCATCTGCCACTGTATGTTAGGACACTGCT
This sequence comes from Onychostruthus taczanowskii, assembly GCF_017590055.1. NCBI lineage: Eukaryota > Metazoa > Chordata > Aves > Passeriformes > Passeridae > Onychostruthus > Onychostruthus taczanowskii. The sequence goes on from NW_024496525.1 coordinate 24,835,816, forward strand.
CCTTGCTTTCCTTAGCTCGATTTCATTTGTCTGCACAATATATTCACACCCCTCTAGGCTATTAGGCAAAACAAAGACAAGACTGCAGACATATGTCAGGCTACTCTGCCCTTTCCCATATTCTAGCTCCAGGAGAAAAGTAGTTTAAAAGTTACAACTCATTCTCTCCCATCTGTTTGAGGTCACTATTTCATTCTGCATTAAAATGCACATAGAGCCTCAAGGAAAAAAAACAGGTCTCTAAAATTAGTCCTCCCTTGAACTTCCAGATAGAACTCAATCTATCAGCCAAAATGCATCCTGGAATCAAAGCCAGTCATCTCAATCAGGTGTCCAACAGCATGCTACTAAGTCACTTGGAATGGTAACTTTCATCAGTCTGGGAACGCTTTTAAAACTGACCTCTGCAGAAACTCTATTTCAACTCTGAAGCAGAAATGTTTGTTTAGCTCTTCTGGAAATGATCAAGACCATTTTCACTAACAAAGCATCAGACAGTCTGGCTGCTAGTGGTGAGTCACTGGTCTGTCTCTTTCCCACTGAAATACCTGATAACAGGACCTATACAAAATTATCATGGTTTTTGTGATTCTTGTGTTTGTTCCACTGCAGCAGAGTGGTACCCATTTTCAGCTGAAGAACTAAATCAAAGACTAACATCAACATCACTGGTTCAGCATTTCCCAGAACAGCAGCACCAAGGTCAGTCATTCCCGTGCCCTGCACACAGCACTACAGTAAGTGAATGTCTTCACAATTCACTGTGGACAATACCAGTCTTACATGCAACCTTCATGTCTCATGATCATGCTTCCTGCAGAAGAGAAAGCCTAACTCAAAATATTTTTATCACTGCAGAACCAAGAAAGCTTCATTAAGCTAAGTACTGCATAAATACATATAGCCAGTCTGTGCCTATAGCAAGTTTAAACTAACCAAGTCAAATGAAGAACAGAAGCAGAAGCAAATACACAGCTAATGAGGTTTTACTCCAGGTCGTGCCAGTGGCAGAATCTCGAGTTCTGAAAGGCCCACTGCATCACTGAAACACAGACAATCCCTACAACAGTGCCTTACAAATAACTTACTTGTCTGCTTTATTTACTGTAGACTTGTGAAAAACAGAGGCTTCATGGCTGCTCACTGTTGTTGCTTTGTGCAGCTTAACTTCAAGGCACAAGAACATGCACACTACCTCTGGTAGGCGCAACAGCACAATCGCCAATGCAGAAAATTTTGGAGACTCCATGAACACAGCACACTCAAATCTACAGAAAAGGGAGAGAACTGCACTTATGAGTGCATGACATCAGCAAAGCATTTGGATTAAAACATTTCTGTTGAAGCTTTGGATACCTTTGTATGGATATCTTTGATCATGAGAAAGTTGACAGTCTCAGTTAATAATTGTGGAATTTAAAGCTCAAGATGAAGAAAGGTTGTCCCTAAGCCAAAACTGCTCCCCAGGGAACAGGAGTCAAAGGAAAGCAGTGACTCAGGCACAGTATAGCTTAACCCATCAAACTGACAAAGCTAGCAAAAAAAAGTTCAGTTTTACCTAATTTCAGCAGGCTATTGTAGGTACAAAATTTCCCCCTAAGAACAGAAAAATACTTTTTTGATTTCAGGGTGTGTGCTTTTATGTGCATTTCTAGCACTTTGCTTTTTACTTTGCTAAGGACTAGATTACTAGCCCACTAGAAGTAGCCTGCCTAGGGGGGAAAGATTCCAGCTCAGAAATGTGGACACTGCTACTTCCAGAACTTTATTTATAGCTTGAGTACAGTTGCCAGACCCTAGACTGTGCCCAAATCTGGAACTCCAAGTTGAAATTTCTCTTTGCAGTTCAGTTAAGAGCTCTAAACCTGACTCAGTGCTTCAACTACAGAAGTGGGAGTTGTTTACTGAGCTGGAAGCTACTGGCATTGCAAGACTTTCACTGATCCACAGGGAAAAACAGCATTTGCCTCAGCCTAAAAACAAACTCCATTCCAAAAGTTAGAAACAGCCTCAGCAACTCATGGGCAGCTAACATTCTTCAACATACCTGATAAAAACTGAAACTCTGCAGCTTGTACTTGTTTTACACAAGTATAGAGCAGTGAAGCAAAAGGAGGACACAGGTCTGAAGAAGTATGCCTTAAAAGTAAGGCATCCTCACCCTCCATGATCTCTAGGCCCAGCTAAGTGATTTAGGTGGGGACAGTAGGATTTGTGGTAATATATTCTCTAAAAATTCAGTGAATTGCTTCCCTTTACCCACCCCCCTTACTTCAATGAGAACACTAATGGTTTTTATGAGTTTCTTACTGAAGTTGCACATCCACACAGTCACAACTCTTATCAGAACTGTGCCTCAGTACAACTTATTTTTTTAATTAAGAGATATTTCCAATCTTTTAGAAACATGAGGTAATCCACTAGGTATTTAGTAGCCACAAGTCCAGGGAATAGAGGCAACAAAAATACAGCCATGACAACAGTGTAGCATTTCTTCCAACACCATTTCTCTTCCACATACTCCAGATGTGACCATAATACCCATCAAGGCACAGCCAAGGGATGATTACATTCTTTTCTTCGTCAGCTTCAAGTTTTTCATGTAAATGCAAGGAATTTATACTTGAGAGTGCATTAGATATTGCTGGTGTGATTACAGACATTTTTGAAGGTTAGGAACTAGCTGTTTTCAAAACAGACCCTTTCATAAAACTCCTTTTTAATTTACTGGTATCAACAGGATTTTTTTGTTCCTTAGAAAAAATACTAAATCCAAAGATTGACAGATGAGCAGAGGAAGCTCAAAGCCAGTTCAAGCTACCCCTGCCAGCCTGCCTTAGGTTTCTTTCAAAACTCTACAGCTATGAGCATATTATCCAAGCATTGCAGATATCAGGTGCTGCTCTTACATGGAATCTTCAAGTAGCAGCACCTACAGGATTTAAATATTCTCTACAACACAGCAAAGGGAAAAGCTAACACCCTTCAGATTTTCTAGCATTCTTCCATCATCTTTCAGTTTAAAGACAGAGAAGCATTAGAATTCAGATCAAGAAGAGTCACAAACTTCATACTATGAGCAAACTTTCTGCTGTGTTCAGCCCTTTCCAAGATATGGCACCAATTCCAGAAGTTTTATGATCAGCCATTTCTCCAGTGAACCAGTAGTGTACTGTTATTAAATGCAATTAATGACATTATCTTGAACGCTCATAAAATCCCACAGCGAAATGAGTCATGTGCTTGGTTTCAAAAGAGGGGCCCTCTCAAGTCAATAAAACCTGGGAAGGTACAAATGTTGAGAGAGTTGGAAATGCAAAGATGTTGCATGGTAACACATATTACACAGCCAACAAATAAATTAAAGAATCACCAAAGCTAGCAGCAACTAGCGTTGTCCTCCATTTTAAGAGTCCTGACATTTTTTCTTAGTAGCCACCAACAATAAAGTCTCACGCAGTTGAAAGTTGCACAACAGCAACTCTTCAGAAAATTGCAAATGAAAAAATTCAGTTAGCAAATTTCTGAAATAAGAGAGGTTATTCAAACAGAAAAAAGGCCTCTTCATTGCACTAACCCCTCCCAAGTTACATCTGGTGAAGCACATATAGGAGCTGATCTTTAAAGCTTAAATCAAACCCCAATTCCACTAATAACCTGGCTTGCCCATACGTATCTCCAGCAGAAACCCTCAGTTTATGAGCTCAGGAAAGTGCCAACACTGTAATACTTGGAATTGTGCTTCTGGATCAGACCTGTCCTTGTTTTCTGAAGCAGCATTATCTGTATTAATGAGAATTTTACTTTAATGAAGAGATCAGTGATATAGCTATACGAGAAATCTGGTATTAGACACAGACTAGACAATTACATGATCTGAAATGTCAACTACCTTGTGAATATCAGCCTTAATTTTAGTAGGCACTTATGTCACCTTCCTCAGATACTGTTTACAGTACCATGAATTTATGTCACACTCTTGACTGCTCCTGCCCAGTGCAGAGAAGGGCAAGTATTCTTTCACACCTACCAACGTCCTTCAAAAAAGGGGAGGAAACTGCCACTTCATTCTAGACAATCTGGTCTTCCAAACTCAGCAATTATGCTGTAAACTTGACTTTGGCTTATTAAGCGAAGACGAATGTAAAATGTCAAGGCCAATATCATATTTCTAGGAGCTTTTGTTTCTCTTGAGCAAGCAGAAAATTTGTGTTCCTATTGTTTGTCAGGAACTTCTCCTTCACAGTCTGCAAACATGTTTTCAGTCAGTAAGACACCACCCTCACTTTAACTTTGGCTAATGTATTTATACTGCTTCATTAAACAATGCCCATAACTTCAGCCTATTTAAAAAATCTCTACTATTCAGGAGAGAAGCATCGTAACAACATTTAATTATTACGAATATTTAATATCCCAAAGCATCTATGTGGTTGCATGCTAAAAACAATCCTAGTAAAACCTACTTAAGTCATATACTAAACAGCAAGAAAATCTCCAAACATCTAACAGAGACATGAGTACAGATGCAACATTATACTCCACATCAATCTCACACAGAGAGGTCAATTACAGCATAGATGGCCTCAACTACCCCCAGACTATGGAGAGTTGCAGGCTGCACACAACACATGAAAAGGGAATCTCAGATTAGCATCAAGACCTTGGATATGCCCTGAAGTTATGATTGTGTCAAGGAAAAATAAGTTTCTTATATAATCTTATTACCACAAAAAAAAAAAAAAATTATTTTAAACTTTACTGCAATTACATTTTCAGGACCAAACAGAAAGACTAATGAACTCTCGCACGAGTGCTTTGTTTACATACTGTATATATAGTCCTCAGGCAGCAAGATTCACAGTATTTAATTTCTGGACTACAATAGGAACATCACTGTTAGAGCTGCTACTGCAAGCCTCAGCTACTGTTTCCCATTGAAAATTCTGTGTTTTAACCTATTTTACTTGTTGCTAGCTTTATTGGATTAGCTCAACAGCTAGGTCAACAAGCAACATAACACATGACTCTGAATCACTTTTCTTCTTTCCTTACTCTGATCTTGCTCCAGGTACTTTTAAGAGGTCAGTATCAGCTTCAAGAAAGAAGGGAAAAAAAATGGAAAAAGAAAAAAAAGCTCATGAGTCAATGTTTCAACATCTGAAGCACCAGACCCTCAGACAGTAAATCTTGTGGGGGCAAGGAGAAAGAAGGTTAGGACTAGTCTTTCTTGTAGACTCCATACGTTTAAACTATTTACTGAATTACAGAAACAAACAGCAACGACAAAACAAAAAACTAACCCACTAAACCCAAAACTTCAGCCTCTAGTTATGACCAAATGGAATTTCCCCTCAGAAGTCACAAGTCTCAGGAATGACATCACATTGCACAAGCATCTCCAGAACTCAACAAGAGACATGGATCAGTTATCTTCAGAAATACAGGACACCCTCCCCTACACTATCTAAAACCTGAGTTACTTGGTTTTCCTAGCAGGCTGCTGGAACTTGCACAGATGAGTCACACAGCCCATCTGACTTTGTCATTTTGCACAAGTGCCTCTCCTTCAGACTTCCCTAGGCAAGTCCAGGAGCAGAGTTATGGCAATCACATGGAAGACCAGTACGCAAACTTTGGAACAGAATGGAATGAAAAGGCACTATACATATCTTCTGTATTTTGAAGACAAAACCAATACACAGTCTCTTCTATATATACAGAAAAGATGAAGTGTCCAGGGTAAACACTGGCGTCAACTCCTACAGTTTAGCTGGCTTGTTCATTATATGATTGAGACACACAGAAGCATTTTAACAATCCTAAACGGTTTCATTCTGGTTTATATACTGCACAGCATTCAAATCTGGCAAAAGACATGTAGAAGGAAACAGTAGAACAGTTACCTCCTCAATAAGAAGTCCAAATATACACAACAGTGTGCATACAGAAGTTCTATTTAGAGTAACAGAGTTCACGTTCTGGCCCTCCAGCAGCAGCCAACATGCTTGTAACTCTGCAAAAGTGCTCAGCTGTCACCACCCTGGTTTTAGGGGAGCACTGTTACAGTAGAGGAACACTGACAGTTCAAGAACGACACCCAACAAGTGCAGTGTGAGACTCTGCAGTCATTCCTGCACTTGGCTCTTAGAGGAGTTCTGAGCAAACAACAGCTTGAACATCAAAATAGAGAGTGTAAGAAGTCTACCTTCAAGCTAAGCACAGACTTATTTTTCCTATCAATTCAAGACTTATAGTCCAGTGTTAAAAACATTTCTTGATTAATATTTTGTTTTCTAGCAGCCCCTTTAAGAAAAGATTTCCTGTTTTAAAAAAGAGTCTTATACCTAGAAACACTACTTCCATTTCAGCAAACCCCTTCACATACACAACCCTACCACAAAACAGCCCTTTTAGTACATACATTTCCAAATGCTGACAGGATTTGAGGACAACAACTTCTTCAAAGAAAGAAAAAAAGAGGAAGGCAAGGAAGCAGCCTCTGGCCATGAGGAATAGATGAAGATAACCGTATTGTCATTTGCAGAAGAAAAAGCATGGCTGAAAGTACTTTTACACAAACACAATTTCCTTCCCATTTCCTGTAGCAAGCTTCTTTGAGTCCCCAGCCCCTACACTAGCTAAAACAGTACAGCAGTCACCACAGATTAATGAGCAGAGAGCAGAAATCTCACCTGATAGTAAGTCTTAATGTTTCTGATCAAGATGGTCAGGTTTTGAACCCGAAGATAGGTATCATTATTTACATGCTTGTTGACACGCTGGTTGGTTGGTCGAGGATCTCTATTAAAAAGGAAGAAAATAAAATATTACTAATTAAACTTGTGTTAAGACTTAACACCTCAATAGCACATTTATGAATTAAATACACTGACAATTATACAGGGTACATAAGCATTAATTCCTGATAGAATAAGCTCATTATCTCTGCACCAATGTGCAAGCTGAAAATATTTCCTGCGTGTCACTAAGTACCTTACTGCAACCCACACAGTACTTCAGGTCAGCTTCCTTTCTTAGCCATATTTCCCTGAAAAAAGAGCATATCTAGTTTGTGCAAGCTAGATCAAAGCAATCTCTGATAATATGGGGTTTTCCTTATCCAAATGAAGGCAAGTCTAGGAAATGCTATCATGCCTTCCTCAGCTTTGGAGTTTTATAACAAGAAAAGGGTATTAATACTTGATTGGTGATCACTGTAAAAACTTCAAAGACCAGTTGTATCCTAAACTGAAGTGAAAAAAAGAAGTAGCAGCACTTATTACCCCCATATCATCTTACTACATCTCTCACACACATGCTACGTTTTTGTTTGATTTTAAAAACAAATCAAAATTGCACCCAAAGCAATTTTATTTCTAAAATAAAAAACAAGACAGAAAAAAAAGCTACAAACCATTTCATACAAATGTACACCTTCAGATCATCTCCATACACTCAAAAAACGGAACCCGAAAATCTTTATCTGCCAATAGCACAGATCAAAGATTTGTGTTTGTCCTCTAATAATGACTCTTATCAGCAGACTCCTACACAATCCCAACACCTGCCTCCCAGAGCTCTGCTCTGGCTGTTAATTAAGCCATTCACAGCTCTTCCAGGGCCAACTACTGAACTCAAGCGTTGACAAGGAAATAAAAGAGGAACTGATCCAATATTTATTTTTAAAATATATCTGCCAATGGTTACGTAAGTACATCAAAGAGTTTACATGAATATGTCTACTTTTTTAAAATGCACAACCAGTCCAGAGTACCTCTTGAGTGAAAGCAGTGCTATGAGAATAAGTATGAAAAAACACATAGATATTCCAGAGATGAGAGAAAACTGCCTTGACAGCAGGTAATATAAGATACAGTGTTTATGTACGTGCATTTAAGCAGATACCCAACACTGGCATAAACTAGCAAGACACTACACAGCCTTTCCAGTAGCAAAGGACTTTGTATACATATTTATACTTTAATAAATTATGAACGAAAGCACAAAAAGAGGCAATTGCAACAAGCTTTTAAAGTGAAATCTGTAGTAAGTATTCCATGTTACTGCTGCTCGGACACAGGAGTGCAGAAGCCATACTTGTAACAGTTTGACAGAGTGGGCCCTTGTTGAGGGAGAAGAAGAAATGCAACCTAGGCTTGAGCTCAGACAACACCCTGCCTTCAGTACACTCTGAGGAGACACTGTACCTCAAAGGAAGCTGGACACAGCTTTTTTAGGCAAGGCCATGACAACAAAGTGGGAAGCTAAAAGGAAGAAACATTCAGTAAAGAGAAGCTGGCTAAACAGAAGGGTCAGCCTACAGTTCTCATTTCCACAAGAAAGCTCACGCAGGCAGGACACTGCCACACCACTGGTTTGTGGCCAGGAATTGACATCTTGGACTGGCTAGCAGTCACTACTTCACAATCCTTCCCAGAACTGCACAAAATGGGGCAAAAATCTACAAAAGACCAGCCACAGGAAAGAAGAGGCTATTTCTTCAACAGCTGCAGCAGTGGAACTGTGGGGCTTGGATGACATTTTTAAAGGCACACAAGACAAAGAACAACTACTAGACAAGGTCTGCTCGTTCTTGCACAGTGGAGACTGTGTTACAAGAACATAAGCACTAGCAGGACCAGGCCCTCAGGAGCAATTCCAGAGCTTTTATCCTATCATCTTCGTTAAGGGTAATTGATTGCTCCAAGAGCCCTTAATGCCACTGACCTCAGGGTCCTCTTAACCTCCAGCCAAGCTGCAGCACAGCATAGCTCTGGCACTCCTGCCACTTCTTCATCACAAAAAAGTTAAAAGCTTTTCTGAAAATAGAATATAGCTCAAAAAACATGTTTTCTGAACACATTGTGTAACCAGCTTCACACAGCACCCCAGCTCGGTTCAGAGAGGACCCTCTGAACAAGATGTGGAAGTCCAGCGCAGCCTACACTTCAAACTGCCACAGAGCTCATTGTCTTCACAGGAAAATGGAACAATGCCTCCTCAACAAGCAAGATCCCGTTTCTTCTTTCTGTGCCTAAAGACAATCCTACCCTACAGAAGACAGAGCTGTTGGTACTACACTTTGAACATTATAGCCCTTGCCTGTATGGTGAAATTTGTTCAGCACGAATTTTATAGAAAGAAACTCTAAGGACCACACTGAAAATTAAAGAGAGGGTTTTTTTGGGTTGGTTTTTGTTTTTGGCAACACTAACCAGGTAATCCAAACAAATTAATGTCTGGATTTATCTGAAAAATCCCTGAACACCACCTCAGATGCCTTTTCAGTCCTTTGATGTTTGGTGTTTGCCTAACACACATAAATAATGAAAACTTCTTTTTTTTTTTTTTTTAAACCACCTACTTCTCAAGATCAAAAAAGCTACCTAAATAAACCTGAGACAGCATGGCTGAGGTGTGACTTAGGGAAGTACTCCACAAACCAGTAAAAACCCACCCAAGCCAAATAAACAGAAAGTCTCAAACCTCAATATATACCTGAACATTTTACAGAAGTCTGGTTCTTACATGCTCAAGTCTTCTAGGAACAGAGAGGAAAGAAAGGGTCAGGAGACACAGATCAAGTGACAAGTTCAAGTTCAGCAGGCATGGGGCCACCAGCACAAGTGCACGATGACGCAATCCCTCGAGTCATAAAAGTAACCATAAAAAAAAAAAAATTAAATTTTAAAATCCAAAATGACAATCCCATTCTTACAATTTCTGACAAGCCATTTTGATGAGCAAGGGGAAAGCCCTCAAGCCAGGCCCAAGGGTTATGAGATGCCAGAAGGAACTGGCCCAGCATCCTGCGGCACTTGACTCTGCAGGCAAGGCACTAACCAAAAACACACCACACTGGGGCTAGTCTAACTCCTTCCTCTACAAATGACATGATGCTACTAAGGCTGGCAGATTCCTAAATTGCCTAGAAAATGGTGGGAACATGCACCTCTACACAGCATTCTAAAATTTTAAATTAAGCAGATGCACATCCCTAACATATCTTCTGGTATTTGTGTCATTTGCTACAAACCACGAGGAGCGGGCACTCACAACGTGGCTGTTCCTGTCACATGGTCTAAATCAAAAACAACCGATCAACGGTTCCACAAACTATGACAGCAACTGAAATGGGGAAACCTATTATTGTGCATTGTTCTAACAGGATTTTAACACAAATAGCACTATCAGCAGTATTCCTAACACACATTCCTGTTTACTAAATGTTTTGACAGGAGAGCAGTCTATTTTCAATTAGAATAATTAGAACAAGCCAACGGGAAAACACTTATATGCCTGCATAAACCTCCACGTAATTTCTTACAGGAAATTTTATTTGGGAAGTTAAATGAGGCAAATATTTGCTTATGCTTGTAGATATTATGCCACAGCTGCAACTGTAACACTGAAGGCAGTCATTGCAGTGCCACCATGTGCTAATTTCATACCAGGAAGTGACACACAGCCATCTGAAAAAAGTTCTTTCAAGTAGGTCTGCAGAGAATATCATTAACCTGATACACACAAATCCATCAGCAACACAAGCTTGAAACACAGCATTTCCACTTTGAAGATCAACGTTTTTGTATGCAGAGCATTCAGCCAGTACTGCAAGTCTGCAAAAATCAACCTCGTCCTTCATGCACAATCAGGTTGGGATGTACACTTGAGTAGGACACAGGCAAAGGAAGCCATTCATTTACAACAGAATTATTTGAAAAATAACTTGTCTTGTTTTAAAATCTAAAAAATTTGGGGAAACCAAGCACTGCTGTCTGAGTCTTTGCTACTAAATTTACTCATTTAACACCAGGTGCCCCTACTGAGAATCAAACAATGCTCAGCTTTCTTAGAAACAGTCTGGCTTGTTTTAGAGATCACTAGTAAGCAAAGGGATCACCAGCAAAGCCCAACAGCTGGTGTCCTACAGACTACAGTCTGCCTAAGCCCAGGCCAGGTTCCCCTCCTCTGCCCCTGTGCCACGGCTGCATTTGGCAAGCCTGAGCAAACCACATTTTATTCTGGGCTGACATTCCCAGGGGCAGTTCATTTCTGAAGAGGATGAAGTTAAGGCACAGCCCTATTTTCACCTCCTGTCACAAAGCCAGCAGGGAGCTGGCAGGCTGCAAAAGCAGTAGATAGCTGTCACATATCTCTCTGGTGACACAGCTGCCTTGCTGAGATGAACCCACCACCTAAAAAACAGTCACACTGCAACACAAAGCAGCTGGGACCTTCTCCACCCAAAGCTGCCAGACAGCATTTTGGGAAAACCCAAAGTATTACAACAGAAATTAGGGGCTGACAGAACTCCAACAGCCCCCCCACGACTCAAGCAGCTAAAGCCTTACTTTTACTCAGCAATCCCCACTCAACAGGTGTATCTGGATTTCTCCACAGATCCACCTGTCTTTTTCGTCTCCTGAATTAAAATCTGCTTCGCTGCAGGGCAGAAATGTATTTTTAGTAATGAATTTCCCAAGAATCTGGCTTTCAAAATCTTCACTGAAAGAAACAGCTTGATTTGCAGCAAAGTACTGCATCACACCTGGTGTTTAGATGCAAGCTCACATGCCCCTGTTATTTTTGTTCCAGTAATCAGGCAAGCAGGAAAAAAAAATTCAAAGTGAAATAACACACAAGTGATGAGGAAGCTGCCCACATGAGGAGCCCAGCTCTTCCACCCTGCCACCCCCTACTCTCTACATGTGTGTGCATGCCTGCATCTGTGCTTTCAAGCAGTCAACACTACCATGGCATGGCAAATTCAATTCCAGATTTATCAAAGGCCCTTATTAATGGGCTTTTAGCAGGAAGAAATCTCCAGCCAAGCACTGAAAGCCATCTTCAGGAACCAGGGCTTAAACTGATGACCAAGAATTTTTAAAAAACACATTTTTTTTTTTTTTCTGAAAGCCTTGTGGGGCAGAAACATTGCAAGGCAAGCCTTGCAAGACTTGCCTGACTTACATGTAAGCAGTAATTGCATTGCAATTTCAAAAGTTAAAATCAGGGAAAAGTAAAGGTCAGTCGGCACCTCTCCTGAGTGCCTTGCTAGGTCAGGATACACTGACCTAAATAAAACTGCAATCTTTCCTATATTAAACAATCTTGGGATCTCAGTACAAAGCTTTTGGTTTCAAGCTCTTTAGTCACCATTAGAAGCACTGCTAGAGCTGCCTAAAAGAGGGGGAGGAAAGGCCTGGTTGTGCATAATGGGACAGTTTCCTAGTGCACAGCGCTCATGCCTCCAACACTTCACTTTCGGCGACACCACTGCCAGTAACATCAAATCAGAGGAAAATTTTATTACCTTCTCTTCTCACGTAGAGCAGCCAGGTACCAGAAGATAATAAAATTTGACAATCGGAGTGGGTGAGGCATTGATTATCAGATTTAATGTTATTTCACAAGATTTTAAAGGATTCTAACATGAATTCTTCATTTAAATGCTTGGACTAACACTGCAAACCACTGGCCGAGCTTCAATTGATTTCAGTCACTTGAAAGAGCACACTGCCAAAACTGAGTGACTTCCAAACTCTCCTCCCCCGAAAGCCAGACACTTGTCTCTACAAACTCTCTCCAAGATGAATTTCAGAATGTTTAAAATAAAAAACAGAGAAAAGAGAAAACAGTCAGGCTCTGCATGTAGCACCGTAGATCAGCAACAGGAAAGGATGTGGTTAAAGACACAGCACAAGTCCCAACGACAATTCAATTCGATGTCAGGGTATTTTCAGCACTCCACCTCTTAATCAGTTTCTAAGTTCCCTCAACACATGGCCTTACAGTGCCGCCGGAAAGAGGTAGCACTAACAGGTTTTTCCAAATTATGGATTTAGTATCGAAGTTTACGCAAGAGCAGACAAAGTTCAGATGAAATCCTCCCAGTAAAGCTTTATTTGATACTGTACTTTCATTTCCTTCTTTGTACTGCCACACACCTTCCACTGTAACCCTGACTAAGATGACTAGGAGGAAAAAAAGGAAAAAAAAAAAAAAAGAAAACCACACACATGCCACGCAAAAAAAAAAGATTAGAAAAGCAAGCTAAAGAACACCAGACCGGGATTAGTTCGGAGCTTTTTTCCCCCCACTGTTTTGTGTTCATTTCGAAGAGCAGCCACAATGAGAACCGCTCCGGCCCCAGGCCGCCCCGCCCGAGGGAAGCTCCGGGCCGGAGCCCCGACACCCGCGGGAGGGGCACGGCGCTTCCCCCTCACGTCTGCTGCCCTCCGACCCCACTCACATTTGCAACATGATTTTGTTCAGGACGACGCCATCAACCAGGTCCATGTAGACGCCGAGGTTGTCCTGGTCCCCGCTCCCCAGGTCCCCGAAGGTTTTCACCTGCCGGAGGAAGGACAGCAGGGTTGGGGATGGCGGCCGGAGCCAGCCACCCCCGGCAGGACAGGGCTGCCCCCTCGCTCCCCGCCGCCCCGCTCTGCTCACCCATGTCACTAAGGGGCTCTGCAGGAAGAGCTCCAGGAGCTCGGAGACGGTCACGTCCATGTCGCCGGGGCTCGGGCGGCGGCGGGAGGCTGCGGGCGCGGGGCTGGCTCACTCGGGAGACAAAGGCGCGGAGCCCATGGCCCGCCGCCCCGCTGCCCGCCGGGCGCTGCCTACAGGGCAAACAATGCGCGGCTCATCGCTCCCCCGCCCCGCGCCGGGGGCACACGCGGGGCCGCTCGCAGCGGTCCCTCCTCCCGACGGCAACAGGCCGGTCTACCCCGCCGAGCTCGCTCCGCGGCTGCAAAAGAGGTTCCACAGGCAAGAGAGAGCCACGCCGAGAGAGGAGAGGAAGAGGGAGAGAGTTCAGCCGCCACGGGGAACGCCCGGGGACCGGGAGCAAAAGCGCGGACCTCCGCCGGGACAGCTCCGAGCGGCGCCGCAGCCGCTCCGCTCCGGCCAGCCCGGTACCTGTGGCGGGGCGCGCCCGAGCCCCGGCAATTAGACCCGGGCGGTGGCGGCGGCGTGACGGGCAGCGGCCGCGGCCAATGGGAGGGGCGGAGGGGCCCGGGGCCGGCCAATGGGCGGCGGCCCCGGGGCATCGCCCGCACGCGGCGGCGAGAGCGGCCGCGGTCTGTGCTCGCCCGGCGGGGGCGGCCGCGCCGCATTGCCGCTGTAACCGAGGTGATGCGCGGCCTCGCGAGCAAACTCGCCCGCGGGGCCGCGCCGGGGGCGGCTGTACCTGCCGGGAGCCGCCCGGCGCCGCGCCCTCCTCCGCTGGGAACGGCGCCAGCGCTGAGCGGGAACGCGCGGGTCCGAAGTTTCCGCTTTAAAAAGCACTAAATTCCCCACAAAGTACTTCTCAGGGGCGCTTCCAGACGTGCCGCGTAAAGCCCTTGGTGCAGCTCAAAGAACTAAGAGGGAAAACTCGGAGCAAGGCGAGCGGCACGGCTGTTGCGCTCCCGCTCGGCCCGAGCCGGCAGCAGGTGCCCGTGGCGCTCCCGGGCAGGGCCGCGGGCCGGGCCCGCTGAGCCCGGTGATCCCGGTGAGCCCGGTGATCCCGGCCTCAGCCCGCCCCTCCGCCACAGCGCCCACCGGCTGCCAGCGTTTTCCTGCGGGGCAGATTTAACCCGTCTTTAGTTAGCGAAATAAATAATGCCAGGTAATCTGGGTCATTGCTGGTTTATTTATCGCAGGCTCAGAACTTGAAGAGGAATAATGTAGCCACGAAGCTGAACCAGTAATGCACGGTGTCACATAGTGGGGCTTGGTTGTGGCAAGGTTTCTGTTTGACAGTTTGCTCTGCTTTTCACAGATGTAATCGTTTGTCTCTGCTATTTATCAGCCTGTGCATCAGCCACTTCTTAGTGCATTCTGCCTATTTCTTTTTCGATCATACTGAACTCACAAAATAAATTGCACGCTCAGTTGAGACATCTGAAATCCTGGTTATTATTAACCACCTACCTTTGATACGTGTTTTTGGTAAGGGGTTGGGTACATGTGTTCTTGTGCATTGGCTGAGGGAGAGACATCTGTTGTTGTGCCTGAGGGACCAGAGCAGTTTGCAAGCAAACTATCACTAAATGATGGACACTGGTGTTCATTGTAGAGGCCTGTTTGTCCCACTAAAGATCGGGTTTCATGATCTGCTTCATGCGGATCCTCATTTTAGGCAGCCCTGTAGACAAGGATGGATAACTCCCGCTCGTGTGAATTGTAACACAAGTGGTTAAATTAACCCTTTGCTATGTGAGTCATGTACTCCAGTCGTTTCAGGACCTGAAAAGAAGTAAGCTTTGCAAGCAAACCAGCTGTTGTAGTTGGTTGGAGAAATAAGTATGCTTTTGAGTGTAACAGCCATGGAGAGAAAAGGAATGCTTAATAGTTTCTCGACACTCCAGAGAGATGGACTGCCATACTTTGATTTCTTGAAGCCTTATGATTTCCTGTCTTGTGGAAAGATTTCATTAAATACATTTTCAAAGCATTTATTGCAGTGCTTACAAAAGATGTGAGTGTTAATCAACAGAACCAAAAGCAAAATACCTTATTATTTTTAAACAATATAGACCTATTCACAGAAAGCAGAAAACAGATGCAAGTATGCTTCCCCACTTTTCACAACTTGGATGCAACTCCTTTGTAGGACAGACTCTTGAAAAGAAGCAACAGTTGCATAGTCTGATCCAGGTGTTGTCAGCAGTAAGACAGTTGAAAGGGAGGGCTCATCATGGAGCACGCTTATAAAAACCAAGTTTCTTATCCAGGAAACGTTCCTGGGGATGCTGTTACTCAAGGTGACTGCCCGTGTTACAGGAAACATTTGGCCTCGGGCAGTATGGAGGCAGGTGCTGGCGGTGCAGCGGCAGGAGCAGGACGGGCAGGGGTCGGGGATGGGATCGGGAATGGGATCGGGAAGGCGGGGGCCGGGCGCCCTCTGGCGGCCCCGCGGGAAGCGGCTGCGCGCTCTGGTCGGATGGCGAAGGCAAAGCAGCAATGAGCAGCAACCCTTTGCTTGCTTTGAAATGCGCTGGGAGCGCTGATGTAGGCTGGAAAATACTGATAAACTGCTTCAACACGCATGGGGCAAGGGGCTGCGCTGTTGCGGAGGGCTGCAGGCCGCGGGGACGCACGCCGGGGAATGCCGAGCAGCTGCGAGTCCCCGCAGCCCCCGAGCCGCAGAATGCCCCGGGCTGGGACAAGCCCAGGCTCGCCCGGAGCTGCGCCGGGAGCAGCCCCGGGCGCGGGGCTGCGGAGGGCAGGCTGCCCGCTCGGGCAAAACGCATACCCCGGCTACGAGCCCCCTGCATGCGTGCGGAGGGGTTTCCCCTCGGGAATTCTGTGCCACAGCTGTCAGCCCCAGCTGGGTGTGCGCTTCCTCCACGTCCTCTCCAAACCGTGCCTTAGAATTTATAGTGGGAGCGCTTTTATTCACCCGAAGATGCATCGTGTAAAACCTCACCTACCTACTACAGGTCAAGTTCTCATTTCTGATGGTACCTTTAAGTTGCCGCCTTCCCAGAGCAGATAAAATAAAAACAAATACCAACGAATATATCCAAGAAAGTTCAGATCCAGACATGTACAAGCAATTGCATTTAGAAATCATGCTTCTTACAGTACAGCAATGATGAAAATCTGTAGTATTTAAGTTTAATGTGACTTGCAATAATTTTGATTTGATACCATTTCACATGGTCAGTTTTTAACTAAGAACATAATTATCAAACAACTAAAAAGCACCAGAACTGTGATTTAAGATACCTACACAGGTACAAGCTACTAAAGACACCAGTACGTTTAATGCCTTCTTTATCATCATGTCTATTTCTAAAGCAGTTTTTACAGCCACAAAGCACTCGATTTCCAACGACAGACCAGAGGGAACTTTCTAAGCACAAACATTTCCAAATGTTCCTTTAGGCTGACTGTAAATGGCATGATTCACCCCCCTCAGACTGTCCCCTAGCAACGAGTACAACCATCAACAAAGCTCCACCATTCATCTGCTGTCTGAAGTGTAAGTTGCTGAGGGATGGGAATAACAGAATTCATGAGGTTACAATACAAGAGTTAAACTCATGGTAATGAGGAAAGAGCTTTTTCTCCTCCTTTGCTTGGGACTGTCGTTAAGCAGCTTTCTTGTAAATATGACTTGACTGTTCATCAACCAGCTTCTCAGCTATGGAGCAAGTTTGCTTTAAGTAGACTCTGGAGTTGTAAACAATGTGTGCCAGGAGAAAAAGAAGGTGGTCGGAAGATAGCTTTGGTCCTTGCAATATTCGATTCTGAAATGCTGTTTTCAATATTGTTTGGTTTGTTTAGACAAAAGTGGTAAAGAAATTTGGATGAGAGTAAAAAGAAACAAACCTGTATGTGTTACCAAAACACAAACAAAACCCTAGAAGCATTTGCTAATGCGTCTTGGATCAATCTGAATGCGGGGGCGGGGGAGCAGGATACCGGTGATTTACAGTCTATGGCTGGTATGTGAAGCATTCAGAGAGAAACTCCCAGAAAAACAAAAAAAAACCAAAAAAAAAAAAAAAAAAAAAAAAACAAAAAAAAACAAAAAAAAAAAACCCAAAAAACTAGAATTAACCTTCGGCACATGTTTGTTCAGTGCTGAAATGTATGCCAGCTGCTTAGGCTCCTGAAGAGACTAACATAATACAGAATCTAAAATACAAAGAGAGAGAGTTTGGGCAGAATAAATATCTCATAAACCTCTGAGTCCATAGAAAATAAATAGAGAGTCAAATACACAAGGCAAACAATAAAGTTAATACAAGCAAAAGATATGGAGAGGAGATGAAGAGGCACCAGTGGTTTATGGCTCTTTGCATGAACTTCAAAGCAAGGTAGGAGTACTCAACAACCCAGGCAAACACAAAATGGTGACATAACCTCCTTGACTTGAACCCTTCAGAGAGGCAATGAGTGTCACAGCAAGTGGCGGAATGCCCATGGGCCTGCAAGAAGAGAGAATAAATTAATTTTAGTTAGATTCACCACCTAAAGAGGTGCTAGAAGCAAAGGCTGATCCTGGTGATCCAATGCAGTGAGCTCAGGAGACACAGCAAGGTGGAAACTTCATGTCCAGCAAACCAGGAAAAATGTCCTCAGAAGCAGCAGCAGCAAGGGGAAGGTGTCTTGCAGGCTTTAAAGACACAATAGGTCCTGGTCTGTTGAGAAGGTGATTACTGAAGAGAATAATGGTGTAAACACTTGGGCACCTTACCCAAAAACCTGGTGTTCTCATCAGGGCAGGGAACATACCCAGGCAGAAGATTGCCATGTGTGTTTCTCAGTTTCTTTTGCTTTGAAGAAAAGAACTACATCAGCAGCACTAACTGGGAATCATGAGACAAGGAAAAGAACCAGTAGGACCATACCAGGAACTGATGTTGACTGCTTTAGAGGAAAAATAGGGAATCATAGAAAACAGAACAAACTAAAATGTACTAAATAGAACATATTTTGATTATGTTTTATTAATATGAAAAATATTTGAAATCATAAGTATCAATTCTTATCAATCATAACTAGCAAATGTCCTTATAAAAACAGAATGTGATTTTGAAGGTTCAGCACTTCTGGAAATTTTAGGTTTTCAGACTGCTGTTTTGCCACTTTAGTTTACAAGAGTGTATCAATATCTATATTGATGACACTGGGGGTGAGGTAAAAATAATAGGCAAGCACAGCCAAAAGTTTTATAAGCAGCTTTGGGAAATACTTAGGCTGGCTAGAGTTGAGGGAAAGTGTAAATTGATATGGAAGGAAAACACTCCAGGGAGAAGTTAACAAAGCCTCAGCAGGGAGGTAGGTGGCAGCAGGGCTGGGACCACCACCTCTGATACCTACTAAGGGCAGAGCCATTCCTTGGAACAGTGAACAATATGGCAATGAGGAAATTTGAGTCCCTGCTACCTGCTCAAATAGCCCCCCAAATTCACTTTTGTGTGCAAGAGTCACAGATATGGGAAGAATTTGAGGAACTAATGAAAGACTCCAGTTTTGAGGGGTTGTGACAGAAGGCACAAAACTAAGGTTGTCCAGTAATACAGTCAGTTATAGTTGTTTGAAAAGATTATGGTAAAAATTGGTGGTCAGTACTTTATGTATCATGTGCACTGACTTAATGTGCAGAACACAGAAGGTGGCTTTAATTCTAGCTGAATTATATAAAAATTTAATATTATTTAGAGAAGGTCAGTGTGGACAGAAACTGACTTTAAATCACATGGACTTGACTTATTCACTTAGAAGTGAGACTTCTTTCATTACAGATGCTTTATTATTTGCATTATAACACTTTCACAGATGCTGGAGTGAGTGACTGCAGACTCACTGCAGAGCACACAAGGACTCTCCTGTGGTGACAATACTGTTCAAACCCCATTTTCTAACTTGGCTATTCACATCTACCTGTCTTTATACTGATGCAAGACCTGTAGGCAGATTACATTAATTAGCATAACTCAGTTCTATCACTATTTGATGTATAGCAGCTGGGGTACCCAAAAAGCACAGAGAGAATCAGACTCTTTGCAGTGGTACAGCCTCTCTTCCCGACCTACATCAGCCCCATGCCATACTCTGCTATATATTTTACAAAGGTCAGTAGGTCATTTTTGATCTGTAAAACGACAAAGGTCATTTTACAAAGGTGCCAGACAAAAGAGAAAGTATTAGCCTTGTCTAAAAACTTGGGAGTATGGGCTCTGGGATGTGTGTACTTCCAGAAGGAATGCTAACCCACACTGCTACATGTGGCCAGGGAATGTTGCTGAGCCCTCTCAGGCGGGCAGCCTACCAACAGTATCTTTATGCACTTGCTTACAAGATCAGTGCTATTCAGCCCAAATGATCCCCCTTCTGGATTACAGACGTACATTTCACAAGCATAGTTCCACCCTGTGCCAGAGAACTTCAGGATCTCAACCTAAACCACTAACACTAATGTTCCCATGGAGCCATTTCAGAGTCCTGAGACAGACAGATACTGTACATCCCCGGGACACTCTACAGTGCACAGCAAGGCCAAGGGTATAGATCTGGGCTCACTGTAAATCGGTGGCTATTTCAATCATTTGCCAGTAGCATTCTGCTTTTTTAACATTACCTACTGGTTTATATATTATTTTTGCATTGTTCATAAATACAATTGGCATACACAAGATGGCATCTTCCCCCTCCCTTTTTTAATTGCCTTTTTTTCCCCCAGCATTCCACAGGGGTTCATTTAAGCTTTCAATTGTTCTATTAATTTATATTAAACCCTCACAAGATTCATACTCCAGTGAATGTGGTTGCAACTAGAGCAATATCAAATCAAATCTACAAGCTCATCAGGTAGCCAGGCATTGATGAAAATCATAGGAGAGAACCATAGAACAGAACCACAGAATATCACAGGCTGGAAGGGACCCACAAGAGTTGAATCCTGGCTCTGTACAAGACAAACCTAAAATACACTAAGTTATGTCTCCCTCACATGAATTAAGACATTCAATTATGGCTGCAATTGAAGGTGGGCATTACAGGCCCTCCCATAGGAGGTTTTCCTGTATCTGCAGCATGCCCACATGTCTTGCCTCCTTTCTGAACTGAACTACGAGCTGTATATTCCTTCACTTCTTCTGGACTCCAAAAAGTGAAAGTAGTAGAGAACATGGACACATGGACAACTTCTCTCTCTTCAGTTACGGCAACTTCTCTTTGAATGCTTGCTCAGTTTTACACGCAGGCTGTGGGTGATCCATCTCGTCTCCTCTTTCACAGCTCACCTGGAATGGGAGTTGATGTCCTCAAGGCAGGGGAACTGCAGTGTTGTTCTGGCAGGGGAACTGCAGTGCTGCTCTGGCATGCACAGCACTGCTCCACGACGCCTCTGCAGCTGTAGAACAGTTGAGAGGGGCAAGGCTGAGCTTCGGTGGCCACTCCACAGATGCCGGGAAACGTCATTTAGCAAGGCAACCAACTTCATTGTGCTGGGCTGAAAAGGCAGCTGCTTGCCTAACAGCACCACAGCAGCAACATGAGAACAAGAGCTCCATCACTTCTCCAATTAAACACCTCTGCAGGGATGCAAAAACACAGGCAAACCCAATCTGAACAGTTCCATCCTTAGCACATTAAAAAGATTGGGCCAACTTGGCATTTAATTCCATGAGAACATGATGCCTCACCTGGGTGGCCCATGAGAGATGAATGAATGAATGAATGGCCTGATCTTTGTTGCCAAGCAGGCACATTACAGACAGCACATTCTAGAGACAACTCACTGTTTAGATACACCAGGTTTTAGATCCTTTCACCTTCATGATAGGAGATCTCTTTTGTGCTGATGTGAACTGTTAACCCAAATACAGCCACACACTGCACACATGAGAAGAAAATCTGGAAATATTCCAGATCACCTGGAATTACTTTCATTAGTGTGTGGGTTCCTTGAGGCACCAGGTAGTGCATATACATTCCGTCTGGTATTCCCAGTAAGTCTAGGCTCAAAGCTTGGAAGTTCATCCAAGGAATCAGCATCAAATCTTTCAACCACTGAAGGAAGAGAGGGGCCTGCATGGATCATTCAAACACCCTGGCCCTTGTCTGTAAGTACTGAAGGGTTTGCCCTTCAGTAAACCATACTTGAAGGCACAGTTAAAATGCAGTTAAGATGACTGAGCCATGCTTAGTACAATATATATGCAGGTCTCTTGGGATGAGGACAAATGGTTTTAAAAATCAGCCCAAAGAAAGATCTAGAACAGATACTGCTTCCTAACATCATTTCTTCCACCAAACCCACTCTTCTTAAAATAAAATTATCCATCACCTCTTGAAATGTCAGTATTTTTTTCCCCCTAAAATACATTTCAGGATTTCCATGAATACAAAAATGAACGTCATTGAGCAAGAGTATACCCATCATTCATCTACTTCCAATTTCCATGAATACATTATATCAGTGCAGACATGTCCTGTCAGGCTATGAGCATGAGATAACCACAAGTTAGACAGCATTAAAAGATGTGCAGTCTAATGTTTTACCAGTCTTTTAGAGCTTCAGAAAAATATAAAAATTTTAAAAAATTCCTGATTTCATTATTATTTTGACCAAGCCCAGTAACTTCAGCATAATGCTTCTTCTGTTAAATGTGATGTTTCAAAATCCAAGATTCCTACAAGTATTATGAAAGAATCCAAAAGTCAGGAAAACTGCAGCATCAAACACCACAAGATTCAAGCACTCGATTGCTCAAGGAACAGAAAAAAATCTTTAAGAAAAGTGTTCCTCTGACCAACTCAGAAGAATGATTTCCTGAGACAGAGCCTGGAAGACTTGCAGATGACTGTACAGATGAATTTTGAGAGCTTTATGCTCAAGAAAAGTTTGACAGCTTCAGCTGGATTTAGGTTCTGACTAATTAGGAAAACCTGCAAAATTGCAGATTTCCTTGTTACAATGTCTGCTCTGACACCAAAATTGCAAAAATCAAGTTTCAGACAGTTTGTTGCAACAGCAACTCAGCCTGCAGAAGCAGATTGTGTCTAATCCTATAGTGACCATGTGCATAACTCCTGACCTCTGTAAAACTGCTGAGAATTGCCCTATCACAGACATTTCAAATACATTGTAAAAACTTCAGCCTTAGAAAGTGAATTCATCACAAATGAATTCTTTGAGGAGAAGATGGCTAATAATTTCTCCCTAATGCACACTTTTATTCAAATCCAGACTGGCTGGTATGTACTCACAAAGCCCAACCACTGAAACTTCGCCTTTTGTGGCTGGCACAGAACCTGCCACACCATCTACAACACTCAGAAACAAAGTGCTCATCTACCCTTGGGTGTGATCACCTGTGATCCTGCTTCAGATTCTCATTTCTCTTATTTCTATTGGTATTGATACATTTATGTATTAAACATCGTCATTGTTGCAACAGCAGTGCTTTGAATGCCCAAAAGGAAATCAGCTCTTGACAACAGATGTAAGAAAGGAACTGAATAAACAAGCCTTCATAGGAAGCACCGCTGTGCAAAGCCATCTTCCAGGATACAATGCCTGATTTCAAATTAGTATTACTTAGACTTCTGGGAAAAGGGGAAAGAAGGTGGTCATTGATTTAGACCAAGTTAATTGCTGTCTTTCAACTGAGTATCAGAATAAATTTCAAAAGATGGTGCCCTTGTAAAGAGTTAATTCTACAACCATCTTTTATTCATGAAAACTGGTATTCCAAAGGGAATCAGAGATTTTTAGAAAATACTGTTTTGTAGAAAATATTGTCTAATGCTGTTTTCCTTCAGCTTTAATTATTTCTTTTTTTATTTTTCTAAGTCAAATGAGCCAGTATATTGGTATTCCTAACTCATCCATCTTGCATTTTGGCAAGTTAGTTACCATCACTGTTCTGCATTATGAAATTTCAGTCTCTTTGGAATACTAATTTCCTATATATAGGTTTAATTTTTTAAGTTTCATCCTATTTCCCTGATTCTTCTCTCAACAGGTGCTGCTGTAAAATTTAATATAAAATATTTAGTCACAAAATAGTATTGCTTTTATCCACATTGTTGCAAGATTTTTTTCTCCAATAAAAACGATACCATCTTCCATAAAATCCTCAACATACTAAGAACTGTGATGCAGAACAAAATTACACAGTGTGAAACAGGTACCAGCACAACAGTGAGATTATATTACATCAAAAAATTTTAATGGTCCCAAATATATACTCAACAACTAAGCATACACTCAGGGGGGCAAAAAAAATTATGACACAAAAGTGACCACATCTAGAATTCCACTCAATCTTTAATCAAGAAGAGACAAACAAATCCCCCACCTCAAAAAAAATTTCTGCAGTTTAAAGGGCAAAGGGAACAGATTTAAAAAAAAAGAGGAAACTTTATATTCGGCCCTCCCCCGCAGAGGTTTTTAAAACCTGTTGTAGCTCGAGTAAAATGTTCAGAATGTATGATTTCAAAGGCAGGTCTCTTTTATACAAAGAAACTGCTGGCATTCTTAACTAGTGAAGAATTCTTAACTAGTGAAGAATTCTTAACTAGAAAAGGCAAAACCCGCCTTTTCTTCACAAGTCTCATACATGGTCCAAGAAAGCATATTCTGATTGTAGCAACTGACCAGCCAATCCAGAGTTCCACTAACAAAACTCCTGCCCTGTTGGCTTTTTTTTTTTTTCTTTTTCTTTTTTTTTTTTTTTGTTTTGTTTTCCATTTCCTTCCCTGAGAAAAGGGCAACATGTGGTCCAAGCTGGAGAGCTCAAAGGCATAAGTCTTTCCCCTAAATGAAGTATTTCTCCTTCTTCTGCTCCTTTGAATTGGCACTTGATTGGCAGAAATCCATTTGTATAGGTTGATCTGTGTCATACACAGTAATTCACAAAAGATTGCTGCTTTGCTGTGGGTTTGTTTTGTTTTTGGAAAAAAATCCTTCCCCAACTGGTAATATTCTTCAGCAGTTGCCATTATGATGACTCAAGCTTTGCTTTCTTTGACAAAGGTAAAGTTTCCTCTTTATCTTCATCTTCATCATCCTCTTCATCATCATCAGGATAATCTACAAGCCCAACGAGGCCTCCCTACAAAGACAAATGCAATTATTAAGAGAATGTTTTTACATTGATTATTCATGATTGCATTGTAACGTGATGTTTGCACAGAATATTGCCACAAGCACACTGGTTCAGAAGGTTTTGAATAAAATAATTCAGAACAAAAAGAAATCCTTCAATGTGAATCAAAGTGACATTATCTGAGACATGTCTAAATGAATAAATCCAAAATAGGGTTTTACCTATTCAATTGGAAATATTGCCAGCTGAAATTTAAGTAATCCACATGATTTTGCTAAGTGTCACTGCACCTCCATGTGTAAAGACAGTTTATTTTCACTGAGCACAGCTGACTGCATTGAGCAATCTGGAAGCACTTCAAAAACAAATGCAGGATACCTTCAATTTGAATTTTTGAATTATGATACTTTTAGAACACAGTTTGTCTTCACAAAAGTTAAAGTGTGTAGTGATTAACAATATTTTTGAATAATACACTTGAATGATGTTTACAGGTTACAAAGTTTAAATAACTTGTCAGCTGAAAATGAAAATGTATCTAGTATCATTAAAAACTCTCTTGTACTGCAAATACCCACAAATTTAAGATTTGGCAACTCTGGACCTTTGAAGAAGCAACATGAACTTCTGAAACTTCCCCTAACTATACTATGTTGCAGTATCTGAAGCATCAAATACTTTACTCAAAGGTCCTATTACTTTTTCAGGTGCCTAATAATGGACACCCAAACCAGAACATTTCAGTCAACTGTATACCAAAATACAACTTAAAAAATAATTACACATATTCTGTACAATCACATACAGGTAACACTTGAGTACACTACACCTAAAGCAACAACATCAGGTAATTAATGAAAAACCCCATTTCAACACTGTTTCTAGTTTGTGACTGGCATGTTTTACTCTGAAAGAAGATACCTTCTGCCTGAATCCAGCAGTGTTTTTCAGTGCACTGCATGCTCCCTTTTCTAATCTGAACATTTTTCTTTTGTCACCACTACTTGAATTTGTGGAGTCAATACTGTATCCAATATATTCCTTATGTTAAGACTCCATTTCAGACTCAAGGAATTACACTGCCTGGGAGAGAAAAACCTCTAACAGATTGCATGGATTTGCAAGCCAATTCCATTCCTTTTAAAAAGCACTTGACTAACTCTTAGGTTATTCAAGGAGTTTCCTCCAGAGAAGGATTTAGAAGAAGTGTCCTTAGGTTCTTCCATCAGCCAAACTCTTCTGATCCAGGTGTTTTCAAGAGAATGCAATCCAAATACAAACTCTTAAGCTACGTGGAGTAGGAAAAAACCCCAACCCCTAAACCCCCCATTTACCTTCACCAGAAGTTAGGTGAACAGGCAGTATGCTAGCATTACAAAACAAGGATGAATCAGTGTTATCCCAAGACTATCTGACAACTGATATACATACCCCACCTTTTAGAAATGGAAACACTTGTTACGAAAATAAATTCTCATTATCTGAACTGCACTGTATCAACATTACCTTATCTGCCCCTCTGTGCTGAGAAAATAGCACTCTACTTTCCTAAGTTTGAACATTTTTATTCAGAAACTCTGATAATATCTGTGTCCTAAAATGTATTTAAAAATGCTAGCTGTGAATATTCACTCCAAGTTACAATGCTCTTTTAAAGTGGCCATCTTCTTGTACTTCAGAATGTTCCAAATCAAAACTAGAAGTTAGTTGAATGGCAAAAATGTCACACTCGGGTATTAAAAATTGTTCTGGTTTACAGCAATCACCATCCAATGCAATTTATTTCTTCCACATAGGTCAGTTATAGAATTCTAAACAATATTAAAATGGTGATAGTAGAAATCCTCAATGGATATGCAGGGCATTGTGGTATCTACCACAATTTGGCTATGTTTCCAAAATATGTATTTTCACCTGTCCAATACCCCTGTGCAATTTCACAGGAGTGCAGTGTTGTCTGTATTTGACTGTAAATATTACTA
This sequence comes from Onychostruthus taczanowskii, assembly GCF_017590055.1. Taxonomy (NCBI): domain Eukaryota; kingdom Metazoa; phylum Chordata; class Aves; order Passeriformes; family Passeridae; genus Onychostruthus; species Onychostruthus taczanowskii. Next base: position 24,862,364 of record NW_024496525.1, read on the forward strand.
CTAAGACTACTATTACTACTACTAATGGCATGCTTCCTACTTGACTAGTCTGGGCATTAAAAGAGCTTTTATTTTTATTTCTTTCATATACAGCAGATCTCATTAAAAATGCTGAAGGTCAGACAAGAAGTACACACAAACAGACAGTCCATTACTGCTTAACTTGTTGGGACTCACACAAACTTCAGAGAGATGCAAAAGCAAACTCCTACTCTGTAACAATAAAGTCAACCTACAACCATGCAAAATTACCTTAGTTGTAATAGCTGCCATCTGAGATGTGCTTTTAGAAACTGATCCAGGTGAGCCAGGGGACCCTGGAGACCCAGGGGACCCAGGAGATCCAGGCAGATTACTTGCAGATGACTGGCTGGTAAGGTTAGATTTTGTACCACTGGAAAAAGAAAGCTTGAAACTCGGGCTCTGGCGACCTGAAAGGTTAGTTTTCAGAAGAACTTCCTTTTCTTCACTCTCTTTCACTGCAAAGAAAAAAAAAGGCAAAAAATAAAGCAGTATTATTGAGTGAAACATTTAATTACAAATCACTTCACTGTCTGGGAAAAGGCTTAATACTTTATGTACAACTCAGTTAAGTGAGTCATCATACACCTTTTCCTTGCTACTGTACCACCTACCAGTGGTTGTCACTGGCCAGAAATTTTTGTTCTACCAATGGTATCACCTGACCATTTATGTAGAAAATTTTGAGTTAACACATAACATTTAATTATAACCCAAATAAAACACTGAAAAGCTTGACTATCAGATAAGATTTTAATTCAAATGCTTTAAAAAATCTACAACACATTTTGTATCATTCTGTCTCTAAATACAACAAAATTTTTTAATATGTGGTCTACCAAATTGATGTTGCAATTTCAAAATAAATACATGCAAATCCTTCATTGCAGTAGGACTGCACAGTAAAAGTTATAGCATTCATCTTCTCATCACTTACATTTTTTTCTTTCCATGAATTTGCTGATAGGGTCCATAATATCCTCATCATTTTTAGGCTTGTCAGAAGGGGGCACCACTGCCTCTCCATCTTCCATATCATCCTCATCAGTATTAAACCACATTTCCTCCTCATCCTCCAGAGTTCTTGCATCCCTTCTGTACCTGTGGTTTCTCAAAATGGAGCGCATGCTGCAGAACAGGGGGTTTTAAAAGCTTAGATTCAAAAATCAACTTACATTAATAATAAAACTTCTACTTGACACTCAGTGACAACTCACAAATCCATACATTGCAGAGCAATAAAAACATCAGCAAATCATTCCCTATTGCAAACCTTTGTGTTTTCAATAAAATATCATTAAAAACTTCTCTGTATAAAGAATCAAATAAAGTACAACTCTGCTAACAGCACGTTCAGACCACTCTATCAGTACAAAATTCTGTAGCATATAAACAGCACTATTAAAAGTAATTTTAATAAATCTCACTGAAGTGTTGCACCCACGCTTGGTTTACCAGTTTGCACTGATAAATAAAAAGTTGTAAAACAAAGAGCTTTGTAACCTGTTAGTATTCAGTGTCCAACAAGTTAAAAAAACTTAATAAAAATCTCAATTAAATTTTACTCCAATTTTAAGTAGATAAATTGAAGAGAAAGCTCCCTCTCTGCCACATCCACCTGTTACAACTTTTGGTCACTTATCAGTATTTTCCATTTTTCAGAGCCTTAGACATGAACTGCTACCTCTCTCTCTCTCTATTTGATCTATTACCAATGTTGGTTTATCTCAGCTACACCTCCCTTTTCTCACAGAAGCAGTATTATGGTCTTGGAGCAGAGGGACAGGGATGTGGCCCTTGAAGAATCAGCAGGAGAAGTGGAAGAGACATTGAAAACATTTTCATTGCTAGATGTTGATTTAACAGTCAGTTTCCAACAGCAGCATGAAATTCTTGATTAAGCCCTTCAGTTTACTGGATGAAATTTCATGTTTTTCAGAAAGTGTCTGTAGTGTTTTTGGTTACTGGGATCAAAATGTAAATAATACAATCTAGACATTTGCACTACTGACTGCAGGAAAAAGCCAGAAGGGAAAAATTAAAATATTACAAGCTACTGAGTAAAAATGCTAAACGTACTTTAAAAAATAAATCTAGTTGTAGGCAAGCATTATCATACATGTATACATACTGCATTGTTTTACATTTTATTTAAACTCAAGTTCTGCTAAGAGCACAAAACTATGACTGAAGTGGAACTCTAATGAATACTTTTGTGGCCTGTGTCAACAACATGTTGGGCTTCTTCCTTACTGAATTATTCTTTGCTAAAATATGTAAATAGATTTTTGTTATTTGTGCATTTTATTATTTCTGCGTTTCCACTTTAAAAGTTACATGCACTGTGACAGGACTTGTGCAGCCACTACATAAGATGTGGGAAGAAGGCTGAGCTACAGACCTCCTAAAGCTCTATTTTCTGTTGGATGAACTCATGCAGCACAACCACTTAACTTAAGCCAAGAAAAAAACTACAACTTTACTTGCGATACTGGATGGAAATTACTGAAGAAAGCAGCTGGGTGTTCTTTCCCAGGTATGAATTAATGTAAGCAAGAATCACAGCCTTGGATTTCACAGCTGTTTCAGTGATATGCTTTGCTGACATAAGCCAAAATAATAACATCTCACTTTTAACACCTTAGTACTCAAAACTGCAGATCCTGCACATGCTCTTTAAAGTGCTTCAATGTTTTAAAATAAATCTACACTTATAGTCCCATTTTAATTGTACAACTCTCAAATTTAAGTATTAAGAAATCTTGTGGCAGGAAATGAAAGTCTGAAATGTCAAGATATCCCAGTAGGACTAATCGGAATTAATTTTAATGTGTTTTCAAACTAATTCAAGACAGCAAAACAAGAACAGATCTTGCTAACAATTCTGAAGAGTAACTCATCTGTTCACATAAGCAGTAATTTTGTTTTAAAGAAACCAGACATAAAGCAAAAATAAATGGAGCAAAAAGGCCTAAACTTCCTATTTTTATACATCTCAACCTTTTAAACTTCAGCAACTGTGTATTAAGGAAGGAACTTTTGCTCTGGCAAACAGAAAGAGCGATTCAAGCTTTGCATCAGATTGCTTTTTACTCCATCAGCAGATCTAACAGGGACAAAAAAGCATTCTCTGAAAATTTCTTTCTACGTTCTATTCCTCAGGCATTTTGATAAAGCTTATCGAAATTATCTCCTCCCAGAATTAAAATGAAAGGAAATCTGACATGTCAATTTTTGAAGGAAAAATCCACAGAATGCTAATTCACAACTGACAGTCTTTCAAATTAGCAGCGGAAATCTGTTATTTAGACAAATCAACTTGGTAGAGATACTTGGTAGGCTTCCAGCTTCATTGAAGTACTGCACATAAGTTTAAGATATGATAAATGAGCATTATGACTGGGGGTCCAGCAACTAACGTTTGCTGAAAGTTGATGAAAAGTCTATAAAAACATATTTGAAAATCACACTTTTAATCAAGTAAATTCAGCAAGGCTTGAACTGCAAGCAGGAGTCTAAATTATCAGTATTTCCCAGAACAAGAGAACAACTCACCAGTAGTCTGGTAAGAGAATTATAGCATCAGTATGCTATTAAGAGCATTTAGTGTATTTTACCTGTCAAGTTTTGGATTATCTTGTCTTTCCCTTTGTTGCTCAAATCGTAGTTTCAGTCCTTTGAATGTCTGCACATAATCTACATCTTCCAGTGCCTTCCAGTAATTTTCAATTACATGAGCTGTTAATGATTTTATATCTTCCTATAGGAAAAAACAAACATAAAGTGACTTATTTTCATTCAAATTAATTTATTTAATACAATATAAAAAGTATCCGAAATCTGAAAGCCACAGCAAGCACTGTAGTAATTAACTTATGCAAAAATGAGTATATAAATCTATGCAGAATTAAAAATCTAGAGCCTCAAGTATTTGATTAGCAAAACAACATCAGTTTTCTAGCAGTATCTCCTTCAAAACATTACAGAACCTAAAGCCTGATAAAACCTATACCAAACCTAATCCTAAAGTGTCTTTCCACTGTAACTGAGAGATATTTTTATACTGATAGAGCACGGCGTGCAGTCCTTCAGGAACAGGCTGCTCCAGCAAGGGTTCCCTGTGGGGTCCCAAGTCCTGTCAGTGGCCTGCTCCAGTGTGGGCTCCTCTCTGCACAGGGCCACAGGTCTTGCCAGGAGCCTGTTCCAGCACTCCAGGCTTCTCAAGGGGTCACAGCCTCCTTCTTCAGGTCTCTGCTCTGCCTGGGGTCCTCCAAAGGCTGCAGGTGGATTTCTGCTCCACCACAGACCTCCAGTGGGCCACAGGGAGGCAGCTGCCTCACCATGGACATCACCATCACCACGGACATCACCATGGGCTGCAGGGGAATCTCTGCTCTGACCTCAGCCAGCGGCACGTTCATCTCAGAGCCAGCTGGCATTGGTTCTGTTGAACACAGGGGAAGCTTCCAGCAGCTTCTACAGAAACCACCCCTTTAGCCACTGCCCACCACTGCCACTGCAAACCCAATACACCACTGTCCAAGTCACAACCACCTATATAGGTGAACTTTTTCCATAGCTTCAAAACCACTTTTCAATTAACTCCTACATGATGATCAGGTCATCTTATTCTTGAATTACCTTGAGTCCCAACTAAAGAAAGAGCTGATCAACAGTACAGATTTCAAGAGGTGACAGTGCGTGGTGACTTATTCCTCCACAACTGTCTGCACCCTAGCTTGGCCCCATTTACCACATTTACAGTCTGTACAGCATCTCATCAGAATCTGGATGCAAACAACAGCAAGGAAATAGTGCTGTGCAGACAGCCAAACTGGCATGAATATTTAAGAGACTTCCCATGGAAGGAATGTGGTAGCACTCCATTAAAATAATCAAAAGAGATTGGGATCTCTTCTGTATAATTCTATATTCCATTGAATTGACATTACAGAGCACAGCTAAATTTGATGGGTTTGCAGCAGTAGTTTCTAATTACATTCCTGTCATAACAAGCCCATCCAATCTGCATGATGAAATTTGATTAGTGCTGCCTTTGCAAATCTGGGTATTGTGAGTACAGTATCAAGTGCATTTAATCTTCAAGTAATGGTACTGTTTGAATGTAAGAAATAACATGTACAAATATGTAATAGTGATATAAAAAAAGGTTCATATAAATACAGCATCATACAGTCCTATTATGACAGCACAATTTAGGGCAAAAGCAAAAAGAAAAGTAATCTCGAATTACAAAACAAAACAATGCAGTAATTATCTTCAGCATACAATAGCACTCACCACTCTGATAAATTCAAACATCTCTATTATGGCAGAGTTCATCAGATTATAACGAGAACCATTATTTAGAAATGCTTTGACCACGGGTTCAAACAAAAAACTTTTCATTATATAACGGTTGTAGAATTCATCCTTTAGCCCAATTATCTTTCTCTTGAAACGAAGGGCACCTGAAACACACATGTTGTCAAAAGTTTTTATATTTGAAAGCAAAATTGCAGAAATTACTCAGCATTAGTTACAGCAATTTACATCCTCAGTTCATATACAGCAATATTCAGTCCTTGTCTGCTTCTCAATAGTCTTGACTACATTGCTGAATATTACTTACCAGTTCTATCATAAAGAAATCCTCCATCAGAACTGCACAAATGACAACACCTCTGTTCACTGAAGACTGCATATAGTATTGTTCAACTATAATACTAATATAAAAATCTATTTTCAATTTTTTAAATTACTTATGGTAAAGGTAAAACATTTTCTCAGTAAAAGAGCTCAGAAATTTGCTTATCATCCCTATTACTTGAATGTTTGGTTAGATTTAATTAGCTCTATCAGATTAGAACAGAAACTATTTCATTTTAAAATTGGTAAATGACTTTTTATTCACACACATAGTAAGGCAAAGGCCTGATTTACAACCAGTTTAAAGCTCTTTCTGAAACTACAAAGTGTACACAACTGAGAGAATGTCCATGCATAAAGAGAAAGTACAGTATCACATAGCAGCACATTTTGCTTAGCAACCATGAGTACAGGTAATTTGGTTACAAAATCTAAAAGGTACTTATTGTATGGTACTGCTCAGTCAACTTAAGGCTTTGGTTTAGAAAGTACAGTATCACATAGCAGCACATTTTGCTTAGCAACCATGAGTACAGGTAATTTGGTTACAAAATCTAAAAGGTACTTATTGTATGGTACTGCTCAGTCAACTTAAGGCTTTGGTTTTTTAACTCTATGTGCACAGCAGAATTACAGAGAAAATCTCCAACTTGCCTCCAGAATTAAGTCTGCTTTGACACTACTACGCTGAGTGTGGTCAAGAAACTACCAGTCTGAAGAGCAGCACACTGAACTTGTCATAGCTCTAACTAAGTACCTCTCATAATTTCTACTAAAAAGCCATCAAAACTTACAATGTTCTCTTAGTATATTCAAAACTGACATACCATCTCTTCAGTTCCCCTCTCCACTGACATGAAGCAAAATCCTTCTTTTTTAAGGATAAAAATGTATCTATAAATGCAAAATTATTTATAGTAGCTGATATAACTATAATCTAGTATGAGAAACATAGACTATAAGAGTAGAATTTCTGTATTCAGTAAAAAATTGTCATGCTCCATGAACAGTTTTTTTCCAGCAGAGTGAAGATATGCATCAGTTCACATCCACAAAACTCTAGTTTATTCCTTAGCTTTCAAACTTACACAATGCCAAGAAAGCATGCTTTGAGGCCATGAGAACGAGTACCCTTCGCAGGATATCTTTGTTAATAATGTAGTTCTTTATGTGATAGGTGTGATGTTCTACACAGAAAGTTAGCAATTCCAGTATTAATGCCAAGAGTTGTGCTGTCTGAAAATCATCTGCAATAAAACAAAACCAAAATAATTAAATGTAGCTGGAACACTGCCTTCAGAAGCTAACTCCAAATATCCAACTGCACTCCAGTAAACATTTTTACTGTTTACAAGTTTTTTTTATTTTCCCACAGACATTTTATGGAACATGCTGCAGAATATGTTTAGTCTTTAAAACAGAAATTGAACAAATTCGTTATGGATTGAATATTTTCTAAGAATACAGATATGGCAGGAAACTCTTAAAATATGGAACCAATTACATTTCTCTTAAATTGGTGTTTGATTGTTCAGAGTACAGACTTTAACCCTAACATGAGTACTCAGGCTTATTTAACCAAATCACATTATGATGCCTACAAATCTAGATCATAAACTGTCACCCCATATGCAGTGTCTTGACTAAGTTTACACCAAAAATGTGATCTATAATGCCTTTTAACTAAAGAACTATGCAAGAAATACCTCGGGGTCTTTTAACACTTGTAAGAACTGCTGCTAGTAGCCAGCATGAATAATTACTTCATCACTGATCTCTGCTTTCTTAGACTGAAGAAAGCTGAAGAAACAACTCTCAAATTCAGCACACCTTCCCAGGGGAAATGCTGCAACATTTCTAGTAATCCCTGACATTAAGAAACCATTTAGACATGATTAGAAGTCTGTGTCAGTGAACTGCCTCATGAGTTCCTAAAAATTGTACAAGTATTTTATTTTTTGCTAAAGCCAAATTTGAAAATGTTGTTCACTTCTTAAATCAGGTCTCTCTGCAGAGTTTTGTATTCATGCATTATTCAAATGACTACATATTGAATCAGCATTATACTTTAAACTATGTTTCATAATCTCAGACTCAAACTTTTAGATGGAAAATTATTTGACAATTATTCTAAACACTGACATTCAAAAGCCTTGATGTGCCCAAAATCCAGAGTGTCATTACCTTTGCTAGGCTTGTCCTCTGTAGTATTGGCCAATAAAGGGGCTGTCAGAACATGCATACAATGTTTGTAGAAGAAACCCAAGAACTCTGTCTTTTCTGTTTTCTAAGGAATGAAAAAAAATATGTAACACATATCATCAAATATCCTAAAAAAATCAAACGTAATTTCATTTGAAGGTATTTACTTACATTGGCAGTGGCAAGCATATTTTCTGGATCAACTAAAGTACGAAGCAAACCCATGAGCAGCACTGCTCCTCCAAGTTCTGGATCTGTGTCACAAATCATGTGTTCTATAATGAGGTTAATGAGTAATATATCCTAAGAGAGGAGAAAAAAAAATCAATTCAAATGCTACTCCCTTGCGCCAAATCTGAAATTATACAATGCAACAAGTATCTGTGAGCAGGTGAACTCATCCCACCTAAGAGAACTCTTTAGAACACAGCAGTTCAGTGTCCCGTTACCAAATTCCAAATTACTTCTTTGAAATTAGGCCTCGTGTCATTCACAGTTGTAAATGTACAGCAGTAACTTCAAACCCCAATAATTTCCAAAACAATACAGCCATTTCTGAGGACTCTTTACTTACATCATCATTCTGCTGCGCTTCCTGCATGACAAATTCTCGTACCATGGATGGGTTGTATTCAACCAAATATGAGAATATATCAGTGGCTGCACTTCGTACTTGTGCATCATCCATACCCTGGAAAAGTCAAATAAAATAATTTTGTTTTCTTGAAAGGGTTAAATGGAACCAGAAAAAATACAGCTTTAATTCCTTCTCACAAATCATACCTAACTATTGCTAAACCATATTCTAAAATTAAGTCAACTCATACTTCTCTGTAAATGTGACAACAGTTGGACAAAATAAATTTTATGGTTTCCTTGCCCTTTGATTTATTTCCCTATTTTCTAACTTATTTGGATACCAAAAAGCAACCAAAGCTAGGAAAGCAAATAGGAAAACAAAAACTGAAGAATGCCAGGGTATTTACCAAAGCCACATTGTAAAAGCTTTTAAAGTTTTACAAAAATATTTTGAACATTTTGAATCTTAGGCTAGGACAAGCCAAATAAAGCAAACAAAAAGAAAACCACTTGCTGAAGTTTGTGCTGAAGCTACTTTTTAAAAAAGCCTCTCTGAAGATAAACAAAGTTGTTATGACAAATAGAATCAAAATGACTTACCAATATGACTTCTAGTGCAGGCAGTATGCCCATATTTGACAAAGTTTTGAAAAATGCATCTCTGTTTTGAGGTTGCAGTGTTTGTGAGAATGCACAAAACTCTTTCAGAAAATTTACCTGAAAACCAAGAATATTCTAATTTAGTAATTAAAAAAAAAAAAAAAGGATTCACATGTCAATTTGTGGTAACTGTCACATATTTTACGGATTTCTTACCAATTCCTGTCTTTTCTCCTCATCTGTGGCTTCATCTGTTAGTTGTGCAAACAAGTCTGTCAGAAATTTTTCATCTTCCTACAAAAGCAAAACAATACCATTTGTTTATTTGACAATATAAAAAGGCATCCAAGTCTAATCTAAAATTCTTCTAGACCATGCTTCCTGGAATGAAGAGAACATATGTTTGTATACTGTAATTAATCACACCAGTATCAACTTTCTAATTCAAGTACATTAATATGCATATTGTTTTTGAGCTTTAATCACGTTCAGCATCCCTCCACCCCCGAACAATTCACTCTCAATTACGTTTGCTGCACTGCCGTCTAGTTGCCCTTTTCCTACTTTCTACTGCAACTCTCATTGTTTTGTCTTTGACTTCTTCAGCTTCCTTCCCCCTTGTCACATGCCAGTCCCCCTAAATCACACTACCCTTGGTCAGCTGTTTACATACATTTATAAACAACGTCCCCCACACAGCCCTACACAGACACACACACATGCATATCTTTGGAATGTTACTACATCTCTGAAGCAGAACAAAAGCAAGGACATAATGAAGGGAAAGCTGCCTAACAGCAGGAATGAAGTGAGCTTCCTCCCCCTCAGTGTTGTGAAAAGGGTGAATTCTAGAGACCAAATCAAAACAACTGCTCCTATGGCACACAGAATTTATTGGACATTCTGGCTCCAAACACACTGCAAAAATGTGTATTCAAATTGAAAGAAGGAGCAATATTTAGCTTTCCATAACCTTTACAGTCCTAACAACTAGGAGATTATTAAGACAGAAATAAACCTTCTCCTGTAAGGCAGCAGTTGCTTGAGAATGGTTCCAGTACATCAGGTACTAATACATTTTTTCAGAAAGCTGCCACTGTTGCTTCTTGTGAAGTCAGTAACACATGGATATGCAACATCCCTCCATCCCAAAACCACAGCGCCAGAAACCCAAGCTGTCTTTGCTCATGTTTGCACTGCATAAAGCAAACCCATGAAAGTACTTCAGATACACATACAAAAACTGTCTTAGATTGTGAATTACCTCAGTACCTCATTCAGGCTCACCATGCAGCCTTGCTGAGGAAGTGCATACCTCTCTTCTCATAGCACACCATGCCAAGGCTGCTACAACACTGCCACAACACAACCAGCATCTCTACATGGCACTGCACAACACTGATAAACCCACAACAGGCTGGCATGAGCTACTGTATCCTCACTGCACTGTAAAGTAAACCTTATCTTTAGAATACGCCACGTTTTCTCTTGTCTGACGCTGAGCTGTGCTCCTAACCTGACCCAACAGACTATGAAAAAGAGTGATTTCTGGACACAAGTTCAGGTGCTGTTTCAGTGACTCTAAAATTAAAACAGAAGGAGATAAGAGAGGCCTCACTTGAAGTATACCAAAACTCACTCTGGAGGATCAAGCACAGATGTGAATTTTGACTTCCAGATATCAACAGTGAAATACATCCAAAATGACTATTAAGGTATTTGGTTTCAAGAAACATACCTTAAGCTTTGATGGGAGAATGCAAGGGTGTTTGAATACCTGCTATCCAGCTGTTACATGGCTTTGTAAGTTTTCAGTTCTAATATTTAACTCATTAGACATCACAGGTAACCTAAGCAACCCACAGTAGACATACTGACATATTCAGTCACTGATATGAAAAAAAACCAAACAAAACAAAACCCCATAAAACTCAGTTCTTTTGAAGAATATGCAGGTTTTTTCCCATGATTAGCAGTGCATTTAAGAGAAGGCCACATAGTTTACAATATTAATCAAAGCACCAAACTGGGGGGTTTACGTTAAGGAAGGAGAGACCCTGTACTGTGAGAGATACGTGGGTCTCATTTATGACCCACTTCAGCATCCCAGCGACAGTCAGCAGGGGAAGCTGCACATCTGGCACTACATGCCACAGCAGCACAGGCAGGAGCTGGCTGGGCAGCACCCCCAGCTCAGCTCTCTGACCAGATCCTGCCACATCCCTGACTGTCCAGCATGTGGTTGTCTGCAGCAGAAGGCAACCCACTCACCCTGGTACTGGGCAGGCAAACACATGGGACTTGTAGAGGGAACCTAAAACTGGCAAGTGATAAAGGCTTCAATGCTGGCACTTAATGTTCCAGGACAAATATGCAGAAGTTCAGTACATAACTATCTTCCAGCATTCCAAATACAGACTACAGTATTTTAGAATTCTGCATTAAATGTAATACTGAAACATATCTCCATGTCATGTCCTCTCCCAAACTCCATTAAATAACTTGAACTTTTAAATTAACAAGATTACCTGAAATCTCTAGACTCCGGAACAACCGTGACCTTTTTAAAATCAGACAATTAAGATGGATATGAGTGATTGAAACATCCCACCCTTGCGTGGATAATATGCAGTAAATGGCACTTACTCCAAGAAAATAAAAACAACTTATTACTAACTTCACACTTTGGGCTTAGCCCTGAAAAGCATTCAGCATTTATCTCATTCCAGATGCTTAATGACAGGCAGACAGGTTGCCATTCATGAGAAAAGACCCAATCCTCTCACATCTATAGAGAAAGTGCCATTGCAAAGAACATTCTAAGTATAAGATTCTTTTTCTCAAGCTGTAAAATTAGTGACAAGGGCAATATAGCTAAAGAAACATTCCTGAACAATACTGCCAAGACCCATGGAAATGCACAGTCTGAAAGCAGAGTTCACATATTTTAGAAGTCACAAAGCATCAACACAGGATGATAGAATTACACAAATTTGAATATTTTCTTTTCTTTTTCAACTTGCAAAAATCCCTCAGTGTATGTCTGTGAAGACAGAGCAAATGCACAATTCTCTGCAGTATGTGGTCTTTTCACACAGACAAGTATCAAAACACATTCAGCTGTACCTTAGAAGCTGTGAAGGTCACAACTGTTTTCCAAGAAAACCAAACTGCAAACAATAGTTTATGATGCAATTGTGGATTCTAGGTACTTTCCCCAGCCACAGAAATTATCAGAAGTGCACTACTTAAACTACGTGTATACCAGACACTAAGTATATTCATTTATGCTTTGCAAGATCTAAGTAGATGCTTCTAGATTTAATACATTTCAAAGCTCATGAAGTTAAAAACAAGCCAGGCCAACTACTCACTCAACCATTTATGATTTTAAAAACAAGAAAATCCACAGATAAGCTAGGGTCACAAAAAAAAGACACTATTTAGATTTGTGATTCAACTTCCAAAGTAGCCCTCCTCCTCCTGAAAGGCACTTAAAAAAAGGACTCCTCAAAACCAGGCCTCTCTGAAATGTAATTAACATTCAGTTATCAGGTATTTTTGTGTCCGTGATTACAGATAAACAATATAAAACATACTTATCTCAAAAAAAAAAAAAAAAAAAAAAAAAAAAAAAAAAAAAAAAAAAAAAAAAAAAAAACCAAAGTAGCCCTCCTCCTCCTGAAAGGCACTTAAAAAAAGGACTCCTCAAAACCAGGCTTCTCTTAAATGTAATTAACATTCAATTATCAGGTATTTTTGTGTCTGTGATTACAGATAAATGATATAAAACATACTTTTCTCAAAAAAAAAAAAAAAATCAAAGAAACTCAACATCACCTAAAGTGCAAAGAAGCACACATTCCATCCTATATTCCACCTCAATATTCATTTTGGGCAGAAACAGTATTTTAGTCCATAAAGTGAAATTTTCAGAAAATATTACTAGCAAACAGTTAATTACCACTTCAAACACACATTCCTTCCTGCTACCACATAAAAGATTTCTTAGTTTAAAACCTCCTTTATATCAGAGTGCCTTTCCACACGTGCCTTCATCATGCACTACTTCCACTCGAATCAACGTGCTGCAAAAGTAGCGAGATCCGCCAAATGACTTTTGTAGTTTCTCAAAAAAATAATGAAAAATAATTTTCTACAATGAAGAAGTTAATCTCAAAAATGATAAGCATGCACCACTTGCAAATGTCTTTCACCAAGTCATTTCCCCCTGAAAGTGGTATCGTTTTACACTTTATTGCAAGGTGAATTTTGCTGAAAGTAAATCTCCAGTTTTCCTGAGAGAACTACTATAAGAAAGCCAACTGGATTTGGGCAAAACTACCAGTATGGACTAACATAACTCTTCCCCTAAAACAACTACAGATAATTATGTTTGCATCCACAGGACTCTGTTAAGAATAAGCAAGTATCTGTAAAACTACTTTCAAAATTAAAACCTAGCATTACACATTAATACAGTAAAATATACAGATATACCTAAATACCTGGAATTTTTTAGCTCTTGAAAAGGGATATAGGGACTATCAGTAATATGACTTCTGTATTTAAAAATTCTGATTTACCAGTACAATAATACCATCTAATCACTGCTCTACCAGGCACAAAAACTATTTTTAAATATCTCCAATTTTCTCCTTCTGCTCTCCACTTTCCTGAAAATTAAAGACCTTGAAGTCTAAATGCACATACCCAAAAGTAATCCTAACAATATTCTTTACTCTGGAAGATAAAGATATTGCATGATATTGCTGACAAAAATAACACACCAGTGAGAAAAGGGGGAGAGAACAGACGGAAATAGTGTTTGCTCACTCTATGGCGCAGTTTTGCAAGATTTTTTTTTTTTAATGAACTAGTTAATAATACAAAGGGAAAGAACTGGTGGCCTCCCGTATGCTCATCAGTATATATATTTTTTTAAATTGCAAAAGAGCGTCATATAAAGCAAGAAACACCACTTACCTGTCCCACCCCCACTCTCAAAACTTGGCCAACTCCATGTTTCAGCAAGTTTCTTGGTGGCTATGATATCTCAAGACTAGAACAGGCTGGACCCCAAGCAGTAAGAGCATATTAGGAGGGGCTGAAATTGCAAAAAAATGCAATTCATATCTTACACATTGTGAATGAGAAAATCTGTAATTGAGTAATTTTCACAGCAGTTAATTCTGCAGTCTGGGAATACTGTTTTCATGGCTTTACTGTTCATCATACAACAACAGTATCTAGTTCAGTGAGATGCTGACATGCTCATTTAAAATTACCTATCTTATAAAATTAAACCACAAACAAACTTACCTCCAGGTCTCAGAAAGCCCATCCATACAAGTATTTTTATAAAGCTTATGAGAAAGCTAACCTTTATGAAGAAGGAAGGAAGAATATGGTTCATAACCTAACACCAAAGGTTACCTATTTTCTGCTTTTGGTTTTAGCACAAAAGGACAACAGTTATTTTAGCTACCAGAGAATGCAAAATGATTGAAGCAAGTATCTTCCACGACCACAGAATTAATTTTTTTTAAATACATGCAAAGTCTCTCTAATAAAGCAAGAACTCTGAAGAATCAGCATATTCTCATCTTCAATATTAATTGTAACTGAAAAACTGACTTTAAATGCCAGTGACCTTTAATGACCATAAATGGCCTATCTTGACAGTAAATGCCTTAAATAAAACACAGTGGTAGTTTTGAGTAAAGTCACTCAGCTTGTCAAGAAGCATAAGACACAATCTGTACAGCCTTGTACAAACTTCCCTGAAACTTGTATTCACTTCTCTAAAACTACAGTCTGGCTGAGTTAACTGAGATGAGAGTGCTGCAAGGTGCCACTGGTTAATACACAGCCTGACATGGAAAAGTCTCATTACAGCTCACTTCTTTTCCACGAAGGAGCTAAAGGTTTTTCTTTTCCTTTCCTTCACAGCCAGAGATATAAAAGAACAGAATACCCAACAAGTCAGTTGTACACAGAAGAGTTGCAGGATGCCATGGCATATCAGCTACTCAGGGAGTTTACTTTTATCCTGCCAAGTGAAACTTTCCAAAAAGAGATCTCTTTCATCACATCCCCAATGGTCCAAGAAAGACAACCTAAAGTCAACAGCAGAGGCATTAAAAGCCTTTTTTATTAATCTACTGGGAACTTGAGATTGGTCCATGGCTTCCAACAAACTACCATGAGGCAACCCAGAGTCTTTTCAATTAATAATCACATCTGAAAGAAATCACTTCTTAAATACACATGTAAGGTGTATTTAAGAGCACCAAGATCTCAGAAGACCTAAAATAACAAATGCCAGGAACTACAGAGAACTAGACTCCTTCATGCAATAACAACCCCTCCACACACACAAGTATTGTAATACCAGCTACAGGAATGCATGATGTTAAACCACACACGAATGGAAGAAAGCCCTTAGGAATTAGTTACAGAAGTGAAATCAACAAAACCAGTCTTTTAATTCAGTTCTTAGAGCATCATTTATTCTCTAAAATAATGTGTAAAGAAATGGGAAGGAATGGTATCATATGTTTTATACACAGACTGTAGGAATGGGGGATGAAATGAAACTAGAGTGCAGAGATTACAGAAAGGTGCAACCTGGCCTACTGTTTTATGAATAAATACATGCCAGGTAAGTAAGCCAAAACCTTCGGTTATGCACAATGGACACACAATTTGTGAGTGTTTTTCAATTCCCAGATTAAAAAAGATCCTTGCTTATGAACTCAGGGAGTTCTCCCTCCTTGCTAGAGGGCTGTACTGTGAAAGTACAAGGAAATGCAGTATAGCACAGGGTGTATTAGCTTCCTTGTGTGCTCTCATTCTGGGCTCCTCAAAGCTGTGGAAAGCACTTCAACAATTCCAAATGTTTCTCTAACTTTGAAATACAATGTTAACTCTTCTGGTTCAACATACATGAAGTAGACTTTATTCTCAATTATAGAGAACAGCAGTGAAGATAACGTTCCAAAATCTGCTGTCACACAACAAATCAAAATCAGATCTGAGACTTTATTTCAACTGTGAACTGCAGCTAACAAGTCTGGCAACAACACAAAACCTTGATATCGTAACTTAAACCTATCCTACATCTATTAATGTAACACAAGTTGTAAGAGATAGAAAAAAGGAAACTCATCAGACTCTAGTCCTCAATAAAGTTATCTCAGGATGTCTGCCAAACACACCCTTAATGACTTTGCAAGATCAGACCCTCTTTTTCCTTGCCCAGTTTTCTTTTTTGAAGACCAAGATCTCTCTTAAAATCAGCCACTGTCACCAAGACTCCTGAAAAATTCTTCCCCTCCTTCTCCTCCTCCAGTCAAAATGTACATTCTTCAGAAATTTGCTTTTAGCAACACTTTCAAAGAGGGCAAGACATTCTTGAGACACAAGTTATACTGGATGCTCCAGTTGAGACCCCTTAACTGAGTCTTTTTGAACATTCTCTCGAAGTCACACTTGTAAACTTCTTCAAAGTGGCAACTCCAAAATGCATAAGGCCTTCTGACTGTTTTAGATAAGCAACTGTGACTTTGTTTATCAAGGACACACATCCAGACATGAACAGTTTGGTTCACCTGGGCACAAGCTGCAGCTTGGTGCCTGAGGTGTTTCACCTGACAGATTAAAGCTCCATAAGCTGCAGCTTGGTACTACTTTAGATGCCTGAGGTGTTTCACCTGACAGATTAAAGCTCCACGAGAGTGGATTAGGGAATATCAGTATTCTGATAACCGAGTGCAATGGAGCAAAAGTTGTGAGGCCTAGTCTTGACAATTATTAGCTCTATGAGATTGCAAAAGGAATTTTCACTCTCCTTTGCTATATACTTTCCATGAAATTATACAGGGTACATCCTGAAAGTCAAACTGAATATAAACATAATTAAAGTAATCAGTAACATCTAACACTTGGTCCATTTCTCCAGATGACACAGCCCCCATGAAGACAGTGACTATTCATTTGTTAAACTTTGGGAGAAATAACATAATTAACTTCTACAAACCAAAATACATGCGCTGCAAAACTTTGCTGAGTTAGCTGAAAGCTCCCCTTACAGAGATGTGCCACCAACTTCTAGCACAGTTCAGAAAGTTCATGGGTTGGTGCAGAACACCTACGACACTGGTAAGCTATGTAAAGCACCAAATATTCTCTTTACATTTGCAATAAGATATATTTAATGAAAAACTGGTAATTCCAAGCAGAATTATTTAGGGATTTATTAAGACAAACGAAGAAAACATTCAAGCACCAAAAATGGTCTTATGTTTTGAAACTGTACTTTCTAAACAGCCAATTTAACTTACTTCAAAATTAGCAACAGCTACATCGTGGTAGATTATATTGTGAAATTTAGGCAAAGTAATTTTTTCATGGTAACATGACAAAAGATATCCCTAAGTCTAGTGACTAAAAAGTCGCAAAACACAAAAACAGCAACCCTCAAAACTCCTATTAAAATCAAAGATTCAAAGTGCAAACAGTACTCTTCATTCCAAAGAACCTCATTCAATATTCCACAGGTTTGCTCCATTTAAATCACTTAGAGAGAATCTAGTCCAAATCCAGAAATTAAAGGACGTGTATTTGACAACTCAGTACTCAAATCCATGCCTTTTCTGTCACACTCCACAATCACTTACAGAATCACAGAAGAGAAGGTTCCACCGAAGTACCTCAATCTTTCCAGGAATAATCACCCAACTTTCTCTGCCCAAGCACAAGTAAGAGAATACGAATTTTTGAAACTTACCTGTAACATGCCAACTATTTCCACTTTATTAAAAAAGATGAAAGAATGAAGTGTTGATAGCATATTTTCCTCAAAAACTGAGGGAGTGGGTAGGACCATATCTTGAATATACTGTACTCTGTATGTCTGATGTATTTTTTGCTTCAGCTCTGGATCAGATATAGGTATCACCTCTTTAAATTTTGCTGTTTTAGTCAGAAATTCCCTGTGTTTCCGTGACTGTGATAAAGACGGATCGTATTCTAGGCATCCAATTACATCCATTATACATTCCTCGGAAAACATGACTTCAAAAAGTGCAGTCCTGTTCAAAAGGAAAATTCCCTTAATAATTTCATATAAGTGGTGTAGTCCTTCAATGTTCTCCAAGTCTTCGCACACGTGAAAAATTTCTAAGAGCTTCTTAATATAACCCTCATTTTCCAGCGCCAGTGCGAGTTTTTCACGCCGTAAGGGTGATGGCAGGGAAGATGCCACGAGTTCTGCGATTTCTTCGAGTCGGCTGAGTTCACAGGATGGCAATTCTAGACCTGGTGATGACATATCATCGAAGCGTTCCTCCTCAGATTCATCAACAAGATCCTGAGTAATATCAACAGAAGGGTCTTTGCCTTGAACCTGCAAAATGTGTCAAAAAGTGGAGTTTAAATGCACTGTTATTTGAATGCTTTGAAAAAAATACCTTTTAAGTATCACACATTTTTAATTTGTATGGGCAAAATAGAAATGCAAATCTAGTCTGACATTGAGTATAGCTGGTTTGGAAAAGAAAAGAGATAATGAGAAGATTTCTTCAAATAGAAAGCTTTATACAACTGTTTCTACATTAGACATTTAACTTTATTTTTTTTTAAAAATTGGAGGAAGAATAAGGAAAAAAACTACATTTTCTGAGTACTTCAAAAAAACCCAGAAATTCGCAATTATTAATATGGACGGCAACTTCTTAAGAGACCACTGAACTGTTTGCTTCCAGTCTTTATTCTCTGCAGACAGATTTTCAAATGCAAATCAGTATTACATTATTCTAGTGATAGCTTTAAACATTTATCTCTAGGCTATTAACTGCTCTTGATGCTTTTCAAAGCTTCCACTATCTCAAACAGGGGAGAGAGGCCAGTCTTGCTAGTTTATCTGTTGTTCTCAGCTCTGGAGAGCTGCAAGTCAAAATCTGTTACTGTGTATTTTCTAAATACTCAACAGAGGCACGGAATCTTCTCTTAAGAACAAAAAAGCTCAAACCAACATTGACAAAACAATAGAGGAAAACTGACTGTCGGAAAAATAATGCACAGGACTCGCAAAGATCTCTCCAGAGAGATGAGGAAACTGTGGAAATCATGAATTAGTAAAAAAATGCACAGATGCATGGGTACCAGAGTGTATCAGCTTTAATGACAGCTTAATTTTAGCATCTGCTTGGAACCTGATGTCAAATTCAGAAAAGCACTGCTGTGCAGAGCAGTAGAAGGTGCTGTAGTTTTTAATCTTGAAATTCAGCAAAAAACCCCTGGGAGAAATAATGCTTCATTTATAACAGCAAGCCTATACTCAGAATGGTGCTAAACCCCACACATTGTTCTGCTTATACAGCAGCAACCACTTTCTCTATAAATGGTATCAAAGCTTTCCTTTTAGAAGAAGTTTTAATGACTGAGGAAGCTTAAGATCTATAAAGTACACTAGACACAATTACAAAGCATGGCCTCAAAACAGGATATAAAGACACAGGCTTCCTACAAAAATATTAGATCTGTACATGAGGATGAGGAAACTGGGCTTCTTATCTGGGTGTTTCCTAAGAACAAAACTTCCCCCTTTCCCTACTTTGTTTCTGTCCCCAGCTTTTGGGCCATTGACTGCTAAGGTTCTTGGAAATGTTTCTGTACTTATTTACATAAGTGGTAAACTGCTGAAAAGACTCATTCTTAAAACAAAGGAATAATCTATACACATGTAATTGTGAAACAAAATTTCTTTTGCTTTGTTTCTGAAATCACTAAGAACAAACTTCAAAAGACAGAGTGGGGAAAGCTAGATGTTTGTTAAGAACAGAAAGAAAGTGCAGAGAGAATTTGATTTAACTAATTTAGAGAAATCCCACATATTGTAGCACAGAATTAAGAGAAGTTGTAATGCTTGGAAGGAAAGAAAAACCCCAAACAAGAACTGAGAAAGTGAACTAACATCAGTGAATATATTGATTTAACTCTTTTATGTCAATAGTTAATATCCAAATAAATATTATTCACAATCAACACTGATTCAATGACTATAAAGTCATCTGGTTGTAGTGGTAAAACATATGTTAAAATATATGCATGCTAGGTATATACATTGTTTGATTTCTTAAAACACTATCTTGAAGGTGATGATACAGGGATGGAGCTATCTCCTACTATCAGATTAATCAAAAAAAGTTATGTTGAGTAGAAAGACCTGAAAATGCTCTAAACAAGTACCTAAAACTTAGATTAGGTCTGTATTAAATTTCTGGAGGAAGGAGAAAGTTTTTAAATTGAAAAATTCAAAATTTGGGAGAGCTGGCTATAACAGTAGTTTTGACTTTCCATCTACTATTGTTCCAACTCAGAACAGCCTGTAAGTTTTGAACACAAACATTTAGATTAATTAGGTTGTCTCAATCTTACATTTATCAAACTTACCTGACATATTTTTTCCCATATTTCATCACAACCTGCTTTTTCTTGAAAGCTAAGTGCCAAATCATAATTTTCAGCTTCAGACCACACAATCAAGGTATCCTTTAAAGAGAGGAAAAGTATTTTCAGGCAATATATTTCAGATTTTATCAACCTAAATAGTGTTTAAAGAGTAAAATTTTAAAATAAAAACAGCCTGACACCTTATTATGATGGGACAGTATTCCAATACAAATGTAACCATCGCACTTCATAAAATTTTTATATGTTTATATGATTAAAAACATTCCAGCATAAATCAGAAGTAGTTCCAGAAAGATATCAAAGTTTTCTGTTCTTATTTTATGTGATCATAATATTGTAAATATCAAAAAGTTTGACCTAGAAAATGCACTTCTACCTCAATGTATTCTCTAATAAAATACAGTAAAAAAAGCAGCAGGCTTTGTGGGGTTTATGTTAGGGGTTTCTTTAATGTTTTATTTGGACCACATAAAACAGTACTTTTTCTGTAGGATGAAAGTTACAATTTTTTTTTTTTCATTTTTGTAGGCCCCATAAGACACTCTGCTAATGCACAGAACAGCTGTTTAAAAGCTAGTCCCCAGATGGCTACAAACTTTAAAGAGGAGAAACACCACAGCTCACTGCCTGGGACTACAGGCACCCACTACACTGAACCACACCAGAGAGTTTCACTTATTCCAAACTACAATTCTGGAAGGAAGTTTTGCCCTAGACTTCTAGAAACTACTTGAAACCACGTTTAGCTATGTTCACTTCCCAGACACTGAAGCTCTCATCAACTTACTAGGATAGTTCAAGAGTTTATCAGAGCCCTCATACTGCCTGCAAAACAAATACATGAACGTGGAAGCTGTACTGCAAACAGCAATGTCACACACTGACAAGGTATTTGATGAAGTAGTTCACAGAGAGTCTACTAAATAACTCTAAGAATAACTAAATAGAAAATAAAACTCAATTAATAAAAGAAGAAAATAAAATCAGCATTGTTTTCATGTATTGAATTGAGTTTTACTGTTAGTCTTTTGCCTTCCTGTAACAGCTGAAATATAGCCACAGTAAATACACATAGCTCCATGAAACTGCATTATTTCAGCCAAGTGCTAAACCATGCATTCACTCACCAGGACAAGAGACATGAAAATCTTTTCTTATACATAAAATACAGAATTTCTTCTTCATTAAGTACAGATTTTGCTCAGAGTGATATTAAAATGAATAGTGACAATAAAAAGAAACCTTACATTTAGATTTTGATATGCACTTACTAGAAAACACCTTAAACTAAACTGTAATCTAAACAGCACAATCAGCCAGCTCCAACGGGATTGTCAAGCAATACAATATAATCAATTTGCCATTACCAGAGCAGCTATACTGCTTCAGAGGCACTAATGGCTTTACTTTGTAAATGGCAAATAGTTTACCTTTTCCTTTTCCAAAGGGTTGAGGAAGAGGTGGTACACAGAAGAAAGGGATTTAGGAAGACCACCTCCAAAATATAAAAGGAAGAAAAAAATCATAATTAATAGTTTATTCTCCACAAAACAGGTCATGGAGCAAATTCTCTGGTAATAACAGATTGACAGCACCTGGTACTGCTGACCTCAACAGAGGAAAAAAAAAAAATCAGTTTGCAAAAATCTGAGAAGTGAAGGTCCAAAAGAAAAAGTTTTTCTCTTTACCATCTTTAAAAAACAGTATGCACCTTACTGCATATTAAGTATAGGTATGAGGTTCAAATTCCAATACATTTATATCTCCAACTGTATTTCTACTGCAGTAATTTCCAAGGCCACTCTCTACTTAGCTTCACACTGAGTAGAGCTGATTCAATTTAAAAAAAAACAAGCAACCCTAACACCAAATTTTAAGTAGATACTAGTAGAACTTGCAACATTCCCATCTAACTACATTTCCATCCAGGTGAAAGTGGGTAATTTCTAAGTAAGTCATTTCCAAAAGACCAAAATGTATTTTCTTCTTGATAAAGAACACAACTAACAATCGGGAAATGACTAAAAGTACACTCTTATGGCCAGTGCTATTTACACTAACTGCTTAAGTTCAATCAACAAGTCTCTGAGTCTCTGAATAAAATCCAGCAACAGATCAAGACACGGAAAGGACGGCAGGGAGAGAAAAATGAAAGAGAAGATAGAAAGTTAAACCCGCTTTTGAAAATTAGAGTCACAGATGTAGAAAAGTTTATTTGGCCATAGCACAGCAAGTTTTCCCTTTAACAAGATCATCTGCTACTAAACATGGAAGTTCACACCTCCATACAGTCTGATTTTTTTCTTTAGTTTTTTCTTCTTTGGAAAACAAAACAAAAAATTGCTTAAAGAAATCATCTGAGTAGTAGAACAATCATCTTCGAGTTTGTTTTATCAGTATTAGAAAAGTGTTTTCCAACTGCCAACATTAAAATTTGAAATTATTAGCATCTGTTGTCTTAGCACAGAAGGATTTCACCTATTATGGCTCCTCAACAGAAATCTACCAATTGCTACTCTCTGGATCTTTAGTAAACTGTATTTGTTTGTACAACCTTTCTTGAATCAAAGGGCTTTTAAAAAGAGAACATGAAACAAAAAGCATTTCACTCTGTTGTGCAATATAGTTTTGTCTAACTTAAATTCACTGTTAAATGCAGACAATTGTGACTATAATTTCATTTTGTTAATCCTACAAAGCTTATAACCATAAAAAAGAACAGTACAAGTCTTAGACATGTATGAAGAAATGACTGAAGGAAATTCTAGATGGAGTTAAGGATAAAAGAACACATCAATAACAGTCTATTTTCTGTTTATTTTATTGAAAGAAATCTTTGTACATAGTTGATCTGACATTTCCTCAGTGTAAGTTGAGTCCACTAAGTACTCTGGATCTCTCAGCTAGGCAACTGGAGTATCTGTTGCATCCAAATGTCAAATATTACTTCTTGGAACTACCAGAAAGCAACTGAAAAGTCTTAATACTGCCTCCTCCATTCAAAGAGAAAACAGGAGTAAGGATAAATATGCTTAGTAATAGTGGCTATTGGTTAGAGAGGTAAGGAGGTAAGTCTTGCACATTACATCTTGATGAGCATAAAATCTTCAATTTCATTTGATTCACAACAGCATTTCTGGCTCCGACAGGGCAGACTCATCCTCTGTTGTTGCATTTCATATAAAAATACCAGCATCTACACACAAGGAACTGGATGGGATAATTAAAATGTCTTAAAATTTCTCTTATCTTGTTCTTTGTAAAGAATTAAAATATTAAACAGCCGTATTAAATCATAGCTACACTGTGTCATCTGCCACAAACCTGGACAAAGGTTTTATTATTGAAGGATCTTATACCGAGTTCTCTGTGACAACCTCAGCATTCTAGCTCCTTATATTTTCAAGATGCATCACAGTTCTTGGCAAGATCTTTTTTAAATACGGTGATATTCAAGAGCTATTTATGTACAGTTCATGAACTTACTCAAAGACTGAAAAATCATTTGCTGCTTTGCAAAAAAAAATATCTTGGCAGTAGTGCCAGTGGGAGATGTCATCACTATCTTAGCCTAGACAAAATCTGCTGTCTCCATAGGACCATTTACATGAATTTGTTGCCTCTTATAATAGTGCCCATTATGACTATGTACATAAAATGGGAAATTTTAAAGTTTAACCAGAAGTTCTGAGTATGGCCTCCTTTTAGGAGATCTATGTACTTAACATTCCCATAAAGAGGTAACAATCATTTCTGTGGGTGGAGGATAGCTTTGTACACTCTAGTTCTTGTAAGGGCACAGCCCGAGGCAAAAACTGAGAATACAATTGTGCTGCTTCTCTCTGCTGGCTGCATCAAGCCCACATGAAGCAAGTTCTGGTCAGTCAGAGGTTCTCCAGAGGCACTGCTGTGGGCTCCAGTTTTATCTGAGACATCATGCCTCAGAAGCTAACCTGCAATGGTTTAATCCAGGAAACAGTGAAAATTGCACTGAAGAAGGATAGGGTTTACTATTTACCCTATGACTTTTTATTTTTTTGAAACTATTGCTAAAAGGCTTCTGACTTACCTCAAGAGTAAAAAGTTCTTTATACATACTATCAGTCTAAAGTTCTTGCCACAGCACTCACTAAAGGTCAACTTTTACTAGACATTAAATCAGTTTTAATTAACTATTAGAAAGCTTATTAGTAGGTGTCTTGTACAGCACTCACACAAATCTCCAAAGCAAGCTCTGGGATTTCATCATGAAAATTTCAGAGCAACTAGCATACAGGATTTGACTCTGCTATGATTAAATTAACAAAACTGCCATTGTTTGACAAAGGACTCTCACTACTGTTTGTGTCCAGGGACAGGTCTTCTCCATAGCTCCAAAACATTCTCTTTGCAGCTCTATGAGATTTAATCTACACTCAAGAAGTAGTGATGCCCTAAATTCACTAAGTATTTCATAAATTATTGCTTTCAGCCTTAAAAAGCAAATGAATCTCTTCCTATTAGCCCTCACATGGTTCAGGCTTATGACACTTTCCTGGCCCACAGAAGGTTCAACACACCCAGGCTGTCTCTTCCCCTCTTGGACTGCCTGATTGCTAGTGCCTCATCTGATTTCTTACATTGTTTAGTCACAGACACTTCCCTGGACATGCCAACCCACCCTTCAGCATCTTGCTATCTAAATACTTCCAATCAAAAGTACAGCTTCATAATTTCAGGTTTCCCTTTATGAAATAAATTATGTGTACTACCCAGACTTTTTAAGTTAGTGTGGTAGGTCGTGGCACAATCTTCAAGCTAAAAGAACCCACCCAAGTAATGTAATATAAAGTTTCAATTCTGCATTTGGTTTCATGCACTTTTTCACCTAGAATCTGGTTATCTGGATGTGCTAACAATTTATTCAAAAAACTCATTAGCATGTCAAAGGCATACTCAGAATGTGTTCTACTAGCTTCTGTGAAAGCTCAACAGTCATACACAACTTTTCAGTTAGTGATTTCATAGCTGTATTCCCATGAATCACATGGAATAAAATCAGTTTATTAGTTCTGCAGCAGAAACTTGACTTAACTGGCCATACTCAGTGTCCTGGGGTGACTTTATGATACTGAATTGTATCCTCATTTGTCTGTTTAACCCAGAATTAAGTTTTGCACCCTTAAACTAGATCTGAGAGTGAAGGGGGGAAGAAGCAGCAGCGGTGGAATGTCTGAGGTGGCTGTATTCAAAACAGAGCTAAGAGCTTCAGCTTTTCTCTCTCACAGACTCTGTTGTCTGCAGCACAGAGAAGTAGCAGAGAACTCTCTTTTGCTTTTCAGTTCGTTTTTAGCTAGCTGAGGCTGAGATGTTCCCCAGACTGTGGCCTTTCTTTTTCTTGGAACTGCTCAGCCCTGTTCTGGACTGAAAACCCAGAAGAACACCGTGAGCTCACACCTGTGGCCCAGGCCACGGCATTTCCCTGCACAGGAGGGACTGATAAGAGACTGAGCAAGCCAAGCTACACCTCATGACAAGGAGTTCCTGAATTTGCCATCTCTGCAGAACAGAGAGAGGTTTTATTGTTTAATATTATTCATGTTTATGCTTGTGAATACTTGGCTTGTTAAATAAACGGTTTTTCCCCCACTTTTCACCAAGGAAATCTTTTCCCAATCAGCTGGGGGAAGGGCTGCTTGAATCTGCTTTCTAGAAGGACCCCTCTGGAAGCTTCTTCCCTAATTTGTCCCTAAGCCAGGAAACTCAGCAAAAGCAGAAAAATCAAAATACACAGGAAAACAGAAATGAAGGAAAAGAAACCTATGTTAATTTACAAGAAATGAGCCCCACCCCAAACCCAAGAGCAGCCCACCCTTCCCCTTGTTTATCCCCTCACCCCACAAAGCCACACACTCTTCCTTACTACTATCTTAGCTACAATATGCACAAATTTTATTGTAATAGTTTCACTGTTGGCTTGCTTGTCATGACAGCAAAGGTGCGAAGTTCATCTTCTCTGAGCATTCGGTCAGTGCCCTTTTGGATAGTTTCAAAACTTGGCTTATTAATAAGTCTGCTCTCCTTTATTCAAGAATGGCCACCTTCATGATACACAGCTAGTAGACAGTACTCTGGATGAATTTTAGCTTTTTATTCTTGTGAGGAACTGGAAAAGAGACTGCAAAAGCAAAGGACACAAGACACCTCTAGGGCAGAGGCAAGACTCTGTAAGTGGAAGCTGTAAATAATTCAAGTCTTTGTATCAGGCACAGAAAGGGATGCAATACATACTTCATCACTGTGTTACAAGATGCACATGGATGCATCTAAAAAAGCTGAGGATACAAGTCTTTACTGTTCTATTTTTAAAGCACTGCAAACATATACCAAAAAGCTCTACCCCATCCACATCTGTATCAGGTTTCTCCCTAGGTAAATGCTATGTGTATAGAGGGGCTTTTAATCATTTAGGGCTGCTGTAGGAAATAGTGTTGTCCTAATATACTGGTGCAATTATTCATTTTTCTGTATAAGGATCACTTCTTTAAAAAACAGCATCTTTGTCATTAACATTCTCAAATTTCAATGCCTTAATCCCCCCAACCCACAATTAAATATCTTCTACCTTTACTAGAATATTAAGAAAATAACCAACAACAAGAAAGAAACCTAAGTATTCCATGTGTGACCAGCAATGCTTTGTATAATTAAATTCCACTTACTAAGCAAAATTTGCTTTTAAGGTGAATGTAGCTACAATATTTTATTAAAAATCCTTTCCTAGGATTTTTTCCCCTCCTGAAGAGCTGGGAGCCTCAGGAAAGAAATGGAAACCATGACTATCTGCTGCTGTGGAATGCAACAGGTGCATCTTCCATTGGTCCATGTGGATTGTTTCCAATTGATGACCAGTCACAGTCACCTGTGCCGAGGCTGTGAGCAGTCACAGGGTTTTGTTATGCATTCTATTCTATTCCTGTTCTTTGTAGCCTTCTGATCTTTCTTTTCTCCCTGTTCTTTTAGTATAGTTTTAATGCAGCATTTTAGTATAATATATAACATAATAAATCAGCCTTCTGAAATGGAGTCAAGCCTCGTGTCTCCACACACAGAGAGTTCGTCACAACAGGTGAATGCTACTACTTACCCAGTAATTAAATCCAGTAATATTCCCTGGTAAAGTTACAGGACCATTACTATAACATTTTAAAATAAAAATGCCAAAAAACTTAACACAGAGCTGTAAACAAGAATACAAATCAGGTGCTCATGTTACTGCACTCTGCAAATTTTGCTTTTTCTCAAGGAGTTTCTGCCTACAAATAGTACTTTAACTTAAGAAATATTAAGTCCTTTTTTTGAGCCACAGGACATTAGTTTCTCAAGTTGTTTTCTTTCCAGCTTTTTTTCCTCATATAGCTTACTTTTTTCTAGTTCTAGTATAAACAGTGATGAGTTTGCCAGGAACTGCATGGTTCAGAGCATCAATGAACTTCCACTGGTAGCAATTCTATGTTGCAGAATCAGATATATAGACCTATGTTTCTTTTTGAACATAACAGAAAACAACTCTTCATTGTGACAGACTAATTAATTAGACTACTGAAAAGGTAGTCAAAAGACTGTCTGTGAATTTCATGCTTTAATGAATTATTTCAAACCTCCAGATGGCAGGTAAGTCTGGGAAGACTGAGAAGTAGACTGTGCAAACTAAAGTATCTCAGGCTGATGTATGAAAAATGAGTCCCTGAGCAGGACTCAAGATCTCCCAAGTACTCTTCCTCTCCAAAGGCAGAAAGTTGTATTTACCACCACAAAGGGAAGTCACTGCTTTCAATACTCAACATCAACATAAAGCAGACAATTGGGACAAAATCATACTAACAAGCTCAGCTTCACAGGTATAGTTTTTGTTGGGGTTTTTTTGGGGGGGTTTGGTTGGTTTTGCTGGCTTTAGTTTCCAAGGGAACAGAGGCAGCAAGGCAAACTTGTCCTCAGGTCTTTGCACTAGTATTTTGATAAATAATTATCTAAGCTATGCAGTTATTGAAACACACATATGTAAACCATGAGATTGCATAATTTGTGATATCAACAATTAACAAGACCATCTACTTCACACTAGCACTAACAGATCAGCATAGGCAGAAGGTTCTTTCACCAGTGGAAGGACTTCACTGTTTATCACAAAGGTATCTATAGGCCTCTTTTGTTGAAGGAACCAAAGCAACAGGCACAGCAAGGTTCCCCAAGAGCTTGGTACACATTACAACTCTCCTTGCTTCCAACCACAGATTGCTTCAGTCAGCCCAATAAGACTGTTTCTTCTCACAAACCTCATGTCAGCCCAGACAAAAGTCAGAACCCATCCATTTATTCCATTAGATATTCAAAGTGTCCACAACCTGCATGCTGTGTTCACAGTAGAAATGGATACTGCTATGTACCCCTTAAAATAGGTTCATCCTCACAACAAAATTCTGAGATAAAAGCCTGGTAAGATCATAACACTACACAGTGACTTTGAAGTTTAAAGCCCTAGATTTCTGGGAGATTTTTTTTGAAATTATCTATGTGCAACTAACAACAGCAGGCAAGCTCAAAAGCAAGTCTTTTATTTCGGGCTGCAATTTGACTAGTGGTGAGGACACTCAAGTGACCTGCAGTCAAAAAGAAAGATCTCACTCACTCTTCCATCTCAGTTCCACAATGGATCTTGTGTAAGGTAGTTTGAAAGTTCTGCCAGCAAAGATAGTTACCAGTTTTTGAAAAAGGATTTAAAGTACCAAGCTGATTTCTTGTGGTTTAGCAAGTTTAAGCCGTTCAGAGTTCTAGGAGCAGAGCTGGAAAAAAACCTATTCTTTCAGCTGCTAAGCTCCAAGCTTAGCTCATATAGAATCACGTTTAAACTCTGAACTTGCCTTTTGCTAAGGGAAAGGATAAGTAGGCCTCCCATGAAAGAAAACAGGCTACAGAGCAGATTTAATACACACACCAAGAAACATTTGATATTTCTAAGGCTCAGAGCGGAGCCTCATATTCAATTTATATTAGAAACTGGTTTGGTTAAATATGAACAATCCATCTGCAAATATAAATTTCTGTCTACGCAGCATCTGAAAGCTTTATAAACAGCACTTTTCCTTCTCCAGCACAGAGAATGTACAGAGCTGCTCTGACGAGATTCATGTTAATTATTTTACTTCTCTAACCATGTTTTCACAATGACCAGTACGATTAATGCAACACTAGATTACAATGTATGTCTGACCTGGAGCACGAAATGCTGTTATACTGACTGGCACATCTGCTGGTTTGCTCCAATCCTGCAATTTTATGCCTCCTTGAAGTAGGTTTCACGTCTGATGTGGCACAAAGTCTACTGGTACAAAACTCACCCCTCAGTGCTCTCTTAACCGATTTAAGCCAGCAAAGCAAGCTTGCACCAGATCAGCACTTTATGCCATAGAGCTGTGAAATATTCAGTGTCACTTCAGGAGTTTTAAAGCTCAAGTTTATCACAGAACCATGACCTCAAGCTGGTCAGGATTACAGCTAAAACTTAGTCTGCTTAGCATTTTCGCTGGTCTTGTCCTTACTCCCTGGAATTGACCCTCCAGACCCACACTGCCCTTATCAGTTGTTCAGTATCAACTGCTTATACAGTGCACTGTGAATGCATCAGGAGACTGATACAGGTAAAATTTTTCAAGAAAGGCCATTTTTAGCCCACACTGGTTCTCCCCATTCAGCTCAAAATACAATTCTACAAACAGCCGCAGTGACACAACTACTGGGACTGCCTGTGAACAAAACAACAGTATGTCCATGCCTGTGATAAGCTATTAAAGGTGAAAGACTGAAGAGTATTTTAATACATTAACTGTACTTGACAAGATTTTAACAAGCCTGAGCTGACCAAACAGGCAACAAAATACAATCTGGTTCAGCATTTTTAAACCTGCAAAGGCAATTCCCAACATCCATGAAACAAGCACAGCAACTAAAGTACAAAGTCTACACAGTTCACTTCTCACTCATCTCAGGAGCATTCTTTAGGGGCTCACAGTGTATGGTTTAAATAATCGAAGCAATGTGCAAACTAAAGGTGAGAAGGTGCTTTTATGAGCACAGAATGCTCTGGAGCAATAGTAATGCATACCCACCTTCTAAGTAAAAGACAAACAAAGGCAAACATGTAAATAACTTTAAAGCCTTCTAGTCTTTCCCTGAATAAAAATACATTTAAAGTTAAAGCATCTGAAATGTAAAGAAGAAAACAGCCAGATGATACTAAGTTTCAGATACTACAACTCTCAGGAACCTCAGCTACTTTGTGATTTTCCCAACTACGTTTTGACTGTCTCTCCCAAAGCAGTTTCTGGTGCAAAACAGAGTGCAATTTATCTGTATAACTTCACCAAAAATGCAGAGAAATAACACACGATCATGTAATGCACAAAAATGGTGCAAACTACTTTGCCTATTTCTGGCACAAGAACATAAAATATAACTTGCAAGAGGCAAAAAAATTACTATATTGCTACGGTGTTGGTTGTATACCATTAAAGACTCTGCCTTTAAACATGAGGAAAAGAAAAGTACATTTACCTGTTGCTTCTGGTACGCAGTGTTCGGATTAATTTTGGACTCCAAAAGAAGAGAACCTAGAAAAAAAAAAGTTGCACTTATTTATATGTGTGCCAAAATTTTACCCTCCACATGAATTTTCTGATCATTCTTTCCGTGAGCAACAATAAGTACCTTAACCCTGAAGAGATACTGTTCACACAGTACAGAATAAAGCTCTGAGGACTGAATTTTAAACCTTTCTTTTTCTGAGTAATGACTTTTTTACATAAAATTTTTTAGACATGATGAAGTCTGAAAGTCAGCACACCAAAAATATCACAACTGCATTCCAGAGATTACTTACGGTTGTTTTGTGTGAAAATTCTAATTGTGGGGTATTTGTTCTTAAAGGTTAGCTGAAACACTTGTTTTACTGGGAAGCATATCTAGAAACTAATGCTTAGAACAGTAACCACTGTGACTGCTAATACCAGAAAACTTCACACAAACTCAGGAACAATGGTTTCACAGCAGGTTTTCTGATTTAAGACACAGAACAACAATTCCATCCTCATGTCTGTGTCTTCTTTCCCTTGCTTTTGCATGTTGGCATTCTTGTGTCACATTTAAACAATCCAAAGTGTTGATCTATGCAAAAACAACTTTTAAACAGATTTTATTCTTGGACCAATCACTTCCCTCATCAACCTTGCTACTCAGCTGCACTAGTGCCAGTGCATGACTTAAACTTACCTATCTGCAGAGCTTCACTCAGCTTACACGAAGAAATACTGATAAATTAACTTGCACTGTCAATCATATAATTAAAATGTAAGGCTGCAAGCAGCCCTTTAAAGTGGCATTTCTCCATTTACTTACCTTGTTAAACTGAGGCTTTAAGAAATGGCCAAACTTTAAGGAAAGTGTTAACATCTCAGTTCCATCACTATAGTTCTAAGACAAATCTGTTACTAAAATATGGGCTGCTCTCCATCTGTTCATTCCCTAGCCTGGACTGATACCGGGGGCTGCCCTGACCCAGGTGCAGCACCTTGCACCTCCTGAGGCTCACACACTTCTCAGGGCTCGTGGGTCCATGTGGATGGCATCCTATCCCTCAGGCATGTCAAGCACACCACAGCAGCTCGGTGCCACCTGCAGAACTGCTGAGGGGCACGCGATCCCTCTGACACTGATGAAGATGTTAGGCTGGGGATGTGAAGAAGAGACGGAAGAACCGGATCACAGAACTTCGCTTGCTCTGTATCAACACTGGTGCATCATTAAAGAATTACAGAACTATCAGAACATTCTGCTGTCTGATAAGAAAGGTTACTACCTGACAAATTTAGAAGCTTTACCAATGATTTTTATATCCACTAACTTACTATGTATGTGATCATCAGATACAATTAAGTACTTTTCTCAAATTAATGTACCTGTGAAGGCTGCTCGTTCCCAATTTCTAAGTCTGTTGCTCTACAAGAGGCAGCTTTCACTACTGAAGTTGGCTTGAGAAGCTATCACCCTGTCTCAACTGCTCTTGGATAAAAGCTGTTTACACACCCAATACAATTCAACAACAAAACTGAAATAAATACCCCTTCAAGGGAAAACAAGACACACAGGAAAAGCTCTCTTGCCTCAAGCCCAAATATGCTATTCAGTTTTTTTTAGTTTTTCCAGTTTTCGGACACGCATCAGCTCTGCTACCAAAACAGCTTATTTGCTTAAGTGTAAAGTGCATAACTGAAGAAAAAAACAATCACAAACCATAGAGCAGGACAGAGAAGGAAAACATCTAAGGGGAGGTTTACAGATGGATCCAATGAATTGCTCAAACTTTGGCCATAGTCCCGAGCTTCGAATTTAGGGTTTGCCTAAAGAATATCTAAACCCAGCATTTCCTTTTTACAATCATCAGACACACAGAGTCAGTCATGCTTTCGAAGTCCCAGCTTCTACTACATGAAGACTTAGAATATTAGTTAAAGTGGCAGACAAACTTCTAGAAAGTCTTTACTGTCTAGAAATATTTAATACCAGCAAGTATGACATAGAATCTTCCAGGAATCAAAAGTAATTGAAAATTTCAACATCATATTTTAATGGCTGAACACAGATCTAAATTCCAACATTAGAATAGTATCATACATAACATAAATGTCATGTTTGACAAAATACTATTTAAAAAAATTGAAA
Source organism: Onychostruthus taczanowskii (assembly GCF_017590055.1). Taxonomy (NCBI): domain Eukaryota; kingdom Metazoa; phylum Chordata; class Aves; order Passeriformes; family Passeridae; genus Onychostruthus; species Onychostruthus taczanowskii. The sequence continues at coordinate 24,895,646 of NW_024496525.1, forward strand.
ACAATTGAATGCAGACACTTCATTTTCTAAGCTAGAAGCAGACCATAGAGAATGACTTTTTACTAGATTTATCAAAAAAGAGCATTTCTTCTTCTCTCCTAAACCCGATGCTTGCAAAAAAGACAAATCAAGCTTTTTAAGGATTGAATTGCTTCTCACTACCACAGGATTCAACTCATTCCTCACAATCTTGGACAGTAAGTAGAATAATATTGATCTGGTGATAGAAACATACTGAAAGTTAAATTGTGCTCTATAACTAATAACTACCCCAAATCTATCCTTCTGGAGAATATGATGCTCCATTTGTGCAATAATTTCCCCAAAAAGGGTTCAACAAGTCAAAGATCAGTGACTAATCTACTAGTTAATTCAGTGAGTTTATTTCATATACTAAATTTTACAGGATCAGGCCCCTCCTGGTAATAGCAATGTTAAGTCTTTGTTACTTGCACGTGGAAATAAGGCAGCAGTAACACATGGCTGAAACACAGATATATTCTTTAGAAAAAGTTTACAGAAATACAACACACCACAAATAAACTTCCACTCAAAGTCATTATCACTTGTTTGAGAAGTTTTTATCACAAGTATTACTTTCTATGTAGGCATTTTTCCATTTGTACTATCCTAGAAAATGTTAAGACTATCCAGTCTAAATACACCAACATAAAAATACACCCACAAAATTTCATCTTCATTGACCCAATAATTCTATTCAAAGTTATGTAAGAGCTGAAAACTCACCTTAATGCACACTGTGTTTTTAGTAAATTCTCCAAAATGATGCAGATCTAGTTTTTTTTTAAATTACAGCCGTGAATTAGTTTATAAAGGTAAAATACTGAAGCCAAAAAAAAAATCTGAAGCCACCTATAAAGAAGAAAGCTGACTTGCAGAATTCTATTACCTGTCACTGTAATGCAATACAGCACAGCTGGGGTTCTGTTAGTAGAAAACATCATTCTGTGCTGCAGAAGGAATGTGTGTATAGGGAAAGACTTGCTCAAAAGAGATTATTACATACAGATATTCAATGCTGTTTTCAATTATATTTAGAGACATCAAATATCCCAATTCAACAGTCTTAAACAGCAAATTTGCAGCTTTGTTTACAAACATGCAAACAGAAGAGACCAGTTAATATGGCACACTGCTGCTCTCCCACCAAACTGTTACATGGAGTCTTCCTCAAAAACAGAAAAAAAAATGCTTCTCGTCACCCCTCACCAGTATAAACATGTTTACATTTCAATGAAAGTTTCAATTCAAGAGCTGCTTCTTGCAAGATGCACACAGAGGTTTAAGTTCTGCAATCAGTTCTGCTGCAACCCAATCACAAAAACTAATCCTCAGAAACTCAAGAAACAGCTCAAACGGAGGCCCAAGAAAGTGTTCTACAATTCCAAGAGAATATTCCTGAGTCTAAGACACTTCTGGAGGGACAAACCCAAATATTAAGGAAAGGGGAGAAAAGAAACAAAAAAACCCTAAGTCATCTTCCCCCATGCTTTTTTTCATTTTGATCTAAAATAAATACTGTGTTGCTTACCTAAAAACAAGTCAATAAAATTAGTCCCTTAAGTTTAAACAAGGTAAAAAAAACTTAAGTCAAGTTTGATCTAAGCCTGCCAGTTGTACAGGTTTACTGACACCTGCACTACAGAAACACCAAGGATAGGTGCTTGCCCTGTGGCAGAAGTCATAAACACACAGACTTCATAAGCAGCAAAGGACAACTGCTGAACGAAAATGAGAGCTCACAAATACGGCCTGCAACGGAGGGGTTAACTTTCACTTGTCAAAAACTTTAGATACAAGATCAGTAAGTTTTAATTAAAGGTTTAAGCTTTCAAATTAACACAAATTACTGGAAAGAAATGTTCACTTTAGAGGTCACTTCAGTCATCTGGGCTCAGAATTAAAAGGTGATCTAAAACCATGCAGTAAAGCCCAAGAAGCACAAAGACATTTTAAGAATAAAGCAGGCCACAGTAGCTTAAAACACCATGTCATAAATGGGTAAGAAATCAAAAATTTCTGATTACTCACAGACTCACATGGTAGGTAATAATTTCTAAGAAAATATTTCACTCTTGCTCTGCTGCAATTCAAGTAGAATTCATTACAACTAGGAATCACACAGAGAAACTTTTCAGGGTTTTAAATAAAAAGTGAATAGCTATTATAGTGTAAAAAAATTAGTTTCATGCTTCAAAGTGTAATATACCTGGTATGAAAGCAGTATTTCTGTTCTAAAATTGATTATTCCAGATTGTCTGCAATGACTCTTACCAGTTTAGTGCCTGGCAACATTAGACATGCAGCCAGCAAAACAACTCACTCATTTACTCTAAATTATTTTATTTTATGATTGTGTTAAACACCAGTACAAGTTAAAAAAAAAACCACTCCTACAGATAAAAACCCCTCTTACTCAATTCTTATTACTCCACTTCCAAATGAACAGCTTACATTGGATGTGGCATACTGATTGTACTTCTCTTATCTGTACACCCTGGCTACTATAAAATCTCAACCACTTGTAAAGCAGCCTCCTACAACAAGTCACAGCTGCAAAATCCAAACACTGAACCATGTGCTAGCCCACACGGTCAGCCCAAGAAACCACTGGTAATTGTGCTGTTGATGCGTGCACAGCCAAACTGGCCCTTTAACAGGAGCGGGAATTTCCCACACACATAAAGAACTACTGCTCATACCCCCAGGACCTCCCCTACTCAGGAAATGGAGCCTTCACCTCCAGGCAGATCCCAAGGTTTTCTGTCAGCTTCCTGGAGTAAGTCAGTAAGAATATGCCAGTGTACACAGGATGAATCTCAGCTCAAAGGCTAGGAAAAGCTGCTTTAGAAATGCAGGAAGGAAGAAGTTTCATTGTGCAAAGAGGAGGAGCTGACAAAGAAAGACAATACAAGAATGCAATGGAAACACGGAGACAAATGGTGTACAGGTCAGTTCTGCTACTCAGTTCATACTACTCGTAGGTCTTTGTTAACTGCAAAAAAGCTAAAAGTCACAGTCAACTATTTCAATTATTTACAAAAGCATGCAAGGAAACACAAACTGCACAGTATATAAACCAGAGGTATGGCATTACCTTTTTCCAAATCATTTGCTCACATTTTTGCCTTCATATTTGCCTTCAAAATTAGCCCACAAACAACAGACAGTGGGAGTAAACAAAATATAAATCAAATTTTATGAGGTATCTACACAAGCAAGTTAGAAAAACTAGCCTATTAATAGAGTGCACATTTACCCAGGACTGATACTAGCTACTATATTAAGAATTTTAACTGTGTATTATTCAATACTTTGAAGTAGAAAGTATGCAGCCTGACAGAGGTCTAAAGTGTATATCCTACCACATAAATATCTGTGTATTTGGTGGTTTTTTAAGTTGGAGACAGTTCCTGCTTTGATTAGAGTATCTCAGCTATGCAAGATAAAGTAATGACTTAATTTTAGTTTTTAATACCAGTTTGTATGTTCCTTCTTACAGACATTCATTTATTTACAAGTGAGCTGGCAACAACAGTCCAACTCAGGTTCTAATAGTCTGAACCACAATGAAAGTTAATAAATGGGCTTTAGTTTTAATGAGCTGTTTCTTCACAAGGAGGTTAGGAACTGCAGTTCTTTCAATTTCTTTTCTAAAAATAATTAAAAACAAACAAACAAACAAAAAAAAAAACCAGAAAAATTTTAATATATAGGAGACATAACAGTTTTTAAACATGCCCCCAACAGCCAGGACAGTATCTACAACAAAACATATTGTAAAAATTAACCAAAAAATTTAGTGATAATTTTATTAATTCCCTCATGTTGAAATTAAACTAAATCTGTTTCCATTTTGAATGTTTTCTCTTGCAATATGAAGCTGCTCAAGGTTTAAATGCATCTTCCTCACTGTGAAATAAATAAACATCAGGTGTCAGTTTAACCTTTCAAAGTATAATCAAAAAACTACAAGATATCTCTGGGGGCTTATCAAAAGCTCAATTACCAAAATCCTCCTTAAATGACTGATTCTTCCATATCAGTTTATGATCTTTGCTGTAGGGATTACATATCGTACAGTTTATCATAACTTTCCAAAAAGTAAGGATTAATGATTCTCAAGTTGCTTCTCATCCTACTTCCTGCAATAAAAAAACTTAATAAATAAAATTACAAGGTCTGTTGACAGTCAAAAGCTACAACTAGATCTACAAGTCACTAAATACAGTAGCTATACATCTAACGAAGTAATAAGTCATGCACGGACAGATTTTAAAAGCAGAATGGTACAAGGCTAATACTGTGAAGTACACATTTTAAAATCTCTGATCACAGCAGTCATGAACTCACTGACCAATAGCCAAGACTAGCCCAAACATGTAGCTACAGGGCTACATATTACTACTTAACGTATACTACTGACACATGCTCTCAGAAACCTTGAAAGAAGTTGATAACCCATCTTTTTAAATTTATTTTCAGGAAGACCTAGAACTGCTGAAGGGCTGAGTACTCCCATTCCATTAAAAAAAAAAAAGGGCATCTCAGAAAATGCTTTTCTGTCCATTGTATTGTCTTTACTACCATAACTGTACTTTGAAAACCGTTGATATCTGTTAGAATGTCTTACATAAGTCTAAAAGCTACCAAAGAAAAGGGCAGGTGGAAACAGAAGGGTGTTAGCCATCCAACGATCTTCTAAAAACAAATACTAAAAACCAAAATCTAAGTTTTGAACAACTTTCATGAGGGGATCGCTTCCAGAAAGATCCAGTGATCAGTTTTGAAACCAGACCAGTAGCTATCCAAACGCACGCAAGATCTGCGACGAGAGAACGCATTTTGCATGCAACACTGTGTATTCACTAAGTGCCCACTATGCTCGCACTTGATGGCAATCCTCTGTTTCTTTCACTTGGCCTAGCACGAACGAACCCTGGTTAGCGCTTACTTGCTTTTAGGAATACCATTTGAATTATGCAGCAAAACATTAACGCAACCGACACAAAGCAACACCCAGCTCCTTTTCTGGGTAGGACGAGGAAAGACCGTACCTTCAGCCGTACACACTTACCATCACTCTCTGCCCTGACTAGCAGGGACATGCCCTTGAGCCTCTCCACGTAGCAAGAGGACACATGCCCCGTGCCTCGATCATCCCACTGGCGGTCCTCATTTAGCGTGTAAACCTTCACCCTCCGCCGGGTGTCCGTCATCCTGCCGCCTGCCACACCGCAGCCACCCCTCTGGCCGGCAGTCGCTGGAGGAGCAGAAGGCTGGTCGGGGGCCAGGCCCCCCTCAGGGGAGGGGAGCGGGAAAGAAGGCAGCAGCCCCACACGGGCACACCGAGCAAGCTCTTCTTACTGCTCTTCAGCGTCCCGACGGGATCCTCATTATCGAGGGTAACAGGATTGGCAAAGAGGGAGAAACGAGAGGTGAAGACGTGAAAAGGGGAGCTGCTCCTTCAGGTACAGTCAGACGCTGCACAAAAGGCGAGTAAGCCTAGGCAGGGAGAGCCGCAGAGAGGAGAGAGGCTCTTTGCAGGGCGAAGGGCAGGCAGGAGAGGCGGCGAAGAAGGGATCCCGGAGGAGAAGGGGATCCACGGTAGTGGAAGCGGCGGCGGACTGCAGCCGGCCCAGCGTGACAGGAGCAAGCGTTCCTGGAAGCCGGAGCCCTGCCGAGGAAAACAGGGGGGAAGCTGGTGAGGCCGGAGGGAATCAGAGGAAGGGAGGCAGGGGGGAGAGGGGCCGCTCGCCCCGGCCTGTAGCCCGGCTCTATTGTGCAGCAGCTGCCCAGGCCCGAAGCCCCTCGCTCCGCCGTCCGTCAGCGCGGGGCTCCAAGGAGCCGCCCTCCTTCCCGCCCGGGCTGCCCGGGGCCTGCAGATACTGCCCGTCCGGGGACAGGGTGAACGGCCAGCCGAGCTCAGCGCCCCGTCTTCTCCATGGGCTCCGGTCGCAGGCGGCGGCTTCACTCCCAGCCTGACTCCGCCGCCATGTTCTTCTTCCTCCTCCTCCTCCTCCTCCTCCCGGTGCTGCGGCGGCTCAGTCCCGACTCCCCAGCGCGCCTTGCGACGTAGCTACGCTTCCAGGCGTTCGGCGGCCCGGCCAGCAGAGAAACGCTGTGCCCTGCGGAGGGAGGGGGCGATCGGCAGCGGCTAGTGCGGCCCGGCTCCCTCCGGCCCCGACTCCGCCTCAGTCACTGCGCGGCCGCCATCTTGGTTTCACCTCTCACTGGAGGCGCGGGGTCTCCCAGCCAGCGGCGGCACGGGCCGCCCGCCGGCATTTAAAGGGCCAGCGGCCCGGCGCAGGGAAGGCGTGTGTGGTCGTGGCCGCGCCGTTACCGCGGGCCCGGGGCAGGCGCCGGCGGACCCCGGCTTTGCGGTTTTCTTGTCTTTTTTTTTTTTTTTTTTTTTTTTTTTTTTTTTTCCTTCCACCCCTTCCCGAGAGATCCCA